>NC_134778.1:86604543-86825160 GCF_046742065.1 Oratosquilla oratoria
GCCGATTCAACCGACCAACGCTAACTCCTTTGTTAGGTCAACACACATCCTTTGTGGGGCAGTTTCATTTCACAATCGAGGATTACAAACATTCTTACATATATTCTAACAATTACAGGTGACTATATTATATAACACTGGGCCTTAGGATTTTTTTTCCTAATGTCACCATACGTGTATTCTACCCTTTCTCCAAGAAAGCTTTGTTAATTCAAATATGAGTCTACATCTGTCCTAGGAATGAATAAAATCTAATTAATACTTGGCCTTTCCTTGCTTTACTCACGATAGACAATATCTACCAAAAAGTAAAACAATAGTGAGAAGCTACAGATTAATCTTTCACAAAAAATATGAATACAAGTTTCACTGTTCACAAGAGCTCCAGGTAAACGATTCGAGAAATAATTCCAATTTAATCTACATTGTGTTGTCTTATTACCGTCCCAGGCATTATTTCTACTTACTCTCTATTCTTTAAGCATATCATTTTGGTAAATGCCAGATGGTGTAGGTGACGGGATAATGTGTTAAAGGGGTTTATGTGAAGAAAATATACGGAAGCTAATAAAAATTAAAAAGAATTTTCTCCCAAACTAGTATGTTGCTGAAAGATAAAATATTTTCAGGTAACCAAATTCTTGGTAATCCTGTAATATAGCTCATTTTGATCTTCATAGATTGATCTCTAGCCTCGAAAAAACTGTCATCAACGTTTTGGTGTTTCCGCAAACTGTATCTGCGATTACAGTAACTTTTTCAGGCTCCAAAACAGTAATGACTAATGTCCTTTACTGGTAATTCCGTCGACATTACAAATTCTAAGAGTATGTCAGCAATATCATTCTATCTCCTATTCTTAGAGATCTTGTCTTACAAGTTCTCTTTGCATCCATAGCTAGAAAATCAACATATCTTTCAGATTAGTAACACTACTGTTCAGGCTTCTAGGATGAAGTTATACAAACCCTGCATCTCAGCTGTAGCCGTTGACAGATGAAGTTTTGGCGCGAAAATACAATGGTGTACTCCCAACTTATTCAAAGATAAAGTATGCAAGAAATTGCAACTAGACATAGTTTATGCTCATAAAATATACATTACTATAAGTAATTATCCTAGGTATATGTCGACCAGTACTTATAAACAAAATTATTATAATTGCCAAAGTCAATAGTTTGTGCTGTGGCAACATTGCTTACGCAATATTTACTCCCGCCCTTTTGGGCCCTTCTGGTGAAGTAATTAGAGCATGGTAAATAGTCCCACCATTCAAAGATAACATGATATAACTATTCAAAAGTATAGAAAAAGTAATTTACGTATTATGTAGCTTAATTATTAATGTATTCTTGTCGTCATATATTATTACACATTTATGTAATGTAACCGTTGGCGTAGGAATATCAAAATGCTACTTGCTGATTGGCCAGTTTCTTTAACAGCTGATTCCTTCGCGCCAATTTTAATAATTTTTCAACACTCAAAGGATCTGGTCGTTTCTCACAACTACACCAGATTCAAACTTGAACTCAAAGGAACAACATCCTCCCTAGTTCGTCATGCCTGCTTATACCCTAGTCGAGAATCTTCGCAATGCATCTCTTGAGGATAAGGAAAATGTGAGTATTTGCTGTGTCGTATATATACTTTTTATAGCTTGGATTCACTAGTTTGATTGTTGAACCATGTCTATGCTATGGGTAAACAATCTATTGTTTAAACTTATTGTAGGCTTAATTCATTAAGTGATAAGTTTATTTTGCAATGAATCAATGTACATGAAGTGCAGATAATAAAAAGAACACAGTTCTAAATAACAATTATAATTGCCGATGGTAACACATAAGTATATAGAAATGGAAGTAGACTTTCTTCGTAACTTCGTTTAAGTCTTCGAGATGAAACTGAGTATTCATACTTTATTTGCAACTATGTTGATAAGGTGATGTTACAATGAACGACACAAGTGTACAGTTGAATGTTGAAATTATATGTTTCGAAATTGAAATCCTGAATGTAGTTTTACTTGTGAAATTAGCTAGGCTTTGGCCAGGCCCATGCAGAAGCTGGGGGGGGGGGGGTTCCTGGGGATGCCCGAGCACCTGCCCCAAAAGTGCCCTTCACAAAAATATATGAAAATGAATGAATTTTTTTTCTCCAGGCTTTTTCCATTTTCTTACCATTCAGAAATTGCCTGTGAAATGGTTTTGCACCCTACCGGATAGTTGCCAAATACAAATTATAATACAAAAGTGTGAAGTGCCCAATTTCCTGCCCAAAGCACCTGCCCCTTGCAACGTCTGCACGTTACTGGCTTTGGCTAGAAGAGAATAGATTGAAAGTTTTTTGTACTCGAATGTGTTTTAGCTTTTTGAAAGGAACTTCCAAATGTTTAGCCTTGTTCCACATGTAATCTGCTTATTCCATGGAATTCCCAATAGATTACTTAATGTATTAGCTAGGTAGGTTTGTCAGTGTGCTAGGCAGAATACCCCAATGCCCACGAAACTTCCAAACTTGGACAAAAGTAGACAATTCAACTTTGCATTGTATGGGATACTTTGATATTTGAAACTAAAGCACCTTCCAGAATCCAGAAGAACACTATTCCTTTCCTATTGGCTTGTTAATTTTTCCTTTATTCTGGTTGTCTGTACAGTTTTGAGGTAGACAGATTGATGATATACTGCCCTTTTTTTTTTTAGTGTGTCAGGTGGTGGTTGGATAAGGTTAATATGTGAACTGGTGACGATAGATAATTATGGTTTATTCATTCTTTTAATGTTCCAGAAATTTTATCAACTTAGGTTGTTCTAGGCTCTTAAGAAATTTGCACTTCATTGTTGCAGATTTGTGTTCTTGCTATGGACAGGTTGCTTATTATTTGATGGTAGGGACATAGGATTTCTATTTGTATTACTAATTCTGAAATTTTTCTTCCAGGTGTCTGTCCAACCCCCACGTGTGCTGGGTGAGCATAATGCAACACCTAAGGATAAGGCTGTGGAGCCTGTGACTAAGCAAAAAGTGGTGAAAAGGGTAAGTTTGAGAGTTCAGAATATTTCTCTTGATTTCCACTCTTGCATTCCCTTCCTATCTACCTCTGCTGATTTTGCATTCATGTGGTTGTGGGCTTTAAGCCCACAATTGTCAACAGCATTCCCTGACCCAACATTTTTAGTGCACAGAGGAAAGGTGACTGCTTTGTCTATTCAACTGTCCTTTCTCCCTGTTTCCTAGTTCTTCCTTGTCAAACCCCCCCCCCCCCCAAACTTCTCCAGCTCTCCTTTCCTCCCACTCTTGCCTCCTATCTCCCCCAATAGTTGGATCAGGTTTGGTGTAGTGCAGGTAACTATTGGTTTGATTTCATTTTTCCAGAATATTGCAGAAGATCGCGAAGTAGAACCTTTGCTGCGAGACAATCCCAACCGTTTCGTTATCTTCCCAATCCAGTATCAAGATATCTTCAACATGTACAAAAAAGCAGTGGCATCCTTCTGGACAGTAGAGGAAGTTGACCTGTCCAAGGTAAATGTTTTATTTTTATATGCTACATTGTTTATGGCTTATGCAAAGGACTGGATGATAGTGACAGATTTGTGGGTTAGATAAAGGGTTGACTTTTTGTACAAATTCCCTTGGGAATAGAGAGTATGCCTAGTCCCATCACTCCATCCAGTTTTAGTCAACTTTTACAGCCAGAGTAGGAGAACTCAATGGCAGTATTCTCCCCCCACCACCACAAGGGACAGGTGAAATTAGAAATGTATATTCAAAGAAGTGATATAGAACAGTATTAAGTGGTGGGGGGGGGGCAATAATGGATGGACAGTCTCTGTACAATGAAGTAGCATAATTTCTTGGTAGGTATTTCCTCATAATATGTGTTGCTCTGGTCTGGGACACCCCATATAGTCCCAAAAGTATCTGCTGCATACTACTGAGCAAATTATACAGGCCAATATTGTTTACATATATCCCCCCCCAAGACAGGGTGATAGTTGGGAGTGGGTACATGAATTTTGACTAACTTATAAGGGCAGACCTTGGTGTGTAAAGGATGTATGCCATTGGCAAGGCCACCATACTCGTACAAGAGAGAGGGCCTTTTGATATTGATAAAGTGGTCTAGTATATAAATACATGCTTGTCTTGTTTAATGTGCATTTCTATGGGAAGGGTTCTGATTTTTATGGAAGCTGAATTTGGACAGGGTAAGACTAGGCATCCTACTCTTATTAGTTCCAGAGGATATTCCTAGAAATTTGCAAAGGCATGAGAGGGTCTGGAATTTTTCCAAGCAGAACCCTAAGGTTTGAGTCTTAATATGTGTGGTACAGATGAGAGTAAAAGGGAAGAGGTAGACAGTATGTGTGAGAAATTTTTATTGGCATTGAGTGAAACTAAGTTGAAAGGGAGGGGCAAGTTTGGGAGAGTAGAGGGGAGGGAGAGGAGTGGCTGTTAATGTGAAGAGATAGGGAAGTGTGGTGGAGTGGAAGGCTTCTTCAAGGTTAATGTCAATGAAGGTGAAACTGGGAAGGGAGATGTGGGTAAGTGCATATGGGCCTGGTAGTGAGAAGAGTGTAGAGGATTTTTAAGGTTTGAATGAATGTGTAGAGTTAAGTTTAGAATGTCCATGTGGTATTAAGATGTCTCAATGCTCGAGTAAATGAACTGAGTGGTTGGGAAGTGTGGAGTGCCAGGAAATTTTTGTAGTGGAGATGTGTTTAGGAAGAAAGTAGAGCATAGGTAGATATGGGAGAGGGTGGTTTAAGGTAAAGGTGGGAGTTTACTTGGGATGTAGTCACCATGGCTGTTCAGTTTATACATGGGTGGGGTGGTGTGAGAGGTAAATGCAAGGGTAATTGGGTGGTTAAAGAAAATTGGAGATAAGCCAGTTGTTTACTGACAACACTGCTTTTGTAGCAGGATCATAGGAGGAATTAAAGAAGGGAGTTGAAGATAAATGAGGTAAATGTAAGGTGATGAGATGTACAAGAGAGGATGGCAGCAAGTTGGAAGTATTGAGGGAGAGACTGGAGGAAGTGATACCTTTAGATATTTGGGTGCAAGTGTGGCAGGAAAGGGAGTGGTGGCGGTATATTGAGAGAAGCAAGTATACAAGTCTTTTCGGTATTTAAGTGTAATGAGAAAGACATTTGGGAATTTTTACTAAGAGGACATTGTATGAAGGCATGATAGTGCTGACAGCACTGTATGGGGCAGAATTGTGAAACAAAGAGGAAGGTTGTAAATGTGCGAGATGAAATTCCTGAAAAGTCTGTTGGTATGGGTTACTAGGCTGGATAGGGAGAAATGAGGTGAGGGGGAGAGTTGGTGTGGAAAGGGAGTTGAGAGATTGTTTATGAAAGTATTGGGATGGTTTGGACATCTAGAATGGAGTGAAGAATGATTGGTAAAAGATGTGGAAGGCAAAGGCAGAGAGAGTGAACAGTGGGGATCACCAAGGATGAGGTGGATGGATGTGGAAATGTCATGTGTTGAGTAAGGAAGGGAGAAGATAGGGGAGAGTGGAGAATGGTTGTGTGTATATGATGCATGGGAGTATGCGTGCATGATGTATTGATGCAGCCCAAAGGTATTTCTCCCAGTCCCCTCTTCTGCATGAGGTGACAGAGGAGGGTTGCCAATTAAATGAAGCTGCTTTGCTGTGGATGTGCTGTCTTGCTACATTGCTTCTAACTCTGGGCAGTGGGAGAGATGCAGGGATGACCTTGCTTCTAACTCTGGGCAGTGGGGGAGATGCAGGGATGACCATCATCCACGGGAAGCCAAGAGAATGGGGAGGGGTGGGAATGGATTTATGCCTTCGGCTACCTCCCTTGTATAGGGTGGGGGGAAGCTGTTGGTATATGTATACTTGCATGGTGAAAGAACAGATTACAGCTGTAACTATTTTATAATGCTCTTATTGTGATTAAATTGCCTGTGGTGGGTGAAAAGAATACTGCCACCAAGTATTTCCACTTGGATCGTAAGAGGCGAGAAAAAAGGGACGGGGAGTGGGACTAGGCATCCTTCACCTTGTAGCCCCACAGGGGACATTCCTTAACAAAAAAGTAAAGGCATAAGAGGGTCTGGGAGTTTTCGGACCAGCACCCTAAGGTTTGGGTCTTTTAATGTGTGGAGATGTGGTACAGATGAGAGTAAAAGGGAAGAAATAGGAAGTATGTTTGTGAGAAGAAAGATGGATGTGTTGGCTTAGAGTGAAACTATGTTGAAAGGGAAGGGCGAGTGTAAGTGGGAGGTTATCAGCAGTGAAGAGAGGGCAAGGGATGGAAGGGGTGGCTATTCTAGTAAGTGAAGAGATAGGTAAACGGGCAGTGGAGTGGAAGGAGGTTTCCTCAAGGATAATGTGGATGAAGGTGAAACTGGGAAAGGAGATGTGGGTCTTTGTAAGTGCATATGGGCCTGGCAGTGAGAAGATTGTAGAAGAAAGGGAGGCCTTTTGGATAGATTTAAATGAGTGCATAGAGGAATTAGGGAGAAATGTCTGTAATAGTACTGGGCGACCTTAATGCTAGGGTAGGAAATGGTCCAGTTGATGGAATGGTTGGGAAATATGGAGTTCCAGGAAAGAATCATAGTGGAGAGTTGGTGGAAATTGTCTAGAAAGAGAGTTGATGATAGCAAATAGTGTTTCGGAAGAAAGTCAAGCATAAGTACACATGCGAGAGGGTGGTACATAGAGCGTTGATGGATTATGTAGTGATAAATAGGACTATGATAGGAAGAGTTAAGGATGTATATGTGCTAAGGGGAGAGGGTGGGGGAATATCAGATCATTTTTTGGTGGAAGGTAAGTTGAGAGTGGAGGATAGATGGAGAAAGGAAAGGGACAAAAGGTAGGGAGGTGCTTAGAGTGAACTCTTGGAAATGGAGGAGTACAAGAGGAAGCTGGAGGAGGAGTGGGAGGGTGTGGAGGAGGAATGGGGATGGTTCAAGGAAGGAGTCACAAAGTGTGCAAGGATGGTGTGTGGAACAAGGACAGGAGGAAATAGAAGGAAGGGTTACAGTTGTAATGGTGGGATGAGGATACAAAGAAGGTTGTAGAAGAGAAGAAGCAAGCTTTCACAGATTGGTTACAAAATAGGACAAGGGAGTCATATGAGAGGTATAAAGAAAAGAGAAGTTAAGCAAAAGGTAAAGGAGGCAAAGAGGAGAGCAGATGTGAAGTGGGGTAAGATTATGACAAAATTTTGAAAGTAATAAAAAGATGTTTAGGAAAGAAATTAAGAGAGGAAGAGGAGGCAAATAAAGTAGAGAAGAAAAGTTAAAAGATGCAGATGGAGAGATGATAATGGAAGAGAAGGCAGTAAGGGGATGATGGGCAGAATATTTTAGGGAGTTGCTAAATGTGAAGGAGGATAGGGAGGGAAAGATAGTTGCAGTGGGAAATGCTAAGAAAATAAGTGATGAGTGAGGAAAATGGAGGAGAAATAAGGAAGGATGAAGTGAAGGCATGATTAAAGCGGGTAAGGCACCTGGTCTGGATGGATGCCTTGCAGAATGTCTAAAAAAAAAAAAAAAAGGGAGGTACAGTGATGGTGGACTGGTTGGTGAGGTTGTTTAATGTTAGCTGGAGGAGTGCCTGTATAGTTCAGGCACCTGGTCTGGATGGATGCCATGCAGAATGTCTAAAAAAGGGAGGTACAGTGATGGTGGACTGGCTGGTGAGGTTATTTAATGTTTGCTGGAGAAAGGGTAGAGTGCTGGAGGAGTGCCTGTATAGTTCCACTTTACAAGGGAAAAGGGGACAAGTGTGAATGTAGTTTCAGAGGGATTAGCTTGTTAAGTGTCGTTGGGGAGGCTTATGGGAGGATCTTGATTGAGAGGATTAGGAGAGGAACAGGGATTAGTTGGTGAGGAACAGTGTGGATTTAGGACAGGTAGAGGTTGTGTAGATCAGATCTTTGTGGTAAGACAAATATGTGAGAAAGCTATAGGAAAAGGGAAGGATGTTTTTGGGGCTTTTATGGATCTGGAAAAGGCTTACAATAGGGTAGACAGAAAGGCACTGTGGGAGGTTATGCAGATATATGGGATCAGGAAAGCTTCTAGGAGCTGTCAAGAGTTTTTATGAGAGTAGAGCTTGTGTCAGGATTAGAAATGGAGAGAGCGAGTGGTTCGAGGTAAAGGTGGGACTTCGTCAAGGATGCGTTATGTCGCCCTGGCTGTTCGACTTATACATGGAGGGGGTAGTGCGAGAGGTAAATGCAAGGGTAGTGGGTCAAGGATTGGAGATGGTTAAAGAAAATAGAGATAAGGGGGAGGTGAGCCAGCTTTTGTTTGCTGATGACACTGCTTGTGGCAGGATTGGAGGAGGGACTGAGGAAGTTGGTGACAGTTTGGGAGAGTATGTGATAGAAGAAAGCTAAAGATAAATGTGGGTAAAAGTAAGGTGATGAGATGTACAAGGGGTGAAAGTGGCAGTAGACTGGAAGTGAACATTAAGGGAGAGTGACTGGAGTAAGTGGATAATTTTAGATACTTGGGTGCAAATGTGGCAGGAAAAGGTGGAGGTAGAATGTAGATTGAGATAAGCGAGTAAATGCCTTGGGGGATTGAAGAGTGTAATGAGGAATAGACATTTGGGAATGGATGCTAAGAGGAGACTGTATGAAGGAGTGATTGTGTCGGCAGCACTGTATGGGGCAGAAACATGGAACAAAGATAGGAGAAGTTTGAATGTGTTTGAGATGAGGTGTCTGAGAAGTATGATGGGGGTTACTAGGCTAGATAGAGAAATGAGGAGGTGAGAAGAACAGGGGTGGAAAGGGAGTTGGGAGATAGGGTTGATGAAAGAGTATTAGGATGGTTTAGACACATGGAAAGAATGAGTGAAGAAAGACTAGTAAAAGAGGTATGGAAGGCAGATGTGGAGGGAGTGAACATGAGGGGACGTCCTAGGATGAGGTGGATGGATGGGGTGAAGGAGGCCTTGGGGAAGAGGGGAATGTCTGTTGAGGAAGGACAGAAGACAGGGGTGAATGGAGAATGGTTGTATATGGATGATGTGATGTGATGCATGGGGTGGAATGGGTGGGGGTGAGGTAGTGTGTGTGAGCAAATTTGACGCAGCCCCGTCTTCTCCTTTTATGCATGGGGGGACGGAGAGGGGGGGGGATCACCGATTTAATGAAGCGGCCTTGCTGTGGATGTGCTGTGTCTTGCGACACTGCTACTGACCCAGGGCAGTGGAAAAGGTGCAGGGATGACCCGTCATCCAGGAGGTGCTAAGATAAGAGGGAGGGTGGAGGGGTGTGGAGTGTATTCAGGGATGGAATGGGTGGGAATGATTTTATGCCTTTTCCTTTTTTTGGCTACCTCCCTTGTAAGGGGGGAAAAGCTTTGGTATATGTATGTATGTATGTATTGTGATTAATCAAATCTAGTCAGGCAACCTAACACTGCACAAATATTTGACTCCCTCTTTTGTATTCAAAGTCTGTACAGCCCCTCCATAGAATCATTTTTGCATGTATACCCAAATGCCTTTATGTGGGCTGCTTTGTATATAAAGGGGGGAAATGCTATAGATATGTATGTGCAAGGTTGCATTGATTTTAGGAGAAAAGTAGTGGAGGAAACCTGTTCTCTCCCGTTTTCCCTTTGACTTGTGATCATGGCAATATTGCACCACAATCTGAGAGGGGCCAGGAAGATATAGTTGTAGAAGGGGTCCATGGGATATTACATACATATACCAAAGGCATAAATTCCATTCCATTCCCACATATTCCACTCCCATTGACCCCCCCTTCCTCCCTCGTATCTTGGCTCCTGGATGACTGGTTTAGAAACAGTGTTGCAAGACACAGTAAGGCTACTTCATTGGCAACCCCCTTCTCCATCCCCTCAGGTGGACAGAGAAGTCAGGGAAAAATCCCTTTGGACTGTCATTATTTTTCAGTCCCACTCAGTAGTAGCACTAAAATTGCTTTGAGTAGAAATTTTAAACTTGTATGTGAATGGTGTGGTTCTAGCCCATACTGTCAGCACCCAAATGCATGCAAGGTGGGGGACAGATGCCTTTTCACCCACAATGGGTCAAGCACAAGTTGGGTTTCAAATGGGTGATGGTCTTTGTTTTGACCAACCACCATTATAGACAAGAACAGTTCTTTTGTTACGTGTGCAAGATTAGTGTATATATGATAGGATTCTTTCCCTTATAATGGAGGTAATCTGTCAAGGCACATCCACTCCTTTGCAACATCCTTTTTCATCTCATCAACTTTTGGGTGAAGGAATATCCCTGTCTTCTGTCCACTGCCCAGTTCCTTAGCAGTGCAACAGGGCAACTTGACTTACAAAGGCAAGAATAGTATATTAGTGTAGTTGCCCATCTATTAGATATTACCTATGTGGCTAATTATCATTGTTATATTTCAGGATATTGTGGATTGGGAGAAGCTGAAGGATGGAGAGAAGCACTTCATCACCCATGTGCTGGCTTTCTTTGCTGCATCAGATGGTATTGTGAATGAAAATCTTGTTGAACGATTTTGTCAAGAGGTGCAGGTGACTGAAGCCAGGTGCTTCTATGGGTTCCAAATAGCAATTGAGAACATCCACAGTGAAATGTACAGTTTACTTATTGATACCTATGTCAAGGACACTGAAGAGCAACAAAGGTTGTTTAATGCCATTGAAACATTACCTTGTGTAAAGAAGAAGGCTGACTGGGCTTTGAAGTGGATTGCCAGTGAGACTGCCTCATATGCAGAACGTATCATTGCCTTTGCTTCTGTGGAAGGAATCTTCTTCAGTGGCTCCTTTGCTGCCATTTTCTGGTTAAAGAAAAGAGGTCTGATGCCTGGTCTTACCTTCAGCAATGAACTGATTTCTAGGGATGAGGGTCTGCACACTGACTTTGCATGTCTGATGTTCAATCATCTAGTTAACAAGCCATCAGAGGAGCAGATTAAGGAGATTGTAAAGGATGCCGTTCTTATAGAACAAGAATTCCTTACAGATGCTTTGCCTGTGAATTTGATTGGCATGAATTGCAAGCTAATGAGGCAATATATTGAATTTGTTGCTGATCGTCTACTGGTAGACTTGAAATGTTCTAAAGTTTATAATGTTGAGAATCCATTTGACTTCATGGAAAATATTTCACTGGAAGGGAAGACTAATTTCTTTGAAAAGCGAGTTGGTGAATATCAAAAGTGTGGTGTTATGAGCAGTCCGGAGTCTCGTACATTCACTTTGGATGCAGACTTTTAGATGATGAAGAGGTTTTGTAATGATCTCAGCTTGCCTTTCCCTGTTTAAATTTCAAAGTACATTTTATTTTCACCTTATTTTCCTCTACATTACTAATAATGCCCAACTGTGTTTTATCATTTCATCTTCAATCACCATACACCCCCCCTTCCATTTGACTTCACTTTTAAGTATTTCTCCTGTATGAATGTTAATGTTTCCAGAGATGAAAGGAATGACAGTATTGTTATTACTCTAAGATATTTAGCTTTTTTTTTTTTTTTTTTTTTTTATGTATTAATTTAGTGACAACTTTGTACTTAGGGATATGAACAAGTAAATCTCTTAAATGTGCATAATGTATTTGAAAGTTGCTCGAGTGCGAGGTTGTGTGTCTGCAATGCCTGGTGTGATTATTTTGTAATAAATATTTTGTGAATAGACCTTCTTTTACTCCACCCCAGTGGTTACATGTTATTTGTGTAGGATGGTTTGTGTGCTTGGCCACCTTCCTTATAAGGGGGGAGGGCTTTAATAAAAAAAAAAATTAGTATTATAAACAGGGCTGGGGAGTCTGAGTCGGAAGCATTTATGGAGTCTGTAAAAATATACCGACTCCAACTCCAGTTGAATTTAATTTTATAAGGCCTTCGTTTAGTCTGTAGAGTTGTGTAGTGCACACTCCTTATAAGTAGATTATATATAAAAAAAAAAAATTTATAAAATGTAAAATCTCAGTCTTATCTTTGTGGTCATTCCACTAAACCCCCAAAACATCCTTGTGCAATGCTGGCTTTCAAATTTATACATACACCGATAAACATCTGAAGTATTGCTAGAATAAATCAAACGCCTCTGTTTTACACCTGTTGACACAGTAACAGGAGCTGTAATATTCCTGTCAAGTTCCATATGCATCGTTTCCATCACTCCATCATTTAAGTAGTTTCTCCCGCTGCTGTGTTGCCAAACAGTAGGATAATTATGATTTCAACTGTAGACTAACGCAATAATACTATCTCTGCACTCCTTTCCCCTCTATACTTTTTAACATTGAATTATTGAAACATGGATATTTAAAATTAAAAAAAAAAAGTTTCGCGTTTCAAACATGTCCAGCTGTATCTTGTTTTGTACTCGTATCGATAACATCGGTTCCAGAACCAGAGTTATGTCAATCGCATAGCAGTACCAGTACGTAGTTATACCAAGAGGTACTTGTCAGTAATTTCAGTACATTAAGACAAAGAAGGTTTGAAAACATGAAGTATAATGATACCCAAAAAGTATGTATGATGCATATACCTTTCAGTATCATACATGTTCAGCCTTAACACTCAACCTTGTACCGTATTCGTATCAATAAGGTTTATTTTCTCTATATTTACTGTTTCCTTTCAAGAAATTTGCCTACTTTTTTTTTTTTTTTTTTTTGTATTTGCAAAACTAAAAAATTCATACATATATTTACAAAGGTTATATTTCAACTTTTGTTATAAAAAATAGTATTTGTTTTTTAAATGTACTTATCACTTCTTTGCAAAGATATATATTATGCCAAATGTCTTACATTATAATCTTTTTTTACTGAATTTTCTTCAATATCCTTTCAAAAATTTTGTCTACATCAGTTATAAAGTACTAATGAAGAGGTCAAACAGGAAAGCCACACTATAACATATTTATTCTTTGATATAAACTAGTTATAATGATATAAGTCTACTCAAGATTGGAGTGTATGTGTGTTGCATAGGCTTTATGAAATATGTAGGCCATAATCAGTTAATTACATGAAACGGAGTCGGTGGTGCCAAAAATAGAGGAGTCGGAGTCTGAGGTTTTGTGTTCCGACTCCCCAGCCCTGATTATAAAACAAAAGAATATGTATGGGGGGGCTGCTGCTATGCATTGCCTCTAGCCTGGGTGGTGTGCTGGGGCCAATGCCTTGTCTCCATGAACCAAAGATTAGGAAACTGCTAGCTACCACCTTTGAATAATGGAAATGGGTGGGTGTCAGTTTGAAGCTATGAATGTATCCAATTTTATCTCTAAGGGTGAAAAGTCCTTATTATGCAAGGAAGGTGTCTAGTGGTTCACTCCTTTCACCACCTTTCTTCATCTTAGCTCCTTGTGGATGATGGGTCATCCCTGTATCTCACTAACTGCTGTGGGTTAGAAACAATATGGCAAGGCAACTTCACTTAATAAGAGACCCCCCCCCGTGCAGAAAAACAAAGTACTGGAAGAATCCCCTTTGGGCTGCATCAAAATACCACACGTCTACTCCCGAAACCCACTCCCCTCCTGTGCATCAGTGTTATGTACATGCAGCCATTCTCCACTCTTACCTTCTACCTTCCCTGCTCAATGCCTTTCACCCTGTCCATCCATCTTATCCTCTATCGCTGCCCCCCCCACCTCCCAAGTTACCTCTGCCTTCTGCACCTCTTACTAATCATTCTTGATTTCTGTGTCCAAACCATCCCAATACTTTTTCATCAGCCTTTTCCACCCCCATTCCTCACCTTGTTTCTCACTATCCAACCTTGTAACCCCTACCATACTTTTGACTTTAAATATCAAACCTTTAAACTTTCCCTCTGCCTCTTAACCACTTTAGTACAACTAAATTCTCATGAGCAGCATTGGCTGCCATATGTAATTTGCATCACACTACTTGTATTATAAAATATCAATTCACTGCTGTATTACTCATCCGCTTTTACTCTGAGTAATAACAAACAAAATGTGATCAAACCAGTAAGGGGGAAAAAGCCTTGGTATATGTATGTACAGAATGAGGGTAACTTGTGTACAACTACAAGAAATGTATAATCAAGACATGTATCCTTGTGTACCCACTTGCACCGCATGATGCCTCCATAGGCATCATTGTACTGAAGTGGTTAAATTGAAAGTGCCCCATACAGTGCTGTTGGCACATTCCTAAATGCCTATTTCTAAGATAAGAGGGAGGGTGGAGTGTATTCAGGGATGGAATGGGTGGGAATGATTTTATGCCTTTTCCTTTTTGGCTACCTCCCTTGTTAGGGGGGAAAAAGCCTTGGTATATGTATGTATGTATCATTTTACCTCCACTCCCTTTGTCACAAGCAACCCCACATACCTAAAGCTATCCACTTTCTCTAGTCTCTTCTTTGGAAGGCACCACTAGTTACTTAGTGGGTGGAATTTATTTTTTTCCTATTACATGATTTTTTGTGCATATACTGGGGTATTGGCTGCATGTTATTGTGGGGTTAAAAGCTGCTTAATAGTATGCAGATGATATTTTGGGGTCTATATGGGGTGCTCCTATGGACTAGAGTCACGCATAATTTTGTCAGTGACAGGAAATCTCTCTTCATAGAGAAATGATACATTGTACTGGGAGTGTTCATCCATTATGTTGTCCTCTATTCATAAAAAGTGACAAAAACAGGATGGGGAAAAGGACTAGGCATTCTTCTCTGGGAGATTTGCAACCAGAACCCTGAGATTTTGGTTTGATGTGTGGATGTGGTACAGATAAGAGTAAAAGGGAAGAGATAGTCAGTAGGTTTGTGAGATGAAAGATGGATGTGTTGGTATTAAGTGAAACTAAGTTGAAAGAGGGGCAAGTTTGGGAGGGTGTCAGGAGCGAAGAGAGGATAAGGGAGAGAGAGTGGCTATACTAGTAAGTGAGGAGATAGATAAACATGTGGAGTGGAAGGAGGGTTCTTCAAGTTTTTATGTGGATGAAGGTTTTGTAAGTGCATATGGGCCTGGTAGTGAGAATAATGTAGAGGAAAGTGAGGCTTTTTGGATAGATTTAAATGAGTGCATAGAGGGTTTAAGGAGAAATGTGGAGTGCCAGGAAAAAAGTTGTGGAGAGTTGATGGAAGAGATGTCTAGAAAGAGATAAATAGGGTTTAGGAAGAGAGTCATGCATAAGTACACATGGGAGGAGAGTTTTGGGTGTACATGTTCTAAGGGGAGAGAGTGGGGGGAATATCAAATCATTTTTTGGTGGAAGGTAAGTTGAGAGTGGATGATAGATGGAGAAAGGAAAAGGGCAGAAGGTAGAGAGGTACAGAGTTAACTGGTACTAGGGAGTTGCTAAATATGAAAGAAGATAGGGAGGGAAAGGTAATTGCAGTGGGAAGTGCTAAAGAAATAAGGAAAGATGAGGTGAAAGCAGTTATTAGAATGATGAGAGCAAGTAAGGCACCTGGATTCGATGGGTGTCATGCAGCGCCTAGAAAAGGGAGGTACAGTGATGGAATGGCTGGTGAGGTTGTTAATGTTTGTCTAACAGGTTAGAATGCTGGAGGAGTGCCTGTATAGTTCCACTTTACAAGGGAAAAGGGGACAAGTGTGAGTAGTAGTTTCAGAGGGATCAGTTTGTTAAGTGTAGTTGGGAGGGTTTTGATTGATAGGATTAGGAAAGCAACTGAGTAATTGGTGAGGAACAGTGGTTTTAGGACAGGTAGGGGTTGCATGGATCAGATTTTTGTGGTAAGATATGTGAGAACTTTAGGAAGAGAGGCTGGAGGAGGTAGATATACAGCAGGAAATGGAGGTAAATTGTAGATTGAGATAAGCAAGCAGGCCTCTCACATGGAGGAGAGGGTGCATATGCCTAGGGGCAGCAATTCTAGTCTAGACATACCACCCACAAGGCTGACAAAATATATATAAAATAAATAAATAAAAGGTCAAAGGAGCCCTGAATATTTTATTGCAATATACGAATTTTGCATTAGAATCAACAGAATATGAAATATCTTTCCCTTATCCTTTCTGCAATAGGGACATTCAATAGCATTTTTAAAATATGTTTGGTTATTTTGCAAACCAATAGCTATAATAGGCAGTAAGGAATTGTGGAAATGGGAGGTGGCAATGGGGATGGGGCATCACTGAGAACTTTGCCCCAGGGTGGCACTTAGGTCATGTAAGGGCTCTTTAAGCAAGTAAATGTCTTGGGGGATTGAAGTGTCACAAAAAAAAGATATTTGGTAATGGATGCAAAGAAAATTATATGAAGGGGTGGTTGTACCAATGGCACTGTATGGGATGGAGTTTAAAAGGGGCAGAAAGAAGTTTAAATGTGTTTACGATGAAGTGTCTGAGAAGTATGGTAGGGGTTACAAGGTTGGAAAGAGAAATGAAGAGAGTGGGTGTGGGATAGGGCTGATGTATTGGGATGGTTTGGACATGGAAAGAATGAAGATTAGCAAAAGAGGAGTAGAGGTAGTGAATTTGAGGGGATGAGATGGATGGTTGGGGTGAAATGGGCCTTGAACATGAGGGGAATATCTGTTGAGCAAGGGAGACACTGGATGGGGTGAATGGAGAATGGCTATGCATTGATATTATTTTGATGCAAGTGATTTTTCCCCAGTCTTTTCTCTTTTCTGTCTGTTGAGCAAGGAAGGTTGTGGTTTGTGGATATTTTGACACAGCCTAATCAATTTTCTGCATATGGGGACAGGAGAGTTGCCAATTAAGTGAAGTGACCTTGTTGTGGATGTACTATGTCTTGCTGCATTGGTTCTGACCCATGCAGTGGGCAGGAGACAGGGATGACCCTTCATCTACAAGGAGCTGAGGGGGAAACAAGGGTGGTGGGTGGGAGTGGGTGCATGCATTTGACTTGGCTACCTCCCATGTAGAAGGAAGTCCCTGGGATATAGATATATAATCATTAATGGCCAGGATAAAAATAAAAATGTGTGGTACAATCTTTTATACTGTAATCCATAACAAATACAAACTAATAACTACTACTATTTTTTTTTATTTTTTTTTTTTTTTCAAATTTACATGATGGTTGTTGGAGCTGGATATCTTAATTTGTCATGAAAGAGAACAACATACAAAATTTACACAAAAAATTATCATGGTCAGAAAATTAACAAGGAATTGATTAAAATTACTGACTTTTAATACTATACCTTGTATTGGAAAAGATCCTAAGGCCCACTTCTTAAGAATATCACAAATAATGGACTTAGTGATCTGTTTTTAATTTTTATCTTATTTCAAACATCTATGCTTTGTACATTTTTACATCTGATACAATACCAATTACTACATAACTCAATTATTGTGGTCAAATATTGCTGGCAATCAGATATGACAAATGTGATTAATTACTTATGTTCATTAAAACAAAAACTAATTCACACAGACTTTGCATTTTTTTTTAGCAAATGTTTTTAAACATTAATGGGCTCTTGAGGTTCAAAGGCTCTTTTGATGATGTAAATAGTCTTGTTGGACAAGCACATCACATATGCATGGTCCGGGTATGTGACTGAAAAGGAATAAATCATATATGTAATTAAAATGTTATGTAAATGTGTATATTCATCTTTTGTAAATCTATAATTCAGTATATAAACTTAACTCCTTCCACACTGGCTGATACTCTGATGGCCAATAGGCTATTCATCTCTAAGAATCCCTCATTAGTGAAGGAGTTGTATAACATCTCAACTAAGTCCTTCCAGAACAAATTTTATTTTCTATTCTGGTAACTACTGTTTACCTCTGTAGCACCCACTCTGTGGTGAAGTGGTTAATACTGTCATGATAATAATACTTATTGGTCTGAATTTCACTGACTAGGAAACTAAGTACAGAGTAGTTGGCAACAGTTTCTGGGTTTCCCATACATCTCTTTAGCAAGGAGCTTTGGATTGATATCTATTGTATTAGTAAAAGACTTTCTGTCACCAGTTTCACTTAGTGTGATGGTATCATACCATTGTGTATATTATATTTACGTACTGCGTTGTAGCATTGTACAGTTATTGTATTTACCTAGTTGTATTTTACGGGAAGAGAACTATCCTCGCAGTGACCCACTTTTGTATCTTTCAGCATCCATTTTGATCTTAAATTCTTGTATAGTTTTTGCACTCACTGTTTTCTCATTCAGTTTGTTCCAGATTTCTATCACTGTGTGTGGGAAGCTATTCTTTTTCAGATCTCTTCTGTAACTATCCTTTTTAAGTTTATTTTCATGTCCTCTTGTTTTCTTTTATCCCATGTGAATTGTTCAACTGTATTTGTTTTCCTATTACATAATTATCACAACTTTTGTTGGACATTAATTTTACTATATTGTATTAATATAGTAAATGTAACTTTTGTAAAGAGAACCAAAAGAACTACTTATATTTCCCACAAAGCCACAGCTTGGCATCCAGTTTTGTACTTTGCTTCAAAATTGTATGCACACATTTCTTGATTGCAGTGCTTTGGTGACTGCAAATTAATATATTATCTTATGTGTAGTGGGACTTTAATTCGCCACCCCACTACAATAGTAAAAGGAAATACAGTTGAAGTTAAGAGTGAGAGATCTTGGGCCAAGTCTGGAGACCAAAAGCCAGCCCTTCAATTATAGTATGCATGACAAACTTTTGTAAAAGAAAAAAAAAAAAATTAATCAGTAGTCAGCTTTCTGTATGAAAATGGCAAATGTTCTCGCATGACATTTCCTGAAATTTAACTTTTTCTTTCTATTCTGTTATGAACACGATGATACACTAACATTTATTTCCAAAATGTCCATGAATCAGTACTACATATAAGTATTATTGGTTGCCAAATTGTATCACCCAAGAGTTTTTGAAATGAAAGTGCTGCAATAGCTGATATACTCTTACACTTAAATGACTAACAAGAGGCAATTCTCTTCTCATAATCAATCCATTGCCCCAGATATCTCTAGCAACCCACAGCACCCAGGTAAGTAACAGCCACAGTATTGGCCCACAAGTCACTCAAGGAAGAAATATTTTGTTGTTATCTGGGTATAACTATGGTGGGGTTGGTATACTGATGTACATTTGGGTGGCTTTCTATGCTGGGGCTTCGTCTTTCATGGGCACTCCATCCTCTTCTGGTAGTCTCAGTGCAGTGGCACCTCTATTCTTGTAACAAACTAGGTAAACTAGAATATCTATATCGATTTATCATTCATAATATTAACCTAATTATTCAAAAAGAAACATCAAAACAACACCCAAATACATATACCACATACAAATACTCTTCTCTTCCTCCACAACCACCAGACACCAGCCTCCAGAAGCATGCCTGACCCCTAACATCCATCCCTCTGAATCCTCTCTCCGGCAACAGGATCAAGTCCGCCTACCTGACTACAATGCCAACACCATCCAGCCCTTCTAAGTTACCAGAAGAAGCTTGATGATAGCTTTGTAGATAACGGTCCAGGAATTAATAATTCACCCCATTACAATACGACACATTTTGAGGATTGCATTGTACACAATCATGTACACCAACAACACAATCATGCACTACAACTGGTGCCATCTGTAAGGGATTTGTGGGAAACCCTGTTCCAGCTGTGGCATTCCTCAGGGAGATGGGACTGCTCAGTCAGACAATCTAGGGAATGACAACAACAACAAAAACAGGGCTCTATATACAAGAAAAAAGGTACATTCTCTAATGATGAATCTCAACAAAAAGCAATTTTCAATGTTAGCAAATTTGCTAATGACCATCATGACCATTTATAATCCCTTAACTTGTGAAATTAACAAAACATAAAAACCATTCATTACACTTATATTACCTACAAAGTGTCAACAATTATACATGCTAATTATTGCCAATGATGGGTACTTGAAAGTAATGATCTTGTGAGACAGACATTAGAAAGAATCATATTCCTGCTGTCTTTCAAAACTTGTCAACACCCTCACCTCCATCTGAAGGTCCAACTCCACTAAGTCTCCAGACCAGGAAAAAGATTTCTATAAACTTTAACTGTTTCATCCACCTTTTCACACATACAGAGCTGACAGCTGGTGACTCCTCCACTCCTATTCCTACTTCTATAAATTGGAGACAAAAACAGTCCCTACTTTTATGTAACACAAACATTCCTAACTTTTTTTCCTATTGCCAGCCAATGTGGAGCTGTATTTTTCAGTCGGTGAGACTCAAGCACACACTTATTATCATTATTAAGCATGTGCTACCTCTGATGTATTGGCCTTAAAATTTCAATATATGAATCCACCATACTAACTTCTGGTTACCAATTTAAAGATACTAATATCCTCATAATCATGCAGTACAACTAATACCATCATGACCTTATTTAATTCTTTCACAAATGAACTGCTATAATCAGTCTTGCTGAAGTACTACACTTACTTGAGATTTTCTTAAAGGCATCCCCTGAATTTCCAGGCCACAGTGAAGCTTTGCTGGTGCATTTGATGAGACTCATGAGCACATTTGCGACATCTTCTGCATTTTCTAGCTCACCACCTGACTGAATAGACAAATTTTATAACAAAATCTGACATTTACAGCTTGGAAGGATTTTAAGTCAAGTGGTGATATGTATAGTAACTGTAACCTAAGTTGAGCCCTTTGCCATGACCTTGGGAAACCCCCATTATTGAAACATCAAGTGATGACCTGCACATGGCTATCTGTCTCACTATTATTCCGTACATTATTTACTTATGAAATACATATATACATACATCATAACATGACTGTATGGTGTTAGGAATGGCTTGGGATTTGAGGGAAAGACAATGAAACTAAAGTTTCCATTTCACCTGGCAATGTTGCCACCCAAGTTGTCCTTGACCTGGTCACTGCTGGTAGGTCAGGTCATTCACAAACCCTCCTCCACCACCACCCGCATGTTAATAGACTTTTAAAATGCATGGAAATGACAAAAATTAAAAAGGTATTTTGCACTAATAATATTATCATATATGAACTCTGACTACCATGAAAAATAATATAATATATAATGAACCCCCAAAATTGTAGCTTATTCATGTTTTCAAAGAAAAAATAAGGATACAAAAAATGTATATAAAATAATTCTCTTGGTGCTCAGCCTGTACAGCCCACTACAGGACCACCTGTTTATCCCCTGGGGGATGATAACCTCTGTACCTCCTTGGCAAGGTCATAAGGAAGGTGCAACGGGCATGTGAACTTTTTGAGTTGGAATGGCTGTTTTTATGAATGACGTCTAAAACCAGTGTGACCAGTTCAGTCATAATGATTAGGCATCCATGTGACAATGGAATACTGCATCCCTAATGTCCACCAATACAGAGATAGGTTGGCAAGCCATGAAAGCATGACTTCCTAATTCTGAACGCTTCTCAGGATTAAAATTTGGCATCCTGTGTTCAAGACAGTAATGCTCCCTGCTGCTCCATGAAAGCTCACTTTTGTTAACATACACTGATGTAATTCAAGTGTAAAGTTTATGGTAATACTTTTACTACTGTATAGTACTATACTGTACATCATAGTAAAATCTAGCTAACACACTTTGAAATTACTTCTAACATGACTCACACATATATCAAAGCCATAGTTGTATAGAGGATATTAGATGTACACAATATATACAATTATAATGACATATCACCAATATATAGACCCTTGAGTTATGAATGTTAGGTTCTGGGTGTCCAGTTGTAAAAAGACTTGGAAATACGACAGCTTAAGTCATATGAACACATATATGCTCATATTCTGTCACCATTATATCTGTTTGTATGGTTACTACTATAACCTTTTTGTTTATTCTATAATACTATTACTGTGCTTTTCAATCTATTCTAACACCTCTTAACATTTTGTTAATTCACTTCAGCTTTACTTCATATTATTTGTCTTTGCAAGACCAAAAATGGATACTTGCTAGTATTGGTTTTGCAAGAAGGATGGTATTTTTTATATTTCTCCATATGTTTCCTGATAGGAAAACAAATGACTTTCAATCCTATTTTCTACATCTGAGATGTATGTTTCCTATTTTGGACCAAATTCCTAAGAATCTCAACTCAATTGCTTGCTAAAAGCAATTTTTTGTGTTTCATTTTCACAATGCCCCAGGTTTTCCAAAGTCTTAAAGATGAATGTTTTTTGTAAGGATGTGTTGTGAGGTACATGTGGTATGCTGTTGAAGATGATTGAGTAGTATGGAGTGCTGGGGTCGCTTTTTTATTATGTTTAGTTGGATGTATTTGTGTAATCTGGGAGCACTGAATGGGTTTAAGGCTTAGACATAGAACTGCATGCCTACTATTTTCATATACTTTTCTATGGGGAGAATTTTGGTTTGAGTGTGTAGAAGTTCTACTGGGGTGGTTTTAGTGCATCTTCTTAAAGCTTTGCTTTGTGTTGTTTCTAGAATATCTTTATTTCCTTGATTCTTGGAAACCATTTTGTGGAGGTGCATTCAAGTGTGGTTAAGATCTTTTATATATTGTGATGAGTATTTCTTTCTTCTGGCCAAAACCAGTATTTGCAAATGATGATAATATGCTTATTTTCTTGTTAATTTTCAGTCAGGTCCTTGATGTGTGAGCTGAAGGGTATAAAAATTCACTAGGAGTGTAAAGACAAAACATGCTAAAACACCTCACAGAGCAACTATTGGATACAGTGATGAAATAAAAACATATAAATGAAAACAGAAAAGTAAGAAAATTTAAACATTCACATTAACAAACATCTGATTTCTGTGACCTGTGACAGTAAGGTAAATAATGAAACTGAGGTTATTCCATGATGTTTCATAATCTATACTAAAGTACTAAATCATCAGCATGCATGTCACCAGATCAAACAGATTTAAATTTCTATATGAGGGTGTAATGACGAACAGATTCACAATTTCCCAGACTTCCAATAACCAATACCTGTATTCTGTTTTAGCTTCCATACCACCACTTTTAAGAACTAATGTCTAAACTTTTGCTTTCTTCAGTAAATTACTTCACTTCTAAACAATCTAAAGATAAAGCTCTTAATGAATTTTGAGAATTCATGGGTTTTCAGCCATGTAAGCAGTAAATAGTAAGACTTCCTACAATACTCTGACCAAATTAGTAGGGCAAACTGTCATAGTAGAGTGTTAGGCTGGTTGAAGGCAAACTCTGATGGAGAGAGAATTGGGTTTATTTAGCAATGAATGTTTGATGCTGGGGGGGACAAGATGGCAAGGGAGGTGACAACTGTTTCAAGTCGTGTCCCTGAGCAATCTGCACCTTCAGTATTGGTCCATCCTTTATATATACAGGCAGGTCATGACCAATGCTCCTAATTGGCATGAGGTCAAAGTGTGATGGGTAAGGAAGTTGGATGCAAGACGTTTTCAGGATGCCGACTCATGTAGAAAGAGGTTATGAGGCTGGTATCACACATTAGCTCCTTCTAAAGGGTTTTGTTGTGTCTTCACATGATACAATCTAGCACTGGTTAGTCATCTTTGGGGGCCTTACAGGGTTGGTCTTAGGCTGGTGAGCTGCACATATGTTTCTTCAAAAGGGCTTTGTGGTGTCTCACATGGCAGATCCCAACACTGGTTAGTCATCTTGGGGGGCCTAACAAGGTTCATCTATATTGGTGAACTACACATATGTTTCCTCAAATGGTCTTTGTGATGGTCATGTGGCCAGCTGCAGCTCATGTGGCTGGGTGGCATATGAGTCACCTGGCTGGCCCCACAAGCTTCCCTTGGAAGGCCTCAGAGGTTACATGTCATGGGATGGGCCAGGACACACCTTATATACAGTAATTGCAAAGGCCAAAGTAATGTTCAATGCACTTCAAAGTATGCTGAAATATATTTGACTGACATTATATATATATTTTATTTATAAAAAAAAAAAAATACTGCACTTTGTAAAGTACAGAATTAACCTATCATCCTTGTTCTTGGAGTGATTCTGTATTATGGAAAGTGTGGGACATGTTTCAATGTGTGGGATATATTTCAATGTAATTTGAAATACATAAAACATAATACAGAAAAGGGTTAGAAATACAATTCTTGACCTACATCAACTACAGCTCCATCTTCATTAAGAACCAAATGTCCAATTTCATCTGTTATTCTTCCTATGCCATGCATCTTGAAGTCTGTAAATAAGAATAAAAACCACATATGAGTAATAGTGTGCCAATTGACATCTAAGGCAATTTTTGAAAGTTGTGATTTTTTCATCTACTTCAGTGGAATTCTGCATTATGGTGTGACACTATTATGTGCAAAGTTTAAGGAGGATTGGTTAACCACTTCCATACGGTGAAGCCTACGTAGGCGTCATGAGGAGCAAGTGGGTGCGATGATGCCGACGTCGGCGTCTTGATTATGTTTATTGTAGTCGTACCTACGTAACCTCCATTCTCTCTAAACTGGCTTCATCATATTTTTTATGGTTATCAAAATTCACGGGAGAAAGAGAACGAACGATTGAGCACTGACTTTATTTTTTATAATGCGATTATTATGACGCAACATCACACGTCGGGCAGCTAATGCTGCCAGACATGTGATGTGCCCCGGAGTGAAGAGGTTAATATTTAGTGGTGGTGGAATGACTTTAAAATATTCTATCTCTTCCCACAGGTCATGGCTACCTGAAAAAAAGAGTGAGATTTGGTTAGTAGGACATAGCATCGAGTGCATAACTGGTGCCAAGCTCCCAAGCTGAGGAAATGCCCTCCGCCACTTTTTCTTCTATCACAAGGATCAAAAGAAAACAGTTACTGACAGTGCTGCAGAGGTGGCCACGGAAGTTTTGGACTTCTGGCTCCGAGCCCAGATTCCGGTGATTAGGAGAAAGATCGTTTCCCTCTTTGAAGAGTGGAGGGTTCTGCAGAGGAGCAAGCAGAATAAAGGAGTCAAGCCCCCGGGAGACGCAGAAGGCATTTGAAGTCTCCCGGACCTTCTGGACATCACCCACGCTGATGCGCTTGCCCTGATGACCATCAAGCAGGACAAGGACTTCCTCATGGCACAGCGGGAGAAGGGGAGACGGGTTCCATGGCAGGGCATGACAAGAAGTTGGAAGCTGGGGTCCATCGATGTGAGAGAACTGCTCCACGTGGTGGACGCAAATGGTCGCCAATGGCAGAGGAGACCGTGGAATTGGAGTCCTCCTTGTCCTCATCCTCCAGTCCAGTCCGTCCCTCCTCGACCTCCTCATCTGGTGTCGAAGGAGCCTCACCACCCAATCAAGCTAGAATGCAGGGGACCAAGACGATTATGTCCCATGATCTAGTCAGCGCGTAGATCGGACGGGGGTCAACAGCTGTCAGGCTCTTCGAATCGTAGCCGCAATGGCAAGTAGCTGGGGCCATGATCCCCAAGAACTCATCCTCAACCCAGAGTCCATCCGAAAGGCAAGAGCCAAGTACCAGGCATTCCCAGCGGGAGAAATCAAGGAGGCATTCAGTCCGCAGACTCCCCTCACCGTCCACTGGGATGGTAAAATGGTCTCTCAAGACGACAGATCTCTGGCCGACTGGCTTGCCATCACTGTCACCAGTAAAGGTGTGGAGAAACTCTTGGGTGTTCAAGCTGCATGCTGGGACGGGCAAGGCTGCTGTCACAGCTGTCTTTGAGTGTCTGGAAGACTGAGGAGTCAGTGATCACATCATAGGGATGTGCTTCGACACTACCAGTGCAAAAACTGGCGATGTCAACGGAGCCTGCACCTTACTGCAGGAAAATATGGAACGGCCCCTATTCTTGTTCACCTGCCATCACCACGTGCATGAACTTCTAGTTGAAAAGGATTTTGCCTTGTGCTTGGGATCCTCTTCTGGCCTTGAGATCAACCTCTTTTCGCAATTCAAGGAGTACTGGCAGTTCATCGATCGTTTGGCAATCCAGCCTCTTTTCGACCTCCCCAAGACCTTGGCTGCCAAGAAGGAAGTCATTATCAAATCCTTGAATGCTATCATGATCCAGAAGCAGCCCCGAGATGACTACAGGGAACTGGCAGAGCTCACCATCGCCTTCCTTGGAGGTACTCTTCCCGAGATGACAATCCAGCGCCCTGGTGCTTTCCACAGAGTGCGGTGGATGGCACGTATAATCTACTCACTGAAGATGCTGCTGTTCAGAGAGCAGATCACCAGCTTGGTCACGCCGGGGAGATCGCAGGCCTTAAGCGCTTCTCCTTCTTCATCTCTGAGGTCTACGTCATCCGGTGGTTCGAGTCCACTCTCCCCCCACCTACGCCCTGGCCAATGATCTCCAACTGGGAAAGGACCTCCTGGAATACCATGATTCTCCTCTTGGAAAGGCATGCTTCAAGGTACTGAATCATCATTTCTGGTATCTGAGTGAACACCTGATCTGCCTGTCCCTCTTCAACCTACGGCTCTCGCCCTCTACCAAACAAGCCATTGCCCAAGCCATCCTGCACCAAGAAGGAGCAGAGAAAGCCCCCAAATGAATCAACATTCCAAAAGAGTGTGTAAAAACGGCAACGCTGTCTTTGTTTGCCTCTAAGAGGTCTCGACGTCTCCTGGATATTCTCGGTATCTTGCCAGACTTCCTTTCCACAAATCCGCAGAAGTGGGAAAAGGAGAAGACATTTGGTGATGCCTGCTACCTCATACAAGGAATGCGTGTGGCCAATGACACGATGGAGCGAGGGGTGGCGTTGATGCAAGCGTTCAATCTTCGCCTAATGAAAGACGAGGAACAGCGCCAGTTCCTCCTCCAGGTCACTGAAGACCACCGCTGCTGCCAGCCCAGCACCTCCTCCAAGGAGGCGACAACGAGTGGGGTGGTCTCCCATGATACCCCCCACCATAGGGGCTAATACTGCGTGTGTGCACCGCAGGGGGTAGGAAAGTTTTGCCAAAAAAAGGGCAGAATATTGCCATGAAGCACTTGAAAAGATGACTTCCCTTACATAGCTGAAGGAGGAATTACAAAATTGTCATCTACCATCTTAAATATCACTCGACCATGCTGAAAATTTGCATGCAGTACTTCCTCAGTATAATGCAGAATCCCAATAAAGTATGATAAAAAATTCCAACTTTTGATTTTTATTGGCACCCTAATGAGTAATTTCTGTAAGCATAAGAAGAAATAGTTAAAAAAAATTCTAGCTGGTAGGGAATGCAGTTTCTCAGAACCAACTTCTACTGGGTACCAAAAGACTGTAAGATGGTGTTCTCCAAGAAGCAATATTATCATTAATACTGTTCCATTTTTTCACACATGACCTCTTTCTTCAAGTGCACAATGCTTATTATGCAGCTTATTTAATATTACCTAATCACATATGCATAATACCTTAAATAAAAAAAAGGGAGATTCCTATCAAAAACAATCAAACATATCTCGCCGAGCTAGAAATATCTGGAAAAGAATTCTTATAAACACTGCTCATTTCCAGCAACCATGGAATTTGTTTTTATATATATAAATATATATATATATATATATATATATATTTATATATATATATATATATATATATTTATATATATATATATATATATATATATAAACAAAATTAATACAAATGGCATTTTGAAGCTTGCCAACATCTAAGTTGTACCTTTTTGTATTGCTTTAAGCAACTTTTTTGTTATTAATTTCTGCCACTAAGACCATATATTACACTGATACATTTTAATTTACAAAATTAATATGTAATTCTTTACCAATATATTGCTTAGGTGCCTCTGGAGTAATACCATAATCTCTCTCAAGGACAATTTTGGTACATCCTGGAGGAATTTTTTATGGAAGATAAGGTTAGGCTCTAGTAAACTTTGTTTTAAATTCTTAATTTTTTTATTAAACTTATACCAATTATTCTTAACTGCATTCAATTATATACATGTTCCTCATTTTTTACCATAACTGTTTCCTTTGCATGGAATATCTCAGACATGGTAGCCACAGGACTGGTTACTAAGATTTCTGGAGTGACCATGGCCATTCCCCATTAGGAGACCGAAATGGACTAAACTGCACCAAAACAGAGTCAATATGTGCTTTTCCTAGTCATAAGATAAGAGTTATGACCATAAATATATATCATTGAATGTGTATTATGATATATAATTTCATAGTGGTTTTAGTGTCACTTTGCAAGTCACTCGATCAAATCTAATTCAGCCAAAAATTGTCAGTCGCCATATTGCATGCTGTACAACAGAATACATGAATGTGAGAATCAGAATACATGAATATTGGTGTAGCATATTTGTAGATGGCACTTTTTTCTGTTTTGATTGATGACCTAAACAATATCAGGATATTATAATTTACAGGTTTTTATTGACGATATACATTACTATAGGCATAGCACATTTATGCTAAGGTGAAGTAGGTCCAAATTGCATAGCTGCTCTTTGTTTAAATGAGCAAGATATACCTGTCATCACCCAAAGTGAAGTCAGTGACTAAAGTTTAGTAAGTCATCTTTAGTTACCTCTTTTCTACATTAATGGAACTTTTTTCTCATTATATGAGCAAATATGGTATTCTTTAGAAGTGCACACCTACACGCTATAGCATTAAAAAATTAAATATCAATTTTCTAAATAATAATATATCAATGTAATAAGTATTTTTCTTGGCAGAAATCAATATCAGAAAACATTGCTAAAATCTATGCAGAAACAAATAAAGTCATGTTGCTTCCTTCAAACATCACCTTCCCTTTCGGCTTTGATAGATTTGGAGGCTGGAGACAACAATGACAACACTAATGACCTCTAGAATTACAGGTACCGCATTACTAAATGCAGGTCAGGTTAGGTTAGAATAGATGAATTCATCATATTTTAATTCTTTCAACCTCTGACTCAACCAAAACAAAGATGGCATCTCAAGCAACCAAAGTGGCTGTGTTTGTGTTTATAGCTTATAGCAACTAATTCTATTATTGACTTCCACCAAGAACAACTTATATTACATTGATGTATTATAATTTACAAAATTATCATTTAATTTTCTATTACTATATCGCATTGGTGTGCACTTCTAAATATTTACCGCAAAAACAAAGCAACATATAATGAACAATAAGATAAGTAGGACATTACAAAAATAGGAAAATTTTCAGAAATTATAATACATCAATGTAATATGCCATTTTCTTGGCAGAAATCAATAACAATAACAGAAATCAATAACCAATTTACTAACGAACAAAGTCGCGGTGGTTGAATGATAATGATAAACAGACGATGGCAGAACCCCATATTCTTTCATACAGTCCAAGGAAGTCCTATTGTCTTTGTAACAGCACTTATTAACATCACCCTGAGTTGAAGAACACCCGGTCCACAATGTGAAAGCCAGCATCTAACTGACAGTGACTGGACTAGACAGATGACAACATGGCATCTCGACTGTATCCTAGCAGCTTTGTTTGTTAGTAGATTTGCTTGTAGCAAGATTTTTTTTTATCTATTTCCACCAAGAAAATCACATATGTTCATGTATTATAATTTACAAATTAATATTTAATTTTCTAATGTTATATCATGTAGGTGTGCACAATTAAAAAAAAAATACCCAAAAATATTACCTATACCACCCAACTTGATAATTTTGGTATTATTTAAGTTGCGCACACCTACGCAATATAGCATTAGAAAATGAAATATTAATTTTGTAAATTATAATACATGAATGTAATACACAATTTTCTTGGCAGAAATAAATAACGAAAAACCTTGCTACTAGCAAATCTACTAACAAACGAAGCCGCTAGGATATGGTACAGATGCCATGCCAGTACAGTCACTATCAGACAATAGGTATCATGTTGTGGACCAGGTGTTCTCCAATTATAGGTGATGTTAATAAGCATTTTTACAAATACAATAGGGCTTCCTTGGACTTTCTGAGAGAACACAGGTGTTCTGCCGTCGTCTGTTAATTGCCTAAGATACAATAATAATAAGGCTGTCAACATCTGTGACAATGATGACCTGGATGATCAAACCGGGTAGCTGCTTCAGTTAGCGATATGGCGAGTGAATGTGTCACTGTGTTCAGCGCCGAAGAGGTACAATCTCTACTTAGTAGAATTGAAGCCTTGGAGGATGCTGTTAAGTGCCTTAAGGAGGAGAATCGAGTTCTCCGCTCGAAGGCCCATGATACGGAAGGCAATATTAGCGATGAGCATGGATGGAATACGGTGAGAAATAAGATGCGGAAAAGTGGAAAAAAGTCCTCACCAGCCCCACTGAAATGCAAAAACTCGTTTCAAGTGCTGGCAAATCTGCAGGAAGAAGGAACTAATGAAATCCAAGAGAAGAAGGAAAGGGCAGACGCTGGATCCCTGCCCACAGGTAAGATTTTGGTAGTAGGAGACAGTCAAGTGAGGTATTTAGACAGGGTTTTCTGCGACAAAGATAGGAAGCATAGGACGCAGGTGTGTTTCCCCGGCGCGGGCATAGATGATGTTAGAGATAGGATTGAAGAGTGTCTAGTAGGGGAAGGTAAGGACCCAGTAGTTTGCTTAAGTGCCGGAGGAAATGATATAGGTAAGGTAGGGAGTGAGGAATTATTTGCGCGGTACCGAGATGCGCTAGACAAGATCAGAAATAGGGGAGGTGTTCCTGTAGTATGTGGAATCTTTCCGAGGCGTAGAGTTGGAGGCATGTGGCATTCCAGGGCTATTGCAATGAATTGCAGGCTGGCAAAACATTGTAAGGCTAATGGATGGGCATTTGTCGACAACTGGGACCGCTTTTATGGTAAGAATCACCTATACACAAGGGACGGAGTGCACTTGTCTCCCAAAGGATTTCGGCTCCTTGCTGAATCCCTTGAGCGAGAAGTAGGCATCCTACAGGGTTTTTTCGGGTAGATTATGTGGGAGTAGGGGGGGTAGTATCGGAATATAGTTTAGGAAATAGAAACAACTTAGAGGACTGTACAAAAAATCACCAAAGCAGGTGGAGGGAAGATAAACTTAAAGTTTACTATACAAATAGTATGAGCATAATTAACAAAATTGATTTGCTGCGAGGTAAAGCATGCGTAGAAAATTTCGATATTATAGCCATTACTGAATCCTGGATCAACATGGCTGATAAACATTTCCTTCCGGAAATCGAAATAGAAGGATATAAGTTTTTTCATAAGGATAGGGTCGGCAGGAATGGGGGAGGTGTAGCACTTTTCATTAAAAATACATTAAACTGTATTATCAACAATTCGATTAAGGAAGAGGACTGTACGGAATCTATTTGGGTAGAGATTATAGGCAAGAATAAGAAAGTTATTATTGGCGTCTTGTATAGACCTCCTAACCTTAGCATTGAGCAGACTGATTCCCTAATTCATGAAATTCACAGAGCGTCCCAGTACAAAAACGTTGTAATCATGGGAGATTTTAACTATAGAAACATTGACTGGGAAACTTTAATAGGAGATCATGAAGCGAAACAATTCCTAGATGTGGTGCAGGATAATTTCCTAAAACAAATGATTACCGATCCTACGAGGGGACAAAATACCCTGGACTTAATTCTAACAAATAATGAGCACCAAATTAGCAGCATAATAGTGGGCGATAGTCTAGGCTTTAGCGATCATCAAGAAATAAGATTTAATATTATTTGGGAAAAAATAAAAAGTACAAATAACGTTCAAGTACCAGACTTCAGGAAAGCAAACTTTGACAATATAAAAACCTATTTGAAATTAAATACGAAAAACAATCCGGACGTTTCAAACATTCTTGATTCTCGTTGCGGGGCTGATAGTCAGAAGTGGGTCAAGGAGGATACGCGTACCTTGGGTCAGGTCTGGGTCAAAGAGAGAAATACGCATACCTTAGGTCAGGTCTGGGTCAAAGAGAGTGATGCGCGTGCCTTGGGTCAGGTCGATTCGGGGCGACGGCCCAAAAATCAGGTCAGTACTTTGGATGAGATGTATAGCAATCTGGCAGATCTAATTATTAATGCACAAAACACATTTATCCCCCTAAAGTCAATACGAAAAAATAGTAATACTCCCAAATGGATGACGGACAGATTGAAACATGAGATCGGAATTAAAAGAGGACTTTACATAAAAATAAAAAACGGGGAATCACACCTTAGATCAAGATATAACGAAATGGCAAAGCTGGTTAAAAGGAATACACGTTCAGCGAAACGTAATTATGAAATCAAGGTTGCCAGTCAAGCAAAATCCAACCCAAAGGGTTTCTTTCACCTCTATAGAACAAAAAATAAAGAAAGAATAGGACCAATTAAAAACGATGAAAATGTCATGATAGAATCGGAAGAAAAAATGAGTGAGGAGTTTAACAATTATTTTCTATCGGTGTTTACTAATGAGAGGTTAGATAAAGTACCTGACTGCGATCCGATTTTCAGAGGGGATGAAGAAAATAGCCTAACTAATATCAGCATTAGTAAAGAAGAAGTTATCAAGCAGATTGACAGACTTAAAGCTACAAAATCTCCGGGTCCGGACAAAATTTTTCCAAGAATGCTTAAAGAGTGTAAATTTGAAATCTGCGACCAGTTAACTGAAATATTCAATAAATGACACTGGTTCTGTTCCAACTGCTTGGAGGCAGGCAAACGTTGTTCATGTTTTTAAGAAGGGAGATGGATCGACCATATGCAACTACAGGCCAATCAGTTTGACATCGGTTATAGGAAAAATGCTTGAATCAATAATAGTAAATAGACTCAGAGAACACATTGAAGGGCATAATTTAATTCGTGATTCACAGCATGGTTTCTCCAAAGGTAAGTCATGCGTGACTAATCTTCTATCCTTTTACACTAAGGTATATAAGGCGTCAGACAACAATGAAAATTACGATGTTATTTACCTTGACTTTAGCAAAGCGTTCGACAAAGTGCCACACCAGAGACTACTAAATAAAATCAAAGCCCATGGCATAGGAGGAAAAGTGTTAGAATGGATTAGAGCTTGGATTAGTAACAGAAAACAGCGGGTCACCATAAATGGAATAAAATCTAGGTGGGGCAATGTTACTAGCGGGGTCCCCCAGGGCTCGGTTTTGGGTCCCTTATTGTTCATTATGTATATAAACGACTTAGACGATGGGTTAAATAGTGATGTTAGTAAGTTTGCGGACGACACTAAAATAGGACGCCTAATTAGGTTAGGAGAAGACGCCCAGATTCTGCAGGATGATCTTAATAAACTGTTAACATGGTCGGTGAAATGGCAAATGAACTTCAATATCTCTAAGTGTAGCGTGTTAAATGTAGGGCTACACAACCCCGAAAATAGATACAACTTAGATGACACGTTTTTAGAAAAATCTGAGTGCGAGAGGGACTTGGGAGTTCTGGTGAGTCCGGACCTTAAAACCAGGAAGCAACAGGTGCGGCACGATAATACCATCAAGCCGATCAGAGCACGCACCGACCGGTATAAGAAGAGCCACATACCGACATTTGTGGACTTAATCAACAGCAAGAATTAACATTGTTGTACTTCACACCTATTACTCAGCTTACTGTTTTTGTCTATTTTTTTTCAATGCATATAGCATCTTTTCACTGTCATAGTAGTATATTGTTATAATCTTGTAGGATGTATATTTTCAGCAAATAAAGCAAACAGAGCATTAGGCTTCATTGCTAGGACGGTAACAAATAGAAGTGCAGAGGTAATTATTAAACTCTATCTAGCGATAGTTAGACCCATCCTTGACTATGCGGTACAGTTTTGGTCTCCGTCCTACAAAATGGACATAAATTCACTAGAATCAGTACAGAGAAGAATGACCAAAATGATACAAGGACTCGGAAATTTGCCTTACGAAGAGAGGCTTAGGCACCTAAACTTACACTCTCTGGAAAGACGCAGAGTGCGGGGTGATCTAATAGAAGTGTTCAAGTGGATCAAAGGCTATAACAAGGGTGATGCAAACAAGGTCATCATAATAAAACAACAGGGCAGGACTCGCAGTAATGGGTATAAACTGGACAAATTTAGATTTAAGAAGGAAATAGGCAAGAATTGGTTTACAAATAGGGTGGTCAATGAATGGAATAAACTTAGTAGCCACGTAGTAAGCGCTGAAACTATCAGTTGTTTTAAAAAACGATTAGACAACTTTATGGATGGGGACGACAGGTGGTGATGGATACGGAGCTGCCTAGTGTAGGCCTTATGGTCTTTTGCAGTCTCCTTTATTTCTTATGTTCTTATGTACTAAACATAGGTTAGATTATGTAGGTTAGTTAGGTTAGGTTAGAATAGACTAATTTATCATCCTTTCATTTCTTTGACCTTGGCATCTATCAAAACAAACATGGCATATCATTCAGCCACTGCAACTTCATTCATTAATAAATAGGTTTTAACGACTTCTTTTGTTATTGAATTCCACCAAGAAAATTGCATATTACGTTAATCCATTATAATTTACAAAATTAATAAATTACTATAAATTGACCATAATTAATTTTTTATTGCTATATTCATATTGTGTAAAAGTGCACAACTTAAAAGTTACCATAATTTTCTTTTTATATACAGTATGCTCAGCCTCAATCACTGCATCACTAACGAATTTAAAAACACTATGAAATTGTATAATACACTGTAATCGTTTGTTCATGGTCATAACTCTCTTCTTATGGCTAGGAAAAGCACGTAATTTTTCAGTTTCGGTGCAATTCGGTCCATTTCGGTCACCCTCACCCTGATGACATGCCAAGCCTCATTCACCATTCCTAATCTTCCAGGTGTTTAATTAATAATCATTTCACAACGCCTCGTATAAAAAATTACGTTTGGTGCTAATTATACAGGGCAGGTCATATAATTTTTTTTTTTTTTCATTTGCGATTGCTAAAACAACAGGGGCTAATTTAACAGCACTCTCTAGCAGCCGTCTAATAAAATAGAAATATAACCAGTAGTAATTCTAATAATAAGAAAACTACTTGACAAACGTGCGTACTTACAACGGTTTGTCAATCATAGATTTACACATACCATTCAGGTTTCACATTGACGTACTCCCACTGACTCAACACCTGCTGACCACTTATCATCTTTGTTGACATCGTGTTCTTAATGTACGTTGTGTTGGATAGTACCGTGAAAACGCATAATAGTTCATGGTACATGTATTTTGAACACACTCCTAAATTTATGTATTATGACCATATCTATTTACATTACATATATACATAATACTTGAGCATATGGTGTGGATGAATAAACGAAAACTCAACTTGGTGTCTTCCCTGTGAACCACAAACGAGCAAAATCAAAGTAGCACTAATCCATGACGTTAGATCTATTGAATTAGTAATTTAGTAGTAAGGTAGTATTCTATAATTTTGATAGAGTCACTGATTTCTACGTTTGTATTTGCTTAAAATATAGGGGAACTTTTGAAGTAAAGGGGTTTGATTTGGGGTCCTATTCTTCAAACCTAATCTAAACATTTCATTTCTGTTTTCTTTTTTTGTTTTGTTTTGTTTTTTTGTCAAGCATGGTACCATTATTCTTCAAAAAGGGCAAAACTAGGACCGCTAGTATTCATAGGGGGCAATAGGGACCCCATTCTTCAAAAGCTCCAAAATAGGGATCCAAATATCCTCACAGGGAACACATACCCGGTATATATTTATATATATTTCTTATTGCTGTGCCCCGTTGCGGCCTTTCCCACAGTTCTTATTCGACTCAAACAGTTAAACTTATTCATCTTTTCAAAACTGGGTAACTTGCACCAAGGAAGGTACAAGATATCTTTCTCCGAAGTTTTCTAATTATATTTCGCCACATTGTCGATCACTAAAGTAGTCTCATTTTTCTTTCGTTTAATGTATTTTTAACAAAATTACACCCTTTTCAACAACTAATTTTGTAAAAATTTTGTATATATGTATGTCTAAATTGTATTTTATATTGTTGAATAAACCTTAACTAACTAACTAACTAACAAAATTACATGTAAGTTACTGTAAGACTTGTAGCCCACTTACCTAATTTCTTCGATTTCCTGGTTCTTCAATTGCTTCTGTTTCACTCTTCAGTCCCCCGACGCACTCACTTCTCTCACTCTACAATTACCGAAAACCACTACCTCTACTAATTCTAATTCTGTCAAGGTTATACTTGCACCTTTTCATTCCACATACGCACTGACAAGCACCCGGACTCGCACTCCTTTGCCCCTCTTCCTACACCGTGACCTTTGACCCCGTGACGGAGGGGCCAACTGTGCACCCCTATCTGCACCACATTTACCACATTCATACCACACACCACCTTGATCTCGAGATCAACATATTCTTCGTCTTCTTCACCCCCGCCACTTCCTACTTCGTAGTCCTGCAGCCATCTTGGAGGATGTCTATAGCGCTGCGGTCATCGGGGCGTTGCTCCACCATTCACTACCGCGTCATGAATCTCTTCCTCATTTTCTGTCACTCACCACACGACGAAAATCCAAGATATGTCACGGCACTCCCTCAACAGAGATGTTGCTCCGCGAATTTACCTCCGTTGCGATCCCCCTCATCCACTGTGACGTGCACTTGCCATCCTTTGGCTTCACCCATACCTCCTACCCCACCTGTACTGAGGCGGGGCCTTGTTTATTATTGGCTTGTAGCCCCAGCCCTACCCGAGGATGTCGCCAATCATATTTAAATAAGGCTCTCTGTGGAACTGAGTTTTCATCTTGGCCTGACCTAGGGGACATATTATACCAGAAGACGGCTTCCATGGGTGGAATTAGTGCCTTCTCGGCGATGGACTTAATCGTGCGATGGTGTCGTTCTACTATTCCATTTCCACTCGGCCGGTAAGCAGCCCTAAAGAAACGTCTCGTGCTCCCTCCACTTGTCCAGCATTTTTTTCAGCTCTCCCGACAGAAACGCGGTGGTATTATCCATTTGGACTTCATCCACTGGACCCCGTTCCAGAAATATCTCATTCATCATCCGTGCAATTTCCTCTCCCGTCTCCGTCTTCAGCTCCCGCCAGACGGCGAAGCGTCCTAGGGCGCAGTCAACCATCGATAAGTACATGCCCCACCGATAGTGGGTTACATCGACTGCCAACTTCCTCCAGTTCTTTTCTACGCTAAGTTTCCCCGCCGCGTGCGGTCTAGGTGCGGGATCTATTGATTGACATCGGACACACGCTCCCACCGTCCGCCGGACTTCTTCCCTTGTTATATTCGGTTCAACTTTCCTTCCTAAGAACAATGACCTATCAACACCTAGGTGATGAGTTCCATGCAACTCTTTCGCGCATAGGGACCCTGCAGCGCACACTTCAACCTTCTCCTCGTCCTGTTCTTCCGGCACTTTCAGCCAACTTTTCTTCACTCTGGTTAGCGCATCCGCTTTGTTCATTCCCGACGGCACTTGGGTTACACTCACCTTCACGCTGAACTCGTCTATTAACTCCTTCAGGACTCCAAGGCGCCGCTTCACAATGACCTCTGCTGCCCCTTTCGTGCGTATTCTCTTCTCAGCCATCAGCATTAATTTCATCCTCCCCGATCTCACGTAACCCTCATTTTAGCGCCAAATTGACTCCTTTTACAATCGCACCCAACTCCGATACGTTAATGTGATGGTAGTCATCTTTTTTTCACTGCTACGCCCCATCTTCGACTACCATGCCTCCTATCTCTAAGACTACGCCGGTTGCTATGCTGCTAGCATAACGCCATACTACACCTATGCCCTGTTGTGGTGCATTCCACTGTCCTCACTGGATCATTGTGTCTCACTCGTCGTACGACGTCACGTATCATCGTGACCGTGCCCTCATCAACCTTCTCTCCCCAATCCTTCGACCCTGACCGCCTCTTAATATATCTGCACGCTACACGGAGCTAACCAGCGATCGGGTAGTGACCAACCAATTTGCCACACAGGGAGAAGATCTCTCGTCTGTTACGTTCAGGATCTCGTTGCCTCTCCTGAACAGCAGGTTTCCGGTCCCGTCTCTCTCTAGTCGCAGTCCCAACACCGTTCTTCCTTCCATCGGTTCCGGTTCCTTCGAGACCAATCCAAACCGAGCTAAGTGTTCCACTACGTTCGACGCCGGTACAACAGCACCATCCATCAGTATGTCATCGAGGTAGGAGTCCGTGCCCTTCTTCATCGCTTCAGTCTTCTCCACTACTATCTTCAGGATCCTTGCCATTATCCTCGGAGCTAAGCACAGCCCAAATCCCAGTCTAGTCAAGCAATATGCTTTACCTTTATCTTCTATTAGTTGGTATTTCCATAGCTTCTTCACCACGTTAATTTGTAGATAAGCCGCCCGTAGATCTACAATCGTGGACGCTCCCCTCATTTGGCGCCATTTGCTTAGGGTCTCGTTTCATGCGTCTTCAAAATAATCGCCAGTGTGACACCTCACGAACTGGTTCAGCTCTCACAAATCCAACACCGGTAGCACTTTGTTCTTGGTTGGCTGCACCATTGCCATCAGAGGCAAGATTCCACCCTCCACCGGTTCCTGCCAGGGACTCAAAATTCCCTCATCAATCCACCACTCTGCTCTAATGTCAAAGTCATCCCTCACCCCTTCTCCGAGAGTTTGTTCGAAACAGTCGACTTTGTTCTTTAATAGAGGTGAGCTTTTTTCAGGTACCACTCTACCTCCCACTTCTGGCCATCAAATTTCGCCCGGAAGTCTTTGTCCTCAATCGTACAAGGCGCCACCTTTTCGTCAAAGTCGATCTTCGCGGCGAAACTACCCTTCATGGCCCTCATTGTCATTCCTACGTCCATTCCGGCTTCAGACGGCTCCTCCCTCTCCCTTCCATACTCGAGTCGCGTATTGCTCTAATCCTCACTTGTCCGGCGACAAATGTGACTTCTCCAAGCTGTCAATTCCCTCTATGACCGTTCTAATAACAAACACACTTAGTCGTATAGAAATGCTCTCCACCGGCATTTCAACTTCCTGGTCGCCATCGCACTTTGTCTCCCTTCCGTCAACTGTCATTAGGGCCATATCTCCCTGTCTAAATTCTTTAATCAAGCCGGCCGTTACAATCGTAGTTGAACAGTCGGAATCTATTAGTGCTCTTGCGCGTCTTCCTCTCAACCAGACATCTATAATCGGCATACAGTTGGACAGCGTCCTTATATATATATATATATATATTTATACATACAAATATATATATATATATATATATATATATATGTGTGTGTGTGTGTGTGTGTGTGTGTGTGTGTGTGTGTGTGTGTGTGTGTGTGTGTGTGTGTATATATATATATATATATATATATATATATTTTTTTTTTTTTTTTTTTTTTTTTTTTTTTTTGGGGCCACTTGCAGCCCCTCGTCCGTTTCCCAGTTCGAAGCGTCGAGCAATATGTTCGGGCTCATTGCATTCGTAACATATGGGCTCTCTCTACAATTCCTCGAGAAGTGACCGGGGCACCAACACACATAACAACGGATCCTAGGCGGTTCCCTCCATCCACTGTGGTCACCCCTGGACTCCGCCGTTTTCTCTCTTCCATTGTCCAGCGGAGGGCCTCGCTCCGTCGGCTCTCCCATCTTCTCATGAGAGTCATCGGGCTGGCATCTCGGTCCTGGGTCTCGCGTAGGTCCTTGTGGTTTCTCTGTCGCCATGACGGCTGAAGGCCTATCCTTCTGTGTCCTTGAGAGAAGCCTAGCAAGGACTATCAACACGTCCATTCTCGCCGACACGGCATCATTTACTTCCTGCAGTCCAGCAGAAACGCGATCTGGAAAGCCATTCACAAACACCATTTTAACGAGTTGCTCCAAGCCTTCGCTTTTGAATGTTGACAGTCCCGTTAACCTCCTTATCTATTGCCAAAAACGTCGACATGTTCGGCAGCCCAACTCATTCCTTGCAGCCGATCAGCCGATTCGAACGGATTCTCTGCGAAAGTACCTTTAATTCTTTTTTTTTTTTTTTTTTTTTTTTTTTTTCATCTGCTTGATCACTACCCTCCATTTTTAGGTAGATGGCCAAAGCGCTGCCCTCCAGGTTAAGGACAATATAGTTCGCGACGTCCGTGACTCTGGTTAATTTTGCCACTAATTCTGCCTTTTTGAGCCACCCGGCGACATCTCTATTGCCATCAAATGACTTTAAGGTGATACTGTTCATCTTGAATGGTTCCTTTGTGCTCGTCGCCTAGACCATCTCTAGCCCCTAGATAGCTTGTAAGATTTGTAGCTCACTTACCTAATTTCTCCGATTTCCTGGTTCTTCGGTTGCTTCTGTTTCAGTCTTCAATCCCCCGGCGCACTTACTTCTCTCACTCTACAATCCATCTTACCTAAAAACACTAGTTCTACTAATTCTAATCCTATCAAGGTTATACTTGCACCTTCTCGTTCCACATACGCACTGACGCGGACAAGGCCTCGCACCCCTTCGCCCTCCTTCCTACACCGTGACCTTAGACCCCGTGTCGGGAGTGCCAATTGTGCACCCTTATCTGCACCACATTCATCACATTCATACAACAGCTACTGTGTTTCATTTTTCAATTTCTATTGTCCAATTCACCCCACAATTGTACCAATGGAAGACGTCTGGCAATCAACGAAGAAAACAATCATGGCACGCCCTGAGAGGTGATCCACTCATATATGTATGTGTATATATATATATATATATATATATATATATATATATATATATATGTATGTATGTACAGTATGTATATATTGTCTGTGTGTCTATTGTCAGCTTTCTGAGCAATACCCTGTGCGTCGAAATACCAGGAAATACCAGGATATTGATAATTTTCAATGCTCTTTGTACCTCAGTCTATTCTTATACCCCTGAATCTCTTATTGGTAGATAATATATCATCTGTCAGCTAGACGTCACTCCTCACAATGTGTTTCCATCTGGTACGATCGTCATACATCTGCTCTTCTTCTATTTGTTCCATCTCAAGGTCTCTTCTCTTCAGTCCATCATACACACCTTCCATCCATTTCATCTGCGGCCTGTCAGCATGTATTCTCCCTTGCGACTTCCACTCAAGGTATTTTCAACGTTTACGTTCGCCTTCCTTTCTTTTGACGTATCCATACCATATTAGTTAGGATTTTTCCATTTCTTTCAACAGTGATGTGACCCCAAGTTCTACTCTCATTCGATCAATCCTCATCTTGTCTCTTCTTGTTACTCCTCTTATTAGTTTTAGGACTCTCATTTTAGCGGCCTGAACTTTTGACTTGGTCTTATTAATCAGTGCCCAGCAATCAGATGCATATGTTAGTGTCGTCTTCAAATTGGTTTTCTTGCATTTTCTAAGTACGTTTTTATCTTTCCGTATTGAATACAGCTTGTTGACATTAGCGTTATATATATATACATATATATATATATATATATATATATATAAATATATATATGTATATATATACATATATATCTACATACATATGTGTATATATATATACATATATATGTATATATTTATATATATATATTTATATATATATATGTATACATATACATATACATACATATATATGTGTGTGTGTGTGTGTGTATATATACATATATACATATACATATATATACATATATACATACACACACACACACACACACACACACACACACACACACACACACACACACACACACATATATATATATATATATATATATATATATATATATATATATATATATGTGTGTGTGTGTGTGTGTATGTGTATATACATATATACACATACATATATATATACATATATATATATACACACACACACACACATATATAATATATATATATATATATATATATATATGTGTGTGTGTGTGTGTGTGTGTGTGTGTGTGTGTGTGTGTGTGTGTGTGTGTGTGTGTGTGTGTGTGTGTGTGTGTGTATATATATATATATATACATATACATATATATATACATATACATATATACATATTACAAAGGATTACAAAGGCGGAGCATGCCGACAGGAGACCTTTTGGTCCATATCTAGGTCGGATGCGAAAAAAATCATAATAATAATAAGATAATAAATAAACATTATAATAATGTAAATAACAAATAAAATACATAAATAAATGCATAGGTATAGTTAAATAATAAACAAACAGGTAAATAGTAAATAATAATAAACTGACATATAACTAATAATAAATGAAAATCAGACAGACAAATGATAACAAAACAAAAACAAATAATATAAAATAAATTATAATCATTACAGAATCTTGCTTAGGTGTTTATCTAAATTATTCTTAAAGCTTCGAACTGAACTACATTGCACTACCTGTGCAGGAAGTTTATTCCATTCATTAACTACACGGTTGGCAAAGTTGTTTCTACCTACTTCCAAATTGAATCTATTTCCGGACAGTTTGAGACCATTGTTTCTTGTCTGATTCTCATTCAATGTGAAAATTTGGTCACTTTTGATGTTGTCAATTCCCTTTCAAATCTTAAAGACCTGTATCAAGTCACCTCTGAGTCTACGCTTTTTCAGGGAAAACAGATTCATATGTTTTAGTCGATTTCCGTATGATTTATTTTTGATATTTGGAATCAGTTTTGTGGTTCGCCGTTGTACTTTTTCCAGTCTGTCAATGTCTTTAATGAGATTGGGTGACCATACGGAAACAGCATATTCCAAATGTGGACGAACTAACGATTTATATAGCTTGTTAATGAGTGATGGACTTTTGAAATCAAAAGATCGCGCAATCAGTCCTAGAATCTTATTTGCTTTCTCAGAGGCTGAAATACACTGCTTGGATGATTTGAGGTCGTTACTGATAATTACGCCGAGATCTTTTTCACAATCCACTTTTGTTAACGAATTTCCAAATAACTTGTAATCGTACTTTCTGTTATTTTCACCTATGTGCATTACCTTGCATTTACTTGTGTTTAATTTCATTAGCCATTTTTCAGACCATTGCTGTAATTTATCTAAATCTTCTTGAATATCTAATTGGTTTGAGTGATCATTTGCCACTCCGCACAGTTTTGTATCATCAGCAAATTTGGAAACAGAAGATTTTAGTCCATGGTCTATATCATTTATATATACTATGAATAGAAGTGGTCCAAGAACGGAACCCTGAGGAACTCCACTTGTAACATTTTTCCATCTAGAAGTTTTTCCATTTAAAACAACTCTGTTTTCGACCATTCAACCAATTACTAGTCCAACCTAATAGGCTACCACTTATTCCGTGTAAAGCTAATTTAGTAAGTAGTCTTTCGTGTGGGACGGTATCAAAAGCTTTTGCAGTCTAGATATATTAAATCTATATTGTTTCTTTTGTCATAATTCGAGATAACTGTGTTGTAGAATTCGAGTAAGTTAGTCACGCAAGAACGTTTCCGTCTAAAACCATGCTGGCTATCATTAATCAAACGGTTACTTTCTAAATGATATTCGATAGCATCTCTGATGATAGTTTCCATTATTTTTCCTACGATTGAAGTCAAACTTATAGGCCTATAGTTATTTGGCTTCTTTTTGTCACCTTTTTTGAATATGGGAGTAACGTTAGCTAGCTTCCATTCTCTTGGGACATCTCCGGATATGATGGATTTCTTGAAAATAATTTCTAATGGAACAACAATCTCGTTTTCCATTTCCTTTGAGATTCTCGGATGCCAACCGTCAGGCCCTGGTGTTTTATTAACTTTGAGTTTATCTATACACCTTTTAATATTTTCTTTTGTTATATTTACCGTTGTGAGTAAGTTTACCCTAGACTTTTCACAGGTTTCAGTTTGGAATTCACTTTCAGGTGATTTGTTTACGAATACCGAGCTAAAATAATTGTTTAAGATATTGCACATTCCTTCATTTGAATATTCAAGTTGACCGTCAGCAGATAATAGTGGACCAATGTGATTCCTAACAACCTTTTTATCTCTAATGTAACTATAGAATTCTTTGGGATTCTCTTTGGATTTATCAGCGATGTTCATTTCGTATTGTAGTTTTCTTTTTCTTATTGTCTTTTTTAAATCTTTCTGTATTGATACATAACTTTCATAGTCATTAGATGCACCCGAGCACTTATATTTCTTATAAGCCTGTCTCTTTTTAGCAATACATGATTACAAGAAGTCTACAGCGACAATGGCGTTGTTAAGTTTATACTGAAGCTTTAGTTTCTCTCATGCGACAAGTTTCTGTGCTGGTTCCAAATAGCTGGGAAGGTGTCCAAAAGACATTTGGTTGGGTTTTATCTTTTTTAATTTCTCCAATATGTATTTCGACCTTACTCGGTGATCTTCAGGGAGGGAGTGGATTATGGATTAACTAGGTAATCGGTTTTTGTGGGAGGGGAAGATTGTCTGTAAGAAAATGAAAATATAGTAGTATATAAAATAGAGTTTTTGCCACCGGGCGATTAGGGATATTTATATCGTGGTGTCGTGGCTTTAGAGGTATGGCAGGAGACTTGGGGTTGGAGACTGCGATTGATGTGTAACCGTGAGGTTACGTAGGAGTATTTATTCTTCTTATCCTCATCCAACAAAGTTAGAAAACGAGTAGGAGGCTTAGTCTTAGGGAAAGATAAGAGAAATTGGAAATAATTTTAGTGGTAGGTAAACTGAATTGAGAAGATGTACTAGGAGAGAAAGTTAGAAATGAAAATAATTTCAGTAGAAGAAAAAGTTTATGTAGTTGCGTTAGTTTTATTTGCGATATGGTTGTGTGTGTATTCTACACATAGAGGGTTGATGCCTCCAACGTGTAAGATTATAGCCTGACAATTAATGGGCTATATACATTGGTTGGTGAATACATTGGTTTATATACAGGCCGTACATTAGGAGAGGTCAATTTCATGTAGCCATGATCCGTAGCGCTGCGTACGTGGAAGTAGCAACTTTCTTGTGGATTGTGGAAAGGGGTGTTATTGCTTGTGTTATGTGCGTCTACTGCTTGGGAGTGTGGTTGTGGGCATGAGTTGTGTGTTGATGGAAAGTTTTCCGATGTAAATGTTCACTGCTTCGGCCGTTTTAAGGCGAAGAGGATCGTGAGCTTTGTAGATGATTTTAGTGTTTTCGTTTAGTGTTTGTCTGGTGATGGTGATTTTGTGTTCGTTTATCACGTGTTTCTTGATGGCGCCATTCTGGAAGTGGTATGTGAGTCTTTTGGAGGGGGTCATAGAGGTCATGCCGATATATAAGGAGGTGCGGTGCTGACACTCACCGACGGGGCCAATCAAACTTATACACGACGTTGACTTCTTGTAGTGGAGGGGTGGGGGCTGGCTGTTATTCTTCATTACCAGGGTGTGTATTTTAGAGGTTTTGTAGTATACGATTAGGTGTATCTTAATGTCTGGGTTGATGGGTCGAATATTGCGTGTGATTGTATGGCGGAGTGTTCTTTCGTCTTCTTTGTAGCCGGTGTTCACATGTCCTTTGTAGTACAAATCCAGTGTTGTTATATTGGTGTTTGTTGGTGTTGGTTGGGCGGTAAAGGAGTTCATCTTGTTTTTGATGATGGATTCAATGGAGTGTTGTGGGTAGCCGTTGTTGACGAGTAGTGTTGTTATGCGTTGGAGTTCGTTATTAGTAGTTGTCCATGTACTGCTGTGGAAGAAGGCTCGGTTCACTAGTGATCGGATGACGCTTTGTTTGTAGCGTTCTGGGCATTCGCTACTGCCGTTAAGACAGAAACCGAGGTTAGTGTCTTTGATGTAGACTTCAGTCGTGAATTGATCTGAAGCTGTGCCTAGTATATCTAGGAAGGGGAGGGTGCCGTCGTTGCGTTGGTGTTCATAGGTGTCATTGGAGGTTGAATGTTATTTGAACGTTTGGAAGAGTTGAGTTACTGTTTGGGAATATTTTGCGTTAATAAATATGTCGTCAACATACCGGGCGTAGATGGAGCAAAGACTATATAGGAAAGATGGGAAAGCTTCTATCTTTTACTAATAAGAAAACGTCATCCATCCAGCGTGAATGCGCGCCATCTATCGACAGAGCCGCAAACTATAAATCGGAAGTGGCGTAGCGCGGTTTTCAAATCATACTTAACTTGTATTATATATAGTGTTTATGGAAATTTTAAAACTGATCCTTTCGCTAAAATAATCAACATCTCGAAAAAGTTTTACATTCTCTTTATAAAATAATTAGTAATTTTATGACTTTTGCATGCAAACAAGACTATTTAATATATGCTTTACACACGATCATATTTATAAAATCAAAAGTTGGTAAAATACTTCTGCACAATGCATCATTCATTACTAAATATTTGAAATTGAGTAAACAGTTAAAATTTAAAAGGTTATTTTAGTTATATTTATCTTATTATTTCTGTAATATCATGTTTTTCTTGTTTGTGCTTGTGCTTATGTTTGAACTTTGTATACTTATTAAAGTATCTGTACACAAATTATACAAACAAGGATAGTAAAAGTTTGGTATACATGAGATTCTTTTATTTGCAACAAAGCAATACTGTCTTGTAAAGAACATATACCAAACAAACTAAAAGAAATAACATTATTCAACTTCAAAAATGAACTATACATCAGGCAACCAAAACATGCAATCAGATATTAAATACCAAACAAAACATTGGAAAACCAGTAATCAAAAACAATAATATGAAACAAAAATAAACAAAGAAGCAGACATAACATGCATATTAAGCAAAAATAAAGCAAAAAATGTTAACAGAACAAAGAAAACCCCCAAAAGCAAACAAACAAAAATATATACATATGTAGCAAGACAGGTACTGTATTGTAAAAAACACAGACAAAAATAAAAGGATGAACATGCAAGAAATGTCACAAAATCAAACAAACAAGATTTGCAATCATACATAAAATAATTTTGCAGAGGATAAAAACATAACTTCTTTGATCAAATTACATGAAAATCACACATTTTAGAGAAAATAGGTAAAATAATGCAACCATATGCTTGTTTTTTATACGAAATTATGCATTTGAGCAAAAACCGTCCTTGTTTGAGATTTGGTCGCCTATGAATGAGTCGGACGGCATTCGTAGCTGCGGTTGGTAATTTTGCAGAGGATAAAAACGTAATTTCTTTGATCAAATGACATGGAAATCACATATTTTAAAGAAAATAAGTCAAATAATGCAACCATATGCTAGTTGTTTTTTTTATATACAAAATCGTGCATTTGAGTATAAACCGTCCTTGTTCGGCGTTGGTCGGCTATTAGTGAGTCGGACGGCATTCGTAGCTGTGGTTGGTAATTTTGCAGAGGATAAATGCGTAAATTTTCTTTGATCAAATTGAATGAAAATCACACATTTTAAAGAAAATAGGTCAAATAATGTAACCATATGCTAATTTTTATATAAAATTATGCATTTGAGCAAAAGCCGTCATTGTTTGGGTTTGGTCGGCGTTGGTCGACTTAGGTAATTTTGCAGACGATAAAAACGTAACTTCTCTTTGATCAAATTACATGAAAATCACACATTTAAAAAGAAAATTGGTCAAATAATGCAACCACATGCTAATTTCTATATAAAATTATGCATTTGAGCAAAAGCCGTCATTATTTGGGTTTGGTCGGCGTTGGTCGACGTTTAGTGAGACCGTAAAAGAACAAGCATAACACAGAGAAATCATTCAACAAAAACCGTTAAATTTTAAAACTACCAAAGAAGCAGTCACAACCTACAAAAAAAAGAAGAAGAAACACATGCGATTCAACTTTTTTTTGCTGTGTATTTGGCCATTTATTCAAAATTAAGGTAAAAGTTTATAACTTTACCACATAAGCTAAGAACATGACATAACTATATCAAAGTTGCTGTGCCTGCCTGGGACTGCCATAAAGATATAGTATGAATTTGACATGATCAATTCATATTTCTAGATATTTGTAAGGTATTCATCTATAATTTTTATTTCCAAGCTAAGTGACACTGCACTGAGTCTGACATAAAGATAAAGAAGATTTTAACTATGTTCTATTTTATTCCTCCATTTTCTGTTAAAGTTTCCATGTGTTGTGTATGTTGAATCTCTTACCTTTCTCTATCTTTAGGAAAAACTTGAAGTATTAGATGGGGAAAGGCATTTTTTTCTTTTTGCACACCACACATGGGTGATAGCTCCGCCCACACTCCATGATTGAATGTCCCGCTTAATTGTAAACAAACAGACGATGCAGTTAAAACTGGTGATTGGCGTACACGCCATCTAGTGAGAGAGCCGCACAGTAAAATGTATGTGGACGATGCGGCTCTCCGTGAGCTTTCCCGTCTTTCCTATATAGTCTTTGTAGATGGAGGGCTTCAAGTGGCGGAGGACGTGGGGCCGAGGAGATGAGACAAACCCGTGTGCGTTTCTCGCTGTGTAGGTGAACAGTTGCCAGATGTCGCTAGCCATTTATAGAATCGTCCTGTTTTCAAAAAAGGATGTTTTTGTTGGATAATCATTTCACTTTGTGTTAAATTAATAATTAACAATTAGACTCTATAGGTAACGTTTATTCTAGTTCTAGTTAAGTATATAATTTCAAATATGATAATGATGCCATAAGATAGCGCTGTGCAGGAATTTGCAAACAGAAGTACGTGTATCTGCAAACATATAGTCACGTGCTGGGAGGTTGGTACGATGCATTGCATGTAGCTAGATAATGTAGGCCCTTGTGGACACTTAGTTGTAAGCCGAAGTATTTAATATATACTATAATAAGGAGCAATGTGCCTCTGTGTATACTTCTTTCTGTGTGTGGTTATGTACGTAATGTCTGTCAATTAAGATACGCCGGAAAAACGATCTTCTAGAAAAAGTGAAGATGAAAATAGTGTGATTCAAAACTTAAACATTAAAAAAGACTAGGTAATAAAATCTTATATGTCATTTGACAGTGACTTGGATGCGCTTTTGGTTTAAAATATAACAATTGAAAATGTTATATCAAAAGTAATCGCCTAAGCAACGAAATAATAAATCTATTTCGAAAAAATGTGCATTTTAATTTATTAATAAATAGTTAAAGGAGATCGAAATCGAATAACAAGAGAAATCAGAATCCCGTGATTTTCAGGGGCGTTTACACTAATATTTCATAATCTTCCTAAATAATAAATAAAAATGTAACTGTATTCTAAAATAAAGGCAATTACCTAGAGAACATTTATTTGAATGCCTCATGCTAAATTGTTTTCATTGATTATTAGTTAGTATATATTTGTGATTGATTTGAAATAAGTTAGGTATAGGAAATGAAACAGTAATATGGAAACATCAATGTATTTTAGCATTTGGTAGATTTTTTAATATGTTTAAGGCTAAATTCCTTTTCCTTTTTGTTATCTTGCCTTTCAGTAAGGCAGCTTTGCCTCTTGGTTGGCCAAACTGACGCCTAGCAATGGTCGTTGGCTGACAAGGAATTTTTCTCTTTGCCGCCCCCGATGCCTTAAAAATAGTGCAGCCTGCAGTCCGAAGGAAAGTATTAACCTGCGCAGGATTTCTGCAGGATTTCAGCCTCTGTTCAAATACCGCAAAGGAGCTGAGCATGCAGGTGCTTTCAGTTCTTTTTAATTCTCTATTGATCATGCTTGTGAACTCATCAATGCTGGTGTCAATTGATTGATTTTCATTTGTTGTCTGTGCGGAGGTCTCGATAACGACAGCTACATCTCCTTGCTCATCGTCACGTGCAGCTGGTTCTTTATTAACATGAGATACTGCATTAACAGGTGTATCAGCAAATAAGCCATCGAAAAAATTCGATGTCGGCATCGGTTTGTCGCCGTATATCACCTTATACAAGACTTCTTTTTCAGCAACAGTGCAGGCGTATAGTTGTGGGCCTTGTTCCTGTACACAATTAGGAAATAATAATTACAATTATGAATTTTTGTTAATTAAAAGAATTCCTATTATTAAAAATTTACATTAAAATTACGCTCAAATCTAAGGCTAAAGTAAGTGGGTTGCATACATCAAACATCTAAAATCAAGTATTTAAAGTTGCTGCAATCCAAAATCAGGAGTAAAATTTAATAGGTATAAAACGCCAAGGTTGCAATATTTTCAGGAATTAATATGTGTTTTTACATTGAAAGTACTATTCTGCAACTTTTTAATTAACTTTTTTATTAATCATCACCATCACACTTTGTTTGCATTGATTTGATAGGTGTTAGTTGATTATGTTTTTTTTCTGTCTATTAGCTCAAAATAAATGTATTATTAATAAATTTCAATATTAATAAATTAAAATTGCGGTAAACTGAGGTAGATGATGACTAGGCTACCATCTCGCTATTTAGCAATTTCCTTCCATAAAAAGCAACTGCTATAAAATGTCTTGGCATTACAATACCTGTTGAGCACGATGTCCTTAATCACCATCATCATGCTTTCACACGTATTGTTGGTGTTGTGACCCCGTAGTAGAAAGCCACATCTCCATGGTAGGCTCCACTCTTCCCTGCGTTCTACTGCTGATCTAAAGTACCTGAAACAAGTACAATTCTTAAGATACTACAACTTAATAGTTAATTTATGTTATTATATCACATATTATTGTGTAACCATATTAAATATTTTGTATGTGCATTATAATTTACATGAGTTTGTAAGTAGTTACTAACTCGGTACATTTGACGTTATTTTGCGAGAGTTCCGAGTTTAGGAACTCTAACCATATTTCTTCGAAAGAACATATGGACTCTGCGTACACCAGCTTCTTGAGAACAGAAATCAGGGGTTTTCGATGTTCGTTGGCGACTTTATTTCTGGAATTCCATAACCAGCGCCATGCGGCCTGCAGGACATGGAACACACAGAGGAACAACTTGCTCTGAGGCCACACCTCGTGCAATGCTCCTTTACATAAACTATCTACTTTGGTACTTATCGCAAGTATTTTTGTATGAAAACCACAGTGAATGTATAAAGGCATGATAGGTAATTAAATTCACAAATAACGTAGGAAATTAAGTGGTAAACTTGCAGAATAGCGGCGCCTTCGATATAATTTCAGGTGAGCGGCGTCAATTATTTATTATCTAGCCTTTACACTTTACCTAACATTACCGAAACGTTTCTAACCGTATCTGATTTTATCTAAGCTTACCTAATTTGAACTAACCTTACCTTAACTACCTAATTACTTGACGCCGCTATTATGCAAGATTACCAATTACCAACGGCAAGCTGCACCCTGAGTGCTTCATCACTGATGACAGTGACGCTGAGCGAGGAGCATTGCACGAGGTGTGGCCTCAGAGCAAGTTGTTCCTCTGTGTGTTCCATGTCCTGCAGGCCGCATGGCGCTGGTTATGGAATTCCAGAAATAAAGTCGCCAACGAACATCGAAAACCCCTGATTTCTGTTCTCAAGAAGCTGGTGTACGCAGAGTCCATATGTTCTTTTGAAGAAATATGGTTAGAGTTCCTAAACTCGGAACTCTCGCAAAATAACGTCAAATGTACCGAGTTAGTAACTACTTACAAACTCATGTAAATTATAATGCACATACAAAATATTTAATATGGTTACACAATAATATGTGATATAATAACATAAATTAACTATTAAGTTGTAGTATCTTAAGAATTGTACTTGTTTCAGGTACTTTAGATCAGCAGTAGAACGCAGGGAAGAGTGGAGCCTACCATGGAGATGTGGCTTTCTACTACGGGGTCACAACACCAACAATATGTGTGAAAGCATGATGATGGTGATTAAGGACATCGTGCTCAACAGGTATTGTAATGCCAAGACATTTTATAGCAGTTGCTTTTTATGGAAGGAAATTGCTAAATAGCGAGATGGTAGCCTAGTCATCATCTACCTCAGTTTACCGCAATTTTAATTTATTAATATTGAAATTTATTAATAATACATTTATTTTGAGCTAATAGACAGAAAAAAAACATAATCAACTAACACCTATCAAATCAATGCAAACAAAGTGTGATGGTGATGATTAATAAAAAAGTTAATTAAAAAGTTGCAGAATAGTACTTTCAATGTAAAAACACATATTAATTCCTGAAAATATTGCAGCCTTGGCGTTTTATACCTATTAAATTTTACTCCTGATTTTGGATTGCAGCAACTTTAAATACTTGATTTTAGATGTTTGATGTATGCAACCCACTTACTTTAGCCTTAGATTTGAGCGTAATTTTAATGTAAATTTTTAATAATAGGAATTCTTTTAATTAACAAAAATTCATAATTGTAATTATTATTTCCTAATTGTGTACAGGAACAAGGCACACAACGGTGCCCAGCTGCTGTTGGTAATGGCTGACGTTTACAACAATTACCTTCGTCTACGGTTGTCAGATGTCCTCCTCAAAAAGGACAGTTCTTGCAAACCTTCCACCAGCACCATTCCAATGTGCGCTGTCACTCATGCTGGAGGAACAGTTTATACTGTTAAGTCAGCTTCACAAGAGGGCATTTGTTACAATGTGGACCTCTCAATCGGCATGTGCAGCTGCCTCTGTGGAAACACAGGAAGCGTTTGCAAACATCAATTAGCAGCGTCGCAGTACAGCGCAGTTCGCCTTCCACAACTATACGCCTGCACTGTTGCTGAAAAAGAAGTCTTGTATAAGGTGATATACGGCGACAAACCGATGCCGACATCGAATTTTTTCGATGGCTTATTTGCTGATACACCTGTTAATGCAGTATCTCATGTTAATAAAGAACCAGCTGCACGTGACGATGAGCAAGGAGATGTAGCTGTCGTTATCGAGACCTCCGCACAGACAACAAATGAAAATCAATCAATTGACACCAGCATTGATGAGTTCACAAGCATGATCAATAGAGAATTAAAAAGAACTGAAAGCACCTGCATGCTCAGCTCCTTTGCGGTATTTGAACAGAGGCTGAAATCCTGCAGAAATCCTGCGCAGGTTAATACTTTCCTTCGGACTGCAGGCTGCACTATTTTTAAGGCATCGGGGGCGGCAAAGAGAAAAATTCCTTGTCAGCCAACGACCATTGCTAGGCGTCAGTTTGGCCAACCAAGAGGCAAAGCTGCCTTACTGAAAGGCAAGATAACAAAAAGGAAAAGGAATTTAGCCTTAAACATATTAAAAAATCTACCAAATGCTAAAATACATTGATGTTTCCATATTACTGTTTCATTTCCTATACCTAACTTATTTCAAATCAATCACAAATATATACTAACTAATAATCAATGAAAACAATTTAGCATGAGGCATTCAAATAAATGTTCTCTAGGTAATTGCCTTTATTTTAGAATACAGTTACATTTTTATTTATTATTTAGGAAGATTATGAAATATTAGTGTAAACGCCCCTGAAAATCACGGGATTCTGATTTCTCTTGTTATTCGATTTCGATCTCCTTTAACTATTTATTAATAAATTAAAATGCACATTTTTTCGAAATAGATTTATTATTTCGTTGCTTAGGCGATTACTTTTGATATAACATTTTCAATTGTTATATTTTAAACCAAAAGCGCATCCAAGTCACTGTCAAATGACATATAAGATTTTATTACCTAGTCTTTTTTAATGTTTAAGTTTTGAATCACACTATTTTCATCTTCACTTTTTCTAGAAGATCGTTTTTCCGGCGTATCTTAATTGACAGACATTACGTACATAACCACACACAGAAAGAAGTATACACAGAGGCACATTGCTCCTTATTATAGTATATATTAAATACCTCGGCTTACAACTAAGTGTCCACAAGGGCCTACATTATCTAGCTACATGCAATGCATCGTACCAACCTCCCAGCACGTGACTATATGTTTGCAGATACACGTACTTCTGTTTGCAAATTCCTGCACAGCGCTATCTTATGGCATCATTATCATATTTGAAATTATATACTTAACTAGAACTAGAATAAACGTTACCTATAGAGTCTAATTGTTAATTATTAATTTAACACAAAGTGAAATGATTATCCAACAAAAACATCCTTTTTTGAAAACAGGACGATTCTATAAATGGCTAGCGACATCTGGCAACTGTTCACCTACACAGCGAGAAACGCACACGGGTTTGTCTCATCTTTGACGTGAGTGCGAGCGGGTGGTACCCCGGTGACAGGTGGGGCCGGGGCGGAAGGCGGAGGAAGGGACGGGGAAGTCAGTGAGAGGCTCGGTGGAGGGGACGTTGTGCGGGTGACAAAGGCTACTAGAGATTGTAGGGTCTCCACTTTTTTTTTTCGCGGTCCTCTCTCCGTTCATCTTGTGTCACCTCTACGCGCTGTCCGACGTAACAGCCACCATACCACGAAAACGTCAAATTTAGTGTGAGCGTAGGCAGGGCAGGTAAGTCGACGTCACTCGTCTACGAATCCCGTGGATCGCGTCTTTGTACCATGCAAGGTAAAACGAATACTATGAGGTACGTTGAGCACCTCCCCTCCTCGCGCCTCCAGAGGGGGAGAGAGTGAGAGGTGAAAGAAAATGTAAACTTTAAAGAAAACCATCTGTATGTATGGTAAACTTTAAAATTACACTATGATGTTCACGTAATACTGAAATTACTCAGTATCACTTTATCCTCAAATTATCAGTATCTGAGATATGACCGCCAGAAAAGTAATAAAAATGTTTTCCATGCTTTCACATTAGGTGGATTATATCAATATGATGAGTTATTAGATGGGATGACATGTCAATTCATATGTTGATCAGGTAGATGAGGAAGATATTATACTGTTGATACACACCAACTAGCTGAATATAAACCCAGTAGTAATGACGCATAAAAGCATCATATGGTTTTTATTATACTACATTTTGGATTTGCGTGGGTTTCCATATCTCCTCAAGCGTGGATTTTATATGCAGACCTTTGTCTCCACCAAGCTCAGTTATGTTTTAACCGGATTCTTTAGTCTGTTTATTTGCAATTGAATGAAAATTTCAGGAAATGTTGCTGATGAATAGTTACTTTCAAAATGACGGCTGCATACATATCCAGATGACCGAGTTTTGTGTGTGCCACATAATTCAATCCATTTCTTTCTAAGTTCTTTATCTTTGGGTAGTGAAAAGAAATGTATATTTCTATTACCTTTCAGTCTAACGGCATTGCACTTCTGCACTATACAAACAGAGGTTGCCGACCCATGTTTCATTAGTTTGTATAATAGCAAGCGAAACGTCGTAATATTAAAGGCTCCGTCTTCACATGGTGTTTCTTTTGATAGATAAATCAAATCGCCTGCTGAGATGGCTTGTCGTATGATCAATGCAAGTAGAATTAAGGGATGAGCAGTCCCCAGACGTGCAATGGTATTCATAAATTACATTGGATTGGGACAAAATTCCACAACTAGCGGACAGACTGTTCTTGATGATAAGGAAATAAAAAACGAGGGCTGTTGACAAATATGACCACTCTTAACTGACCAAACTCACCCACAGGCTTACTATTCTTATAATCTCCGTAATACATTTCTCATCTTTCCGGTAAGAGCTGGTAGAATCGGGATTTGTTTGGTCCGGAGTCAGGCCAGCGGCATTACGTTCTAGCTCTTAGTTACATCATCGTAGTCATTGTTGGAGTAATCACTTGGAATGTGGCGCTGGTGTTCATGTACTGTACGGAGTATATGGTCACCATGTGGAAAATGTGATGATTTGTTCATACGGAAAATGTGGTCATTTGTTCATACACACGTATGAATAAGGACGTGGGTAGATGAAGAGTCAGCGATGTGTTGGAACACTGACGTTTCGACCAATGGAGTCATCTCCAGAAAACTAATAATGCAAGGCGTGAATACAATTTATACAATCCAGATGTCCTCGGGGAGGAAATCCGGGAAGGTAACACCGCCGGGCGGGTCGCATTTTTATTTATTTATTCATTTTTATGTACCTTATTTACAACACGTGCTTTCCAATTGGACCAATCAGCGCTATTGTTGTTATTTCACATTTATATCGTCATCTGTAAACATGCACGCTTATTTGTTGGTATCGCCAATCTCTCGGACTCGCGTGCAATCGGTTTTGGCACGCAAATGTCTTACACGTACGTAGTGTGTATGCTGTGACTTGCTTTTCGCAGTCTTATTCTTTACACATAAAATTTATCAATTTATGTAAACCTCCCACAAATCCACAAAAACATTAAAACAAGTTTGGGAACAGGTTCTTTGATTAATTTTCAATAGACCCCAATATATTTTTCTATATTTTGTGTATTGTGGTCAGAGTTCGATCAAATTATTATGATTTGAGTATTACCTTCACCTTTGTAGTAATTCTTCTTTTTACTTATAGTTACTTATAGTTAGTGTGTCATTTTTCTCCTTATTGTATACGTAATACTCCTTTATTGTATATGTAGTACTTAATCTCAATATATATGTAGTACTTAATCTCAATATGTATATAGCGCTTAATCTCTGTATAGTAAATGTTTTATGTTAGTGTATGCAGTCATTACATTACGTAATCGCTCTACGTACGTCGTTAAACCATACGCGCTGTTCCTAACCGTTTTGCATGCAAACTCCTCATTATCGGCTGAAAGAAACCTGCACAGCGAAGCTATAGCGATAATCCCATACCACACTCCTGGTCATATGGCCATTTCCCGAAGGTTGAGTGTGGTTTGAATTTTCCGCCAAAATCATCGGAAATTTAAAATTCCCGGCTCTGTGCAGGCATGCGCATTGTCGACCCCACCTCCCCCTCCCTATCCCCTCCCTTCTTACCCGGCTAGCTCGAGCCGGACGTCGCGTCACTTAGATCGCGGAAACGGAACCGAGTGGTTAACTCGCTGCCCACATGGGAGCAGGCGGTCCCGTTTCCTGCTGGTTAATCGTCTGTTAGTTTTATCGCTTTCCGCTTGGCTGCTGGTTTGTCTCATTCTTCGACTTTGATTTTATACGAGCACAATCCGTCCCCGTCTTCGAGCCGTCCCTGGTAAACAACCCGGGTCCTCTCGGAGGACAGGGGACGTGTCTTATGGTACGGAGTGTGGCGCCCCCCAGGGTCATCAGGCCTCTCGGCAGCGCCATACCTCTGACCATCATCGGTCCTCTATTGCCTCACGGTTTGTATCAGGCCCTAGGCGTAGACTTTGACCATATACGATCGCAATCCGTCCCCGTCTTCAGGCCGTCCGTGGTAAGAACCCGGGCCTCTCGGAAGACAGGGGGACGTGTCTTATGGTACGGAGGACGGCGCCCCCCAGGGTCACCAGGCCTCTCGGCAGCCCCATACCTCCGACCATCATCGGTCCTCTATTGCCTCACGGTTTGTTTCAGGCCCTAGGCGTAGACTTTGACCATATACGATCGCAATACGTCCCCGTCTCCAGGCCGTCCGTGGTAAGAACCCGGGCCTCTTTGAAGACGGGGGGGGGACGTGTCTTATGGTACGGAGTGTGGCGCCCCCCAGGGTCATCAGGCCTCTCGGCAGCGCCATACCTCTGACCATCATCGATCCTCTATTGCCTCACGGTTTGTATCAGGCCCTAGGCGTAGACTTTGACCATATACGATCGCAATACGTCCCCGTCTCCAGGCCGTCCGTGGTAAGAACCCGGGCCTCTTTGAAGACAGGGGGACGTGTCTTATGGTACGGAGTGTGGCGCCCCCCAGGGTCATCAGGCCTCTCGGCAGCCCCAAACCTCCGGTCATCAATGGTCCTCTAACAGCCTCATAGCTTGCTTCGTCAGGCCCTAGGCGTAGACTTTGACCTTATACGATCGTAATCCGTTCCCCATACGTCTTCGGGTCGTCCGCGGTAAGAACCCGGGCCTCTCGGAAGAGAGGGGGACGTGTCCTATGGTACGGAGGGGGTGCCCCCGACGGTCATCAGGCCTCTCGGCAGCCCCATACATCCGACCAATAATGGTCCTCTAACGCCTTAATGGCTCCCTTTGTGAGGCCCTAGGCGTAGACTTTGACCTTTTCCACTCGTAATCCGTTCCCCATACGTCTTCGAGTCGTACGTGGTAAGAATCCGGGCCTCTCGGAGGACAAGGGGACGTGTCCTATGATACGGAGGGTGACGCCCCGAGGGTCATCAGGCCTCGGCAGCCCCATACCTTCGACCAATAATGGTCCTTTAACGCCTTATAACTTTCTTTGTCAGGCCCTAGGCGTAGACTTTGACCTTTTCCACTCGTACTCCGTTCCCCATACGTCCTCAAGTCGTCCGTGGTAAGAACCCGGGCCTCTTGGAGGACAAAGGGACGTGTCTTATGATACGGAGGGTGGCTCCCCGAGGATCATCAGGCCTCGGCAGCCCCATACCTCCGAGCTTCAATGGTCTTCTAACGCCTCACGGCACCACCCTCCTTCCAGGTTTCTTAAAAAAAAAAAAAAAAAAAAACACCCAGCCCTTCTCATGAGCCACAGCCAACCTCTTATCAACTTCACTTGGCTTGAGTTTAAAGATGACTTACCTGATGTTCCACCCCCAAGTAAAACACAAAAGAACTTTAGACTTAGGGAGTCTAGTGTTAGTTAAAATGAGTATAAATTAGTTCAAAGAAACTACAATCATTTAGTGTAATGAGAAGAGGAAAATCAGTTTTAAATAGTACAGTTTAAGTTGGCGCAAAGTGCTAGGTATTACATAAATAAAATGCCTTGACCTTGGAGAGAAAAAAAAAAAACAGGTCGAAATGGACACGACTTCTCCTATTCAACTTAAGATAATCTGTAGTCATGATGGTCAAGAATTTTACCATGTTAAACTAATTCAACGCCCACTGTGACTCAGGTCGACATGAACATGACTTTTCCTATTCAACTTAATTTAATCTACAGTCATGATGGTCGAGAATTTTACCATGTTAAAATTAATTTCGACGCTCACTGTGACTTAGGTCGAAATGACCATGACTTTTCCTATTCAACTTAAGCTAATCTGTAGTCATGATGGTCAAGAATTTTACCATGTTAAACTAATTCAACGCCCACTGTGACTCAGGTCAACATGAACATGACTTTTCCTATTCAACTTAATTTAATCTACAGTCATGATGGTCGAGAATTTTACCATGTTAAAATTAATTTCGACGCTCACTGTGACTTAGGTCGAAATGAACATGACTTTTCCTATTCAACTTAATTTAATCTACAGTCATGATGGTCCAGAATTTTACCATGTCAAAATTTATTTCAACGCTCACTGTGACTCAGTGATGTCACGGTATGATAAGATGACGTCATTGTGATAAATTGACGTCACCATGTAGTCCTATGACGTCAATTTGTGTCCCTGTGACGTCACGAGACGATCCTATGGCGCCATGATCAATCCGGTGACGTCACAGTATAATCACATGATGTCACTAGGTATTAAACATATAGAAGTCCGCTTGTGGGTGATGAGACGTCACAAATTGCCATAGCACACTATTGGATGAAGACGCTCGCCACGGGCTTCGAGAACTTCCCGCGGGAAGACTTGGGGTGAGTTGGATACATACCGAGGGTCCAGGCCCGTCTTCGTGGGAGACGCTCAGGGAACGTCTTCACCCAGGACGAAGCCTCTTGACTAACGCCCACGGACGAGGTCGCTCGGAAACGAACTTGGCCTCGCATACTCCCTTTCGGTTTCTCGCTTACCCCGAGGATCTTCACGAAACTAGTGAGAGTGGTAGGCGTACGTTGGACGGAAGCAAGCGTCTCCACACTCATGTTCCTAGACGGCTAGTTGATGCATTTGCCCACCGGGGAGGGTGCATCGGCCGACATCTCAGTGGCTCTGAGTGTGTTGGCGGACGTGGAGTTCGGGGTGGACTGGGACGGGTCTGCCCTTGCTCCCACACAGAGACTTTATTGGCTCGGGATTGAGTGGGACACAGTCAGCGTCCTTCGGGTGCTCCCCTGCGCCAAAAGAGCGTGCTTCTCTCACACGTCCTCCCTCCTTCGGTGGCGGGGGGGGCTCAACTTCGCGACCCCGGCCCTTCCACTGAGCCGCTTGGGGCGCCGACGGCCGGTACGGGAGGTCGACAGGAGCATACTGCTTCTCCCGCGTGACCTGCCCGGGCCGATACCCTCAGCACTCCACAGGTTGTTGCGTCCCTGGCTTCGGTCGGGGGCCCTACGCCGGTCGCTGGAGTTTCTCCGCACCCACTCTGTGGAGCGGGTGCGGGACCTAGGGACTGGACATCGACGACTCCCTTGGGGACACGGTGTCTCTACCACTCGGTCGCCCCTGTCCCATGTGTCGCCATGGAAACGGCTCCACCCCTCTCATCTCAAAAAAGTGGAGGGGGCAAAGGGCGACCGAGGAGTGGGGAGGGGCCAGGAACCGTTGAACAGGATACAAATTTCGTATAATTTACGCATTGTGTGAACAGTGCAATGTTGTGCATGTCACATTCTTCGGCGTGGGTACTTGACGTTTCTGTCTCCCCTCTACTGAGTGATAAAATGAATAAGTCTCCCATAGGAAAGACACACGTAATAACGGTTTGATTCAGGCTTCACCTCTCCTCCCACCTGTCCTCGTCTCATGCATAGCTTCGCTGTGCAGGTTTCTTTCAGCCGATAATATTTCTTTGTCGCGGCTCGTGCCGCTTAAATTCTTCTTATCGGCTTAAGAAACCTGCACAGATTTAGGGTCCCTCCCTCCTCCCACAGGCGAAGCCTTCATTTCTCATTGAAGTGACGCGACGTCCGGCTCGAGCTAGCCGGGTAAGAAGGGAGGGGATAGGGAGGGGGAGGTGGGGTCGACAATGCGCATGCCTGCACAGAGCCGGGAATTTTAAATTTCCGATGATTTTGGCGGAAAATTCAAACCACACTCAACCTTCGGGAAATGGCCATATGACCAGGAGTGTGGTATGGGATTATCGCTATAGCTTCGCTGTGCAGGTTTCTTAAGCCGATAAGAAGAATTTAAGCGGCACGAGCCGCGACAAAGAAATATTATATGCAAGTATTTGTCTTACTTTATTATGTCCTTATGCTATACATATATATGTCTGTTTGTATTGTTCTACCTACTAGTTCCAACTGGCAACAGGGTGTCAGAAGTAGGTCAGAGGTCATGCCCCTACCCTGTGCCAGGCTCCCAGCTGACGCCTGTAGGCAGAATGTACTTGGGTCTGGTAGTGCGTTGACCTACGAATGATGTTTCCCTTAACCACACCTTAACTCTTCAAAGCTTAACCATGTTAAAAGAACAAAGTGCTTTAACAGAAAATTATTCATTTTGTTAAGCATGTATATATTTTTTCGTCGTTTTTTAAAAATACAATGTGCATACATTTTCTTCGGGTTCTCAGAATGCGCTCATTTGCTTGGTAGACCTAATAAATCCTAACAAAATCTGTAATAATGAAGGTTATGCACACAGGAGACAGACCAGCTCACAACCGAATGAATCTTTCCTAAGGCCTTATTTCTTTCACCTTTGCCTCATTTCTTTTAATCTTGACAAGCTATGCGGAGATTTCCTCCGAGGTATTACTTGTGAGCAGAGTGGGATACTCTTTTTTGTTCTTGATTTCGAGCTTTCATTACATGACCTTCCACTACGTGGACGATGTTTACTTCCATGTTTTTTAAGAGTGCGCTCAAACAATCTCCATTGAGATAGAATGAAAACAATGCCGCTGATTGGTCCGACTGGAAAGTACGTGTACAACAACAGCGTCGAATTGTCCGACTGGAAAGCACTTGTGGAAAATGTGGTGGGAAAAATCGCGAACGGATCACTTCACATTAAGGCCAATTGTCTTACCCTTTTTCGTCAAGAATTTTTTTTTTTATACCTTTGGCAACTCCGTCCTGAACTCCAGGGGAGCCGGAGCTCTCGGTAGCATATTTGATCACGTCCCAGTTTTGTGATTTATCTGCACACACACCATTCAGAGACACGATCAGATGCACCCACTGTCACTACCAAAGTTATTGATGAAGCCGTAGTCATGCAGGTGCTGAAACTTACATCCAAGGGCAGTTTCAACATTGCTCAAGTCTTGACCTTGTGTGAGACAACTACAGCCCTGACTCGCTGAAATCCACAGCTAGAGAGAAATCTGGAAAAGGTGTGAGGAGCCACGTTGACAAGTCAGTAACTATTCCTAGAAATTGGCAGAGTTTCTTGCGTATAAACAACAACAAAGTGGAGTTTTTCCATTTCTGAGGCAGTCACTCCTTTGATGATGGTAGTGGCAAAGTGCTAGTGGTGACAGATGGATGGCAGGTACTCTGCACCAGCCCACGACAGTAGAGAATCACTTGCTCCATGTACACGGCCAACATCAGATTCTTGTTCGAACTATAGATACAGATGTGGTAGTTCTGGCAGTAAAGTTAGCTCTCTCACTGTCAAAAAAAAAAAAAAAAAAAAAAAAAAAAAAAAAAAAAAATCTTTGGATACCCTTCGGGACAGGCAAAAACTTCCGTTTCTTGGCCACTCATGAGAGCTTCATCTCTAAGTCCAAGCAAAGCACGTGCATTTTGAATGTTTCATGCACTCACTGGGTTTGGCACTGTGTCCTATTTTGTGGAACATGGCACGAGAAGTGCCTGGGCAACCTGGAACACTACCCCAGAGCTCTCCAATGCACTGCTGACTCTGGCTGATTCACTAACTGAAATTCAAGAAGAGGCAATGCTAGTCATCCAGAGATATGTGGTACCCCTCTATGATCGCACCAGCGCACACTTCGAAGTGAACCAAGCAATAGAGAGGATGTTTGCGAGAAAGACTTCGGTGCAGTGTATTCCATCCACCTATGCTGCCCTGGAACATGCTACAAGGGCAGCTCTCCAGGGTGATCATGTCTGGGGTCAGATGTTGGCTGCACAGCCACAGCTACCTCCACCAACAAGCTGGGGTTGGACCAGGGATGAAGAAGATGGCTCCTCTGAGCCACTCTGGGACACTCTCCCTGAAGCTGCAGAAACATGCAAGGAGCTGGTGTCATGTGGATGTAAGAAGGGCTACAGGAACCGATGCAAGTGCAAGGCAGCATATTTAGACTGCACTGCCCTCTGCTTCTGTGAAGGAAAATGTGTGCAAGTTTGGCTCGTGAACAAACCACTTGTATATTACCTGTTGTTGTTTTGTCACTTAACTGCATTGTAAGGTTTTGTTGCATCTGATTACATGTCACATATTGTTTTCTATGCCCTGAGGTGAATTTTCGTGAGTAATTTGTAAAATAACTTCATTTCTTCATATGGGCATTGTATGACTTAAAAAACGTCAATTACGTTCATTTAAACTTCCATTATAATCACCTGCTCTTTATAAAATATATATATATATATATATTATCTATGACTTGCAAATACGTATGAAATACTCTAATACGTTCTGGGTGAACGTTTACCCAAAAAGCGCCCTATTGCACATATGCACCCTGTCACATCCTTAGCGTGAATAGAATTCTGTGGTTATACTGTGTCACTTCCTTGTGTGAATAAAGTCTCCTGTTTGTATTTTTAAGGCACGCCTTGCGTGAATATGATGTGTAATAGATGTTGTAATTTGTATTGTATCTTATAATATATATGTTAATTGTTAAACATTGCGCAATACCCGTCTGTTGGGCGTGCCTTATTACGATCTGTCAGATGATGCCAAGCTAAGAAACGTAACATAATTTGGCGGGAAAGCTCATTCTGCTTTCTCGTTGGTTGAAGGTACTTTAAACTATCGCTTTACATACATTTTGGCATCCCGAGAAACGTAAGCTCCCATTCCCGGGCTATAAAAGGAGAAGCAGAGAGAGACACGGAGAGACACAGAGTCAATAGGGAAGAGAAGCAGAGAGAACCAGAACGCGAAAAGAACAGAGAAGACAAGAAAAGAAGCAGACGCCCAGGGCCCATCTGAATCTACGTAGAAATTATTCTACATTCGTCGATTACGACAACTCCGCTAAACAAGTCTTTTGGACTACAACAATTGCCCATCTCCACGCGAAGTGCACTAGAAGTTATCGTGCATCAACCTCACTTAAATCTATCTATTTGTTGTACGATTTCTAGCAACCGGTATCAAGATTCGTCTACACCATAATCAAGACTTCATTTCACCCACCCGATCTTACGTGCTACATACAATAGCACACCCAGCTACTCTACTCGGTAAATATTATTTATCTATATTCTATGTAACATTTATTGATATTTTTATTATTCCATGTCTATTTATGTTGTATGTGTTATTCTTATTCATATAATAATATTTAATTCTAACGAAAAATTTAATTATCCTGCCTGAAATCTCACTCGTCCGAAATGCACACGGCCTTATTTTTATCTATTTATTTTTTTTATTATTATTTTTTTTTTTTTTTGTCGCGACTAACCTGGCTCATAGGTGGGTCTTGACACACCCCAATTCCCCCATATCTCGCCAATGGTATATGGCAGTCATTATGGAAAATTGCTGCCAGGGCTGACACAGGCATAATCTCAAGTGCCCCAATATCTGAAAATGTTCACAACATACAACTCTACATATGTACCAAATTTCATGCTTCTATCACAAAATGAACAATTGTTTGACTATGCCCCCTGACGAGAAATACTTAACAAAAGTTTCCATTCGGTATTTACTAAAGAAAGCTACTTGGTGTGTTAAATGGAAGTGATGGAACTACGAGAAAGCGTAAATGTAAGGAAAACCCAGGGCCTCTAAAAGGATAGTTCTTAGGAATGCAGTGGATAATTGGCGTCCAATATTAACAGGTTAATTGCACGTTCATTAGAAAAAGGAACAGTATCTCGGGGTTGGAAAAGGGCTAATGTGGTACCAATTTACAATGGAAGGGAATAAATAGAAACCCTATCATCATAAACCAGAGGTTATTATTTGAAATAAATGCGAAAGATAGGTAAAAATATCTAGAGGAGACGGGCATCTTCACAGACAACCAATTCATATTCAGAAACGGAAAAAAACAGATGCCCCTTAATTCTGTTAAAGTTTTACTCTAAGATGATCGATGTTTATACGAGAGATTAATTGGAGAAAGTCTTATGTCATCCATGGACCTACAATAGTTAAAATGTTTTACACGGGGTTTTGAAGGATTTTGTTTCTAAGTGGAGCATATAGAATTCACTAAAAGGATGTGAAAGTTAAAGACTGATAAAGGTGATGGATACAAAATTGAGTGCACAGAGGAATGGAGAGATCAATGCCGGGATTGGCGCTGGCATGAAGAGGACAGGTTGGGTAAACATGCGGACTGGAGTGAAGTATATTATGGAGCCAATAAAGGAGCAGAAATAGAATTGAACTGGAAAGGTAGCTAGAAAGGAGGAAGGGAGATGGAACAAGTCACTGACTCGGAGGAGAATCCAGACAAAAGGTGGAGAGATGCGAGATAAGAGAGAATGGGAGGGAGGGAAACACACAGAGAGAGAGAGAGAGAGAGAGAGGGATGGGGGGGGGTTGTACACGTGGCTTGGCAGAAAATGACTGAACGAAGACTACGTGGAATATGGCTAATAATGGGGTGAGGACTTGATGCCAGGTGCAGCGGACAATGCCTGTTCCCTTTTGTTTGAGCGGCTACAGCTGCGAGGATATCTATTGTCACTCCGGTTACCCGTAGTAACGAGAAGGAGGTGGACAAAGTCCAGTTATTTCCCCTTCTTAGGTATCTCCTCTTTTCCTTCACCTTCACCTTCGTCTAACCCCCACCCTACACACACACATACACCTCTGGACTACCCTACGGTCAAACCCAAAGTAGGTATGAGATCCTGAAAAAAAAAAAATCAGAACTCAAACCGGAGAAACATTACGTCACAACATCTGGCTAGCACCAAGGTATGGTCAGTATGGTTTACACCTCGCGAGAAGGCGGACAAACCTCCGGCCAGGAGACATCGTTCATCTACATCTGGTGCATTGCGTTCGACAAATTATTATTTTCATCACCAGAAGAAGGAAGAAATACTGACAGATAAAATCTGACGCGTGCGAGTAAGTTTCCCAGTTTTTGTTATTTATATATATATGTGTGTGTGTGTGCGTGTGTGTTTGAGAGAGAGAGAGGGGCAGAGGGGAAAACACAAATAGAACGAGAGTTTATTCTTTAACTAGTTTCGCACTATGGTGCTTCTTCAGAAAGAATGTTACACATCAGAAAATACTGGCAATAAATACAGAAAATGTCTGGGTAATGAACTAGGTTAGGTCTGAGTTCAAGGAGGCTCTAACTCTTGTGCGTTGGTCGTACTGACACACCGTGGGATGCCTCTGGTGATCATTCGTCCCGTTTTATTCCACTCTTTTGCTGCGTGCCGTGCTGTTGTTTCCGATGATTTGATATTACCTACTCTATTGTTTGCACATTAGTTGATGGCTATGTACAGAGCTTCTACGATTTTCCTATGTCTTTTGTTGAGATTATTATGTAGAATACTCGCTTGATCCCATTTAGGTAGATGTCCTTCTTCGTCTATGTGGTTCACAAGTGCACTGGTGTTGCGGTGGTATTTGACATCGGCTTTGTGTTCTTTTAATCTTGTGATTAATCCCCTGTATGTTTCTCCTATATATGCACTGTCACACCCCGAACATGGAATTTTATAATCTAAACTTTCGGTATTGTTATTTTCTATCTTTGGTTTGATAAGATCACTAATTTTCTTACCTGCGTCACAATAGATGTGGATGTCCGTATGTCTCAGTTCTTTACTGAGTGCGCAGGCCAAGTCTGAGGTGGGGACTACTATGAACATTATATTGTTCTTGCTTTGGTTTTGGTTACTATTTCTATCTCTTATGGCTCTGGCTTTCTTCAAGGTTGCGGAGAGAAGACCAGCGGGAAAGCTAAGTTTTACGATGGTCTTGGTTATATGTTGTAATTCTTCATTGAGGAATTCAGGGCTGCATATCCTGAGTGCTCGGAGGTAAAATCCCATGACTACACCAGTCTTGGTCTTTTTGTCGTGAGTACTAAAACAAAATCAGTGCGAAACTAGTTAAATATATATATATATATATATATATATATATATATATATATATATATATATATATATATATATATATATATATATACACACCTCCAACGAGGTACACCAAGAAATGCATTTTCTTGAAGAAAAATCAGAAGAATCAGTTCAATAAGACAACATAAATGAAATCTATAGCAATGTTTGATAAGTGGAAACGTAAACAAGATCTCACGACCATAGGTTCAACTTCTGTATATTATAATTGTGATGTGATATTATAATTGTGCGCATGCACGCGCACATCAGTATGCTCCTGATTGTTCAGATCAGGAGCACTGTGTGTAGGTGGTGGTGGTGCTGTGATAGGAGAGTGTTTCCTGCTGCCCCATACAAATGTTCCTGGGGGGACAGGTATGAAGTCCTTTCGCTTCTCTGTCCTCTCCTTACAGGCAATGGCCTGAACTTTACGCACTGCGCACGAGGTATTCCAGGCGTGGTGCTTCTTACTATAGTTGGGGCATTTGGCAACAGTCTCAGTGCCAGCCTTGAACTTGTTAAGACAAGTCTCAGTGGCATGAGGCATGCTGCAAAAGCCGCACTTGGGATGCTTCGAAGTGCACCTCGCCTGGTGATGACCATAGCGCTGACACCTGAAGCAACGGAGAGGATCAGGGATGTGCGTTCGTACATCATACCTGCCATACCAACCCAGGTCAATCTTGCTGAAGGGTTCGCCTTTGATAGTTTTGAGGACCTGGCGTGTCGGCGTCTTGTCCCAGCGGCGCATTCTCGTGGCCGCGATTACCTGACTGTGGTCCTCGATGGCCTCAGTCATGTAGGTGGTCGGGTAATCGTGTACCACGAGTCGATGCTGCCTGTCTTCCGGGTTGAGACGCTCCAGGTTCACCGGCTTACCATCGAGCGACTTGATCCCGTCCAGCTCCTCGACGAGTTCGTAAGTGCTTCGTAACAATAGCACGTTACCATCGCCGAGGGGCCGGAGAGACAAAAGCTTGCCACGGAGAGGGCCCTTTTCAAGAGCTCTCACCACCTCAAAAGCGGTGTCGTACCCGAGCTTGCCACCCTTTGCACTAACTGGGGCCATCACGACAGCAGCTTCATCGTCAGATGGAGCCGCCGAACCTGGAGCGCATCGACGCTTCTTCGACACGCCAGTTACGGATTCAGTAGCCGCCATGGCGGCCCTGATAACGAGAGGAATCTAAGTTACTCGCAACAGAAATTCGTGAAAAAAAGACGAAAATCTAAGGGGGCGGGGATTCGCGGGCGTTAACTAGCGCGTTGGTGCTAAGTCTAACCTGTCTACCTCGCAAGCAGTCAAACGAACACGAGGCCCGAGTGCACCTAAAGCGTGCGAGACTGGGCTTGTCTTGATGGAAGTGGTCCCACCTCTCCCGCCGTAAAGGCGATTTTCAAAAGAACCACACGGGCTACGCCGATCGTGCAGGGAGAGTTATGCTGGGCATAATCCTGCCAGAGCGAGATTCCACAGAGAAGGGGGAATTACCTCGGGTAGCAGTACTTTTCGGAAAATCAGCGGCAGCACGACAAACAGAGCTAGTGACTAGGGCAGGGGTTCTCATTAGGGGTGAAATTCACCCCCAGGGAGAAATTTTGGGATTTCTGGGGGTGCATTGTGACCACAGTCAGCTTACGGGGTGAGGAAAGCAATAATAGGTTTTGGCCTGGGCTGGATTTATACTAATTTGGGAAAAATATATACTAATTTGGAAAAAATAAAAGGGTTTTTAGTAATATTTGCATATTATTTAGAATGCACCTTTTGAAACAGACAATCTTGGAAAGGAGGGGGGAATGACATTCTGACAAATGGTGAAAGGGGTGAATGGGCCAAGCAAGGCTGAGAACCCTTGGACTAGGATATTTGCGGCTGAAAACGACGAGATCCACGTGATGAGAAAACGGAACGGGGGCCTCTTCATTCAGAATCTATCTTATCTCTGTGACGGCGCAGCCAGCCGTCTTCCTTTTATACACCTCCCGCTCAACACACGTGACAGGACGCTTCTTTCGGCGCCTAATGTAGTGCGGCCCGGTTGCCACATCTCAGAAGCATGTCTGCCACTTCTCTGTACTATGGGAACTTTCCACTCGTCACTCCCGTCTGACAGGAGGGCCTTCCGTATATTTCCTGTACATTTTCTGTAGTACAGCTCTTCCCCTTTCAAATGACAGTTGGGCCGCACAGCACCCAAAACTCCCGTACCTTTTGAACATTTCAAAACCGGCTGCATGACGGGGTGGAAGGCTACGACCCCCGTATATTTCCCGTCATTATTATTATTTTTTTTTCTACAGGAAGTGTACAGCTCTTTCACAGGATACTGACGTAAGGGGCTGCCGACCACAAAATTTAGCTACAGGAGGCTGACGGGAGCTATGATGTGTGATCCCAGAATTATATGTCGTTGATGATAACTGAGGAGGGTTTTGCCTGCTCTGGATCAATGTTATACAGTCCGCAGCTCTTACTCGGTGCACACCTGTTCCGACCTGTTATCTCTCATCTGTATTGTGTCGTCTTCGACAGCAAATGTTTTCATGTGTGTGTTGGTATCAGGCGGAACACATCTTTAAAACACAGTGTGCATTAGTGTTTTAGATTTAGAAATTAAAATAGCCGGTGAAATTAGACTACTAAACAGCGCATAATTCCGAGTGGTTATCTTTATTCATTATTTTCGTTTTAAACCGGCTAATTGAAATTTCCAACTTATATTCTTGGCATTGTTATCAAAGTTTGAATTTTTCACTCTATTGCTTTCTGTTTATAATTTTTTGTGTTCCTTGTTTTACCATTGTTGATTATTATTATTTTTATTTGTATATTCGTGTATTTTACTGTTACCTATTCAGAAGGTCCGCGAACTCTTCATGTAAGACCTTTTCTTAACACTTCTTTCTCATTCTACTTCTTGCGGGTATTGTAGGTTACAAGATGATATGAAGACTTTGATACGAAGAAGGAAGAATATTCGTGTCGCAAATTTGATGAAAAGTGTCATGTTATAGGAATCGTCGGGAGCTATCATCAAGCACTCCAGTTCACGAGCCCGTTCGCGATCCACTTGTAAACAATGAATATTTACCATTTTCTCAGGAATTCAATAAAAACCAGTTTAGAGTAATCAGAATATGACCCAGGAAATCTAATGTGGAAGAAATGATTCTAGTGAAAACCTTTAACAGTTTTAGAATACTTGCCGATGAGGGTGACGTCGTCTATGAAACAACTCATTAATGCGAGGACAGTTGGTGGAGTTTTGCGGGCGAGTTCCCCTAAACGTAGATTCTCTCTTCCAAGGTTGAAAACTGACGACAGAGAAACTGCTTGTGACAAGGTACCAAACGGATCAGTTAACAAAAAATGAATGATATTTACTAAATCGGAAGAGTTGCTTCAGAATGATCTAGGAATACAAAATTAAAACTTTCTTACAATTTCAGTTATCCTTCTTAGGATACGAGAGACCAATTCATTCTACTGTACATCAAAGTGTTTACTACTAACAATTCACTAATACCCTCTGTTTGCAGGAAGGTCTAGGCAATGTAAATTTCTGGAACGAGTTCTAATACAAATGGTAGTGGATGTCACTTAAAAACGGGGTTGGAGCAGCATACAGTAGATGTCTGCATGCATGTATTTACCTAACTGTAGTATACAGGAAAAGGAACAACGCTCGTTGGATCCCGTTTCCTATTCTGTTACTATTTATCCTACCTAGCCTCAAATTCATGTACGGTTCCAACTTTATCTATATCCTTGATTTCCAATTATTTATCATAATTAGATACTCGTGTATTTTTTATAGCTTGGGCTATATCACTTCCTAAGTTATTCCATGTATTTATGCATCTATATGGAAAACTGTATTTCTTCATATCCTTTAGATATGAGATCTTTCTTAATTTACTCCTATGACCTCTTAAAACCCTCCCGTCTTTAATAAGATCTCTTCTCCCAATGCTATCTATCCTCTTTAGTGACCTAAATACTGTAATCATATCACCTCATTCTTTTCGATCTTTCAAAGTTGGCAGACCCAGTGCTTTTAGTCTTTCCTCATATGGTTTATCTACCAGGCTGAGGACCAGTTTGATTGATGCCCTTTGTATTCTTTCCATCTTGCTTACATCCTTCACTGTATTGGGGCCATTCTACATATTCCAGTCTTGGACGGGTTAGGGTTTCGGTGAGTTTTTTCATAATCTCTTTATCCATATAGCAAAACGCCACTTTAATCTTCTGCAGCAATCCTTATGTCTCTCCCACAATCGTGATGATATACCTGTCAAGTGAAAAGGTTGTCTTATAGCAACACCTCTCTTGCTTTTGCAATGGGTTCACCTCCCAAGGAGTAGTATAAGGATGGTCTTTTGCCATTACTATCCATTTCCATTACTTTGCATTTTTTTTTTTATTAAACTTCATTTCCCATTCTTAGCTTCGTGCAAAAATAGTGTATAGCTCTTTTTGCAATAGTCTACCGTCTTCCTCATTTTTCACTTTTCTCGTGGTTTTTGCATCATCTGCAAACATGTTGGCATAGCTTGTTGTTCCTTTCATCCTGTCATTGGCATAGACAAGAAACATTATGTATGCAAACACTAAACCTTGTGGTACTACGCTCGTTACTGCTCTCCATCTTGACATCTTATCCTTTACTACTGTCCTCGTGTATCTTTCCTTCAAAAAAATATTTCATCCAACATGCTCCAATTTCTACATAAGTCGACTGTGAGGTACTTTGTCAAATGCCTTCTCTAGGTCGAGGTACACAGTCCCCCACCCGTCTCTCTCTTGCATTGCATCAATCAACCTTGAATAAATGCTTAAAAGGTTCGAAACACATGACCTTACAGATCTGAAGTCAAACTGACTGTTTGTCAGAATATTCATATTTTCAAGATATTTGGTTCATCGATCTTTCACAATACTTTCACATAATTTCACTATTGTGTTGGTCAGTGATGTATGTATGAATGTCTTCATGTATGTGCGAATGTACTTATGTACAGTATATATGTATGTATTTATACATATATGTATGAATATACATTTTTCTCTTATCTCCATTTTCACTTTGGGCAATAAGGACCATTATGAACTGACATATTTATCGATTTCAAAGGCTCAACAAATTAACGTGGTAGATGTCCCCAACGAAGAAGAGGAGGAGGTAGAGCGTGTCTGATCCCAGAAGAAGCCAACGGACTGAAGTCGAGATACAGAAGATTTTCCCAAAATGAAACTCCTCTGGAATAGAATGTTCCTACATGTAATCCGGACTAAGTGTCTGCGCATCACCTTTGCCTTCATTTTGCTTTCCCTCTCCTTAATGTGGATTCTGAATCCGCCGATCTCTGAAGGAGGAAAATTATCAGTCTTGGAGCTAAGGTGAGAGGCGTCCCATCCATCTTTCATTCTTTTTCAGACAGACTTTTTTTTTCGCGCCTCTTTAGCACCGGGTTCAAGAATGCTGCCTGTACATTTCGTTCACACTCCGCGCTGGAAGTCTAGTGCTCTTGTTTACCTCTTACAGTCTTTCTCAGAAAAAAAGTGTCCCCGTCTCCTGATATGCAACGACATGGCATAAACATTTCCACATTATTTAATGAATATATATATATATATATATATATATATATATATATATATATATATATATATATATATATATATATATATATATTTTTTTTTTTTTTTTTTTTTTTTCATCGCTTTACTTTCACTTCTTTTGAATACATTGTATATGTCCCTTAGTACTTCTTAGTTCTTAACACATTCTTGTCTTGTTTTCCATCTATCTATAAACATTTCTCATACCTTATGATTAACTTTGTTTTCCTATTTCAGTCCAGTCAATCAGTCAATATTTCTACGCCTCCAATGATTATTTGCTCCAACTCATTATATTTGTATTTTTCTGTTTCACTCTTCTCTCCCTTTTTGCGCCATTAATTGCCTTTCTTTTGCTACACCCATTATTCATCACTTCATTATCACACCTTCTGGCGATGGTCAACAAAAAATCAAGAATCTCTTTTTCTATTACAAAGAAAAGAGAAGATAAGTAAAGCATAAGATAAAGGAGGCAAAAAGGAGAGCAAATGTGAAATGGGGTAAGAGTAAGAGAGACAATTTTGAAAGTAATAAAAAGATGTTTTGGAAGGAAATTAAAAGAGAAAGAGGAGGCGAATCAAGTAGAGAAGAAAAGGTAAAAGGTGCAGATGGAAAGATGATAATGGAAGACAAGGCAGTAAGAGGAAGATGGGCAGAGTATTTTAGGGAGTTGCTAGATGTAAAGGAGGATAGGGAGGGAAAGGTAGTTGCAGTGGGAAGCGCTAAGAAAATGACCGTGATGAGTGAGGAAAATGGAGGAGAAATAGGGAAAGATGAAGTGAAGGCAGTTGTTAAGATGATGAGAGCAGGTAAGGCACCTGGGTTGGATGGATGCCATACAGAATGTCTGGAAAAAGTAGGTACAGTTATGGTGGACTGGCTGGTGAGGTTATTTAATGTTTGTTTAAGAGAGGGTAGAGTGCCGGAGGACTGGAGGAGTGCCTGTATAGTTCCACTCTACAAGGGAAAAGGGGACAAGTGTGAGTGTAGTAGTTTCAGAGGAATCAGCTTGTTAAGTGTAGTTGGGAAGGCTTACGGAAGGGTCTATATTGATAAGATTAGGAGAGGAGCAGAGGGAATAATTGGTGGGGAAAAGTGTGGGTTTAGGACAGGTAGGGGTTACTTGGATCAGATTTTTGTGGTGAGGCAGGTACGTCAGAAAGATTTAGGAAAAGGTAAGGATGTTTTTTAGGCTTTTGTGGATTTGGAAAAGGCTTATGACAGGGTAGACAGGAAGGCACTGTAGGAAGTATTGCAGGTATACGGGAAGGGGGAAAGTTTTTAAGAGCAGTCAAGAGTTTTTACGAGAGTAGTAGAGCTTGTGTTAGGATTAGAAATGGAGAGAGTGAGTGGTTTGGGGTAAAGGTGGGACTTCGTCAGGGATGTGCTATGTCGCCTTGGCTGTTCAATTTATACATGGATGAGGTGGAGTGAGAGGTAAATGCAAGGGTGGTGGGTCGGGGATTAGAGATGGTTAAAGGAAATGGAGAAGTGGGAGATAAACCAGCTGTTGTTTGCTGACGACATTGCTCTTGTAGCAGGATCAGAGGAGGGATTGAGGGAGTTAGTGACAGAGTTTGGGAAGGTGTGCGAAAGAAGGAAGTTGAAGATAAACGTGGGTAAAACTAAGGTGATGAGATATACAAGGGGAAAAAGTGGCAGCAGACTGGAAGTGAGTATTAAGAGAGAGAGACTGGAGTAAGTGGATAGTTTTAGATACTTGGGTGCGAATGTGATGGGAAAGGGAGGAGTGTAAGTGGAGGTAGAATGTAGATTGAGAGAAACGAGTATATGCCTTGGGAGATTAAAAAATATAATGAGAAATAGACATTTGGGAATGGATACTAAGAGGAGATTATATGAAGGAGTGATTGTTTCGACAGTACTGTATGGGACGGAAATTTGCCTTGCGAAGAGAGGCTTAGGCACCTTAACTTACACTCTCTGGAAAGACGCAGAGTGTGGGGTGATCTAATAGAGGTGCTCAAGTGGATCAAAGGCTTTAACAAGGGTGATGCAAACAAGGTCATCATATTAAAACAACAGGGCAGGACTCGCAGTAATGGTTATAAACTGGACAAATTTAGATTTAAAAAGGAAATAGGCAAGAATTGGTTTACCAATAGGGTGGTCGACGAATGGAATAAACTTAGTAACCATGTAGTAAGCACTGAAACTATCAGTTGTTTTAAGAAACGATTAGACAACTTTATGGATGGGGATGACAGGTGGTGATGGATACGGAGCTGCCTAGTGTAGGCCTTATGGTCTCTTGCAGTCTCCTTCATTCTTATGTTCTTATGATATGTATGAGAGGAGTTTGAATGTGTTTGAGATGAAATGTCTGAAAAGTATGATAGGGGTTACTAGGCTGGATATAGTGAGAAATAAGGAGGTGAGGAGGAGAACGGGGGGTGGAAAGGGATTTGAGAGATAGAGTTAATGAAAGAGAATTGGGATGGTTTGGACACATGGAAAGAATGAGTGAAGAAAGACTAGTAAAAGAGGTATGGAAGGCAGATGTGGAGGGAGTGAACACGAGGGGGCGACCAAGGAAGAGATGGATGGGGGTAAAAGGGGCATTGGGAAAGAGGGGGATGTCTGTTGAGGAAAGACGGGAGAGGGCAGAAGATAGGGGTGAATGGAGAATGGTTGTGTATGGATAATGCTGTGATGCATGAGGGGGAGTGGGTGGGGGATGGGGGGTGAGGGAGTATGTGTAAATTGACGCAGCTCGAAGGGATCTCTCCCCGTCTTCTCCTTTTCTAACCCTTGTATAATTTTTGTTATTCTCCTCTGCACTGATTCTAGTGTATCCATTTTATAGGACGGAAACCAAAAATGTACCGCTTAGGGAAGGATAGGTCTAACTATTGCCAGATAGAGTATGAACTCTACATTTTTTTTGTTTTTAACCGCCCTATCAATAATTCCTTATGCCCTATTAGCCTTATTCCTGTGCATTGTTTCCTGGGTTTAAGGTCCGGGCTCACTAACACTCCTAAGTCTGTTTTCTAATATCACGTTATCTAAGTTATACCTGGTGGGTTGTGTGATTCTACGTTTAACACACTGCACTTTGAGATATTGAACTCCATTTGCTATTTCTCCGACCATTCAAACAATTTAAGATTTTCCTGCAGTATCCCAGCATTTCCCCCGACCTAACAGACGCCCTATTTCAGTGTCATCAACAAACTTTACTAACATCACTATTAATCCCATTGTCCAAATCGTTTATATACATAATGAACAAGGTCCCTAAACAAAACCGTGGGGAACTCCAATAGTAACACTATCCCATTTTTATTTTTGTTACTTATCCATGCTCTAATCCGTTCAAACAATTTTCCTCCTATGCTATGAGCCTTGATTTTATTTAGTAGTGAGGCACCTTGTCGAACGCTTATTCTATTGGTTGACAATATACTGTATAAGTCAAATTTTAATACCAGGTTGATGCCCATATGTTAATGCTTTACAACAGGTAATTATAAAAAAAAAAAAAAAAAAAATTCAATGTCTTCCTCATGTCATTCCATGACTCGCACGACTGTGCCTGCTGTCTGGTCTCCAACTTACATGCTTCCCACCTCGCGGCGTCCACTCAGTGACACACTTGTTCCATTGCCCATCATCATTTCGTGCTAATTTACGTGCCCAAGTCCACTTGCTGTCTTTTACCGTCTCCACAGTATCTTTCACTCCAGTCTGCTCTCTCACCCAACTTGCTCTTTTTATGTCTTACAGCGTTATTTCCACCATTGGCCTCTGTGCACTCTTTAGCCTTGTCTTCATCACATTCGTCAATCTCCAAATCTTCCATCCGTAGATTATGGTTGGCATAAACTTTGCGTTGCAGAGATGATAAAAAAAAAAATCTCATGATCTTGTACTTACTAGAAGTTTTCAAACTAATTGCAATATGCTCTTTTATCTCATTATCACAATATTTAGTCACTTTCAACATCTGGTTTACATAATCATACCCTACAACTTCTTCAAGACTCCCACCATCGATCTTAGTTTCTTTACTTTGAACTTTGTGTTAAAGATGGTTTTACTCTTATTCATCTTCAAACCTACTTTGAGACTTTACTTGTTCAGATCACTCAGCTTATCTTGCAAGTCTTCTACTCCATCTGAAATAATAAAAATGTCATCCGCAAAGTTAGGTGCTTAGAATATTCACCATTAATCTTCAAACCTTGCTCTTCCCACCTCAACTTGATAAAAATCTTTTCCAGGCAAGCTATAAATAGCTTTGGTGAAATTGTATCACCTTGACGTACTTCCTTTTCGATCTTTATATTTTCCGTATTTTCATGTAGTCAAGTGACAGCAGCACCTTTCGCAAAAATGTTTTCTAGAACCCTTACAATGTGTTTGTTTACGCCCTGCTTGCGTAGTGAGTTTAGAATGGTTTGTTATTATGATAGTGCTACTGAATTAACATCTCTTAACTTAATGCTTCAAACTATATGAATATTAACGGAATACTACCCTTCCATTCTATTTAACTAGGTATTTCTTTTATTATTATTATTACTACTATTATATATATATATATTTATATATATATATATATATATATATATATATATATATATATATATTTCTAATTTACAGCAGACATCAGTTTCCCGAGGTCACCAAGCAAACCATTGAGACGCATTGTTCTCCCGTCATAAACATCGGCTTCCTTAAAACACACAAATGCGCCTCCTCTACAATTCAGGTAAATTTCCATTGTTTTATCGTGTTGCCTCCATCAATCAACTAAAGAGAATACATACAATATTTCACAATTATGATATATATTTGCTGGAATCAAACATACTCCATGATTACAATCACAATGACTTGCACCCCTGGAGGTAATCTTGGAAAAACAGTTTGTGAAAAATATGAAAATATGTCCTACGTGGCACAGGTGGTACTGTGGAAACTTAATGGTCGACGACCTACGATCCGAATCGCTGAGACATGGCCATATGTTTCAAGGAAATTCGTTCTGACCAAAACCATTATATATCAATCATTCAAATCAAAGATTTACTATTGAAAATCTGTATTATAGGATAATGAATTTAATGCATCAAAAACAAGTAAATAAATTAATAAATACAATAATAAGGTAAATGAACAAATGAATTAATAGATAATTAAATAGATAAGAAAATGTAAAAATGAAGCCAGATTAGGAAAGTATGTCGTAACTTTCAACAATCTACGACAATTTCTTTTTCTTTCGTACAGCACGTACGACCTGGGTAGGACGTGGCGTCTCACTTACCCAACTGTAGACTTGAAGGGGGTGTGGGTTCATGTTGCCTTGGTCGACATTTAAAGCAAGTGCGATTTTTATGCTTCTAATTTCTGGTGCAGTCTATCAAAACCAGACTATCAAAAAAAAAAAAATATATATATATATATATATATATATATATATATATATATATATATATATATATATATATATATACATATCTGCGCATTAATATAGGCCTGTATGTTACCAAACTACGATGAGGCGAATACCACTTAAAAAAAAAAATAATAAGAATGTCTACAAATCCACTGTGTAGTAAAGAACTGATCTATTCCGTTGGAGAATTTCTGATGGTAGTAGTGTGATACCGGCTAGATATCTTATCCAGGTTGGAAGGCTAAACGAGATAATTTAATGCAACTTTAAGCCTGTACCCGAATTACAGACAAGGAAAGATAACTATTACAGAATAATTTTTTATTAATTATTTAATTACGATAAAGTAAAATCACCTTCAAGGTAAAATTTCGTAGAAACAATAATTTCTCCTCCATATTCCAAGTCAAGTTTATCAATGGGTTTCCACTAAAATAGTTTAAATGAGTTCCGGCAACTTTCTGTTTGACGTCATGTCTTTGGCGCCTCGACACCAACTACCCTGCGGCTGCATTTCCCTAAGCTAGGGTTGCCAGATTCTGAACACAATATTAGTACAGGGACCTCAAAATTATTGTTTTCACGACAAACTGTTATTAAAGAACTATCGTGCAAATTATCGTATATTTTGAGATTCAACTATCCCTTGAGATATATAAAATGTACACTTGTGTAAAATGTACATCATTTCTAATTTTTATTAAGAAATTCATATCAATGATATTTCACAAATTAGTGTTTCATTGGAAATAATCAAATAATCACATTTTAACACATACCATGCCTCAATAGCAAATTACATTTAATAGGCCTCATCATCACTGCAAAGAAATTATATTTTTAAGAAAAACTTTCTTATTTATATGTAGGCCTAATTAAAAATAACTATTCATATTCTAGACATAAGCTCCCCATGGCTTATAACATTAATGAGAGTCAGAATGCGAGGTGTTACTGTATAGTTCCTTGGCTGCCAAGAGAGAATACATATCATTTGTCGGGTAGTTTTTACAGCATGATCCAGTAGACTTCATACATTCTGTTGCTAACAGTGTCCCATATACAGTTGCTGTCTTCAACCTTTTTCTTGCCTTAGTTTTGAAAAGGATAATTTTTCTAAAAACTCTCTCACATTCTACATTCGAATGGGGTAGGCTAAGAACAGAGGTCAAACTGTGAAAGGTCTGTTAAATTTGGTTTATCTTTTAATAATGCAGCCCAAAACTTATCACCGTCCTGTGTATTAAAAGCTGAATTGTCACACTCCAGTGGCAATTTTCGCCATTGATTATCCAGTATTTGCAATAATGAGCTGTCTTCTGGAGGTACAAGAAGGGGCAATACTACTAATGGTACCAAAGAAGGAACTGACTTCCTAAAATTCAATGATGAAGCATTAGTTGGAGTCAGACAATTCAGTTTTGAGATGACATTGTCGCTGAAATCATACATACATATACCAAGGCTTTCCCCCCCTTACAAGGAGGGTAACCAAAAAGGGAAAGGCATAAAAACCATTCCCACCCATTCCATCCCTAAATACACTCCCCTCCCCTCCACCCTCCCTCTTATCTTGGCACCTCCTGGGTGACGGGTCATCCCTGCACCTTGTCCACTGCCCTAGGTCAGAGGCAGTGTCGCAAGTCACAGCACATCCACAGCAAGGTCGCTTCATTAAATCGGCGACCCCCTCTCCGCCCCACCACGCAGAAAAGGAGAAGACGGGGAGAGATCCCTTCGGGCTGCGTCAAATTTTTCTCACACATACTACCTCACTCCCCATCCCCCACCCATTCGACCTCATGCATCACAACATTTTCCATATACAACCATTCTCCATTCACCCCTGTCTTCTGTCCTCTCCCATTCTTCCTCAACAGACATTCCCCTCTTCCCTAAAGCCCCCTTCACCCCATCCATCCATCTCATCTTAAGACGCCCCCTCATGTTTACTCCCTCCACATCTGCCTTCCATACTACTTTTACTAGTCTTTCTTCATTCATTCTTTCCATGTGTCCAGACCATCCTAATACTCTTTCATCAACCCTATCTCCCAACTCCCTTACCAGCCCTGTTTTCCTCCTCACCTCATTTCTCACTCTATCCAGCCTAGTAACCCCTATCATACTTCTCAGACACCTTATTTCAAACACATTCAAACTCCTTCTCTCTTCCTCTCTTATGTTCAATGTTTCTGCCCCATACGCTGTTGGCACAATCACTCCTTCTTTTTAATTTCATAGCAAGCCAGACATAAAATTGCGGTAGCGTTGGAAAAAATTCTGCAACTCACTCACATTTTCTTGCTGTTACACGGGAGTCTTGCAGTTCCTGTAACACTTTTACACCTAGATATATTTCTGTCACTGAGATGCTTATAGTTTCTATTTGGATCTATCAAACAAAGTTCTGTTTTCATTACATATTCTAGTATTATTTTAGTTGCCACCTACGCGACATAGCGTTAGAAAATTAAATATTAATTTTGTAGATTATAATACATGAACGTAACATGTGATTTTCTGGGCGAAAATATGAAAAAATGCTGCAAGCAAATTTACTAACGAACGAAGCCGCTAGGATATGGTCCAGACACCATGCCAGGCCAGTCACTATCAGACGATGGCATTCACGTTGTGGACTGGTTGTTCTCCAACTCCAGGTGACGTTAATGAGCGCTTTTACAAAGACAATACTGTTTCCTTGGACTTTATGAGAGAACACGGGGTTCTGCCGTCGTCTCCTAATTGGCCGAGGTACAATAATAATAAGCCCGTCAGCATCCGTGACGACGACGACCCGGTTGATCTTTAGGATTTGAGGTACCGAATTACTAAATATTGGTTAGGTTACGTAGGTTAGTTAGGTTAGGTTAATAGACTAGTTTATCATCTTTTCATTTCTTCGACCTCGGCATCTATCAAAACAAACATGGCGTATCATTTAACCGCCATGACTTCGTTAGTAAATAGGTTTCAGCATTTTGTTATTGATTTTCGCCAAGAAAATCGCATATTACGTTGATCTATTATAATTTACAAAATTAATAATTAATTTCCTATTGCTATGTCGCACTTACTTTTTCATGGAGTGTTATCACTGGCTTATCCGTCTGAAAGTACTAAGTAGTGAACATTGGCAAAATCCAATCTAGGAAGTAGTAGTACAACTTTATGAAAGGGTCATGTAGACAGTTGAAAATTAGCTCAGCAGCAACTAGCTTCTCAGATAATCACATGCCTGAGAAAAACAACCGAAGAGCTTTTAGTTGTTTCAAGATCCTCTGAACAGCAGCAACCAATGACAACCACCTCGTTTGTGATGGGTGTAGCATTTTGTAGGGCTTCAAGTGAAGGAAAGACTGAAATTGTACAAACTCACTCTGGCGCTTGCTACTACACTTAAAGAAATTGTACACCTCATCTTGCTAAAATCCTCTCACCTTCTAATTAAAGTGTTACAAGCCTCGCTGGCACAGAGGTGAGCAGAATGGAAAAACACATTTGATTACAAAAAGACCAGGCCATTCATTACAGAAGCAACTTGCAATTCAATTGTGAGCTCCCATCATTACATTACACCCATCAGCCCCAAAACCTATCATTTGTGTAACTGGGATTTCATGTTTTTCAAATGTTTTCATCATACCCTCATAGAGATTACTAGCAGAGGCTCCTTTTCCGACATTTTTAGGGTTGGCTGTATTGTAAACTTCACACAGCTCCCAGAATTTATTTTCAACACACTCAGTATTATAATCAAATAATCTTACTACAACACAATATATTTTTATGGAACAAACGTCCGTAAGAACGGTAAATTTTGTTTCTCTTAGTTTGTGAGCAAGTTGTTCTTTGTAGGACTTTCCTATGACTTTAGTTACAACTGCAGTTGCTTTCGTTATTTTCATAGCAAATTTCTGTGTTATCTTGGAGTCACTGAAAATATCTCTCAAGACCTCTGACAAGTTATCCATTACCTTAAAAGGCACATTACGTGCAGCTAGAACACTTGCCAGCTTTATTTCTGACCTAGCCACAGAATATTTTGTGTTTTGTTTTTTCTAAAAGAAGGTTGATACTGGTACCTGCTTGTCCGTTGTATCCTTAAAATATGAACAGTGTTTTTTGCCTTTTGTATTATTTTTTAGCACTGTTAGCTCTGCAGTTATAGTAACGTTACAAAATTTACATCTAGCTTTATAGTGGACAGGTGTTTCCTGTAGCCACGGCTTGAAAGCAGGGTCTTTTCCCCATCCCTTCCTATATCGTTGCTGACGACGAGACTGAGAGCCTGAAGTAGATGCCTCAGCCTGTTTAGAAGGGCCAGCAGGTGCATACGTAGAGTATTAAACACATGACATATTTCACTGCTTGAACTCACGATGCACATTTGCCTCTTTTACATGAACACTAAGTTATCACTCACTTTAACAATCATAAATAGCCATTACGATATTTAACATTTCTGTCTGATATAACATTTGGCGGTGGATATTACAACATACTCAACCTTCACAAAACCAAAATGTGGTTGCACATTTGTAAAATGTTTAAATATAACTTGCTGTCGGAGAAACAAAGCAAAAGAAACAGACGACCTGTATATTTCGACCACAACTGTGGTCCTCTTCAACTGAAAGGTACAAAGATTAGATGACATGAATATATACAATACCTATTATATACCTATTATTACTATTCTTATTATATATATTCATGTCATCTAACCTTTGTACTTATCTGCTGAAGAGGACCACAGTTGTGGCCGAAATATACAGATCGTCTGTTTCTTTTGTTTTGTTTCTCCGACCTATGGGTTATATTTAAACATACTCAACCTTGCCTCTTCTCATTAGCTACACAGAAACAGAAGTACAGTTATTAAATTATTCTGTAACTCTTGCCTGTAAGATACATAGGTTAACAAATCATCACAAATAGCTCACCTTTCTCTTTTTGGATCCTGAAGATGAGTCCATAGTGAACAGAAGTTTATCTACGGCCTATTCCACCACTGAACGTGTTCTCAACGTTCTGAACGCTTGAATTTCTCGTCTAACGGTAGTGTGAAACCTCCCAGTACCACGGTTTATTTTTCCACTTTATGAAAATAAGTGACAGTTACTGTTTTCTTAACTCATAATATTCTATATAACTATTTAAGAAACATCGAAAATTATCGTACAAATCATACGAAATACAGAAAATTATGGTACAAAATGTACGATAATGAGGAACACTATCGTACATAGGGGTAAATAATCGTATATATACTATAATTATCGTACGTCTGGCAACCCTGCTCTAGCGTGAGCTACATCAAAATCGTGAAATGTTACGAAAGCTTGATGTGACAGTCTTTGCAAGCGCCAGAACAAAATCCTTAGAGAGATTCTGGGGTTAATCGAGACATTTTTTACATCTTTTCATGAAGAAAAGAACAACGGGGGTTCTCAAAGCCGAATGAAACTTTCTGGAATCAAAACAGATGCTTTATACTGGATTAAATGACTAGGAGTGAAGTGACCCAAACCCTATACTCTCGTGATTCATTTGGATCAAATCCTACAACAGCTAACGCCATCACTTGTATCCTCATCTCCTTTCTCGGTCCACAGAACATGCTGTATCGCTACGCTTGGCAACACCACCTTAAAATCGCCTGCCCTGAGAAAGGTAATTACTTCGGACGTGGTACACTCTTTATGGCCTCGATGGCGAAAAACACACCATGGAACCACCTGGGATATAACATCTTCGCTACACACACGATGTGGAACCATAAAGAGGTATGACGACAAATGAATTACCTGGAGATATCAACATTATAATAGGTTTGTATTTGTACGATAGCATACAGGCGGCGCGAGATTGATGTGCATATTAAATAAATGAAATAAGTATATGTGCGTATGCATATGCATACGCATACACGTGCACACAATATAAAATATGCATATACATACGCATACACGTACACACAATATAAAATATGTATATACATGCACGTCAACATACATGTACATGGGGGAAACATTGTCTTTGTGTAGATGTATCCACGATTGCATACGTTATGTGTTGATGAGAGTATATAGGGATGTGTGTATGTACAAGGAACAATGCAAGAGACTGAAGAATGGATGATAACGGCGAAGTGCGTGTTTTTTTTTTTTTTTTTTAATGGTGGTATACAGATTGTCTTTAAGAATAGAGTCGATGGTAAACTAGCTCACACCATAAAAAACAACAGCAGCAGTGACGACGACAACAATAACAACAAAACAACAAGTTTCTCAGTGATAGTGCTTCGGACACCAAAAGGCTGCTCCCCCCCCCCTGTGGGATTCTCGTTTCCTACCTTTAGGTCCCGTCCCTTCTTCCTGCCAGTTCCGATAAGAAAAAAATCACATTTTCAATTAAGTTGGCACATCTTCCATCTCATTCGAGGCTCGTCCAATGGGCGTGTGGTGTGTGATTGATTGAGGAAGAGAACGTGCGCCGTTTCTATGGTCTTCCCAAAGTAATTATGAAGTCCTTGGTGTAATATTGTAGTTTTCATCCACTTCGGGAGATGATTTTGCGATTCCCATACCTGTTTTTTTTTTCTTCTTCTTTTTTCTTTTTCTCTCTCAGTATCTATCTAATGTCTCCGATTTCGATGAGTTTGTCGTAGCAATGAATATTCTATTTTTGTTTTTTCTTCCTCTTGTTCTTTAAGTTTTTTGTTTTCTTTAAACTTAGAAAAGCAAATGACACAAAGAACCAGGACAAAACAAAAATCACAGCGTGGTAGAATTTGCTAGCAATGCGCTTGGATAAATACAACACTTTTCCAAAATGAGATGAAACTACGATATTACACTAAGGATTACACAAACAAGAATAACCATAGAAGCAGCATCCTCGGAATCAGCACAATGGCAGCGGTCATATAATATATATATATATATATATATATATATATATATACACACATATTATATATATATATATATATATATATATATATGTGTGTGTGTGTGTGTGTGTGTGTGTGTGTGTGTGTGTGTGTGTGTGTGTGTGTGTGTGTGTGCGTGTGTCCGTGTATGTGTGTGTGTGTATTATATATATATATAAGTATACATATATATATATATGTTTATATATATATATACATATATATATATGTTTATATATATATACATATATATATATATATATATATGTATACCTATGTATATGTATAAGTATATATATATATATATATATATATATATATATATATTCCTCTGATTTAGCGCAACGTGCGTTACCACATCGTCATCACCACCCAAACAGCATTTTCAGATTTCGATTATATCTACAAACTATGAGTTTTTATATATTGTAACAGTGCGACAGCGGGCCGTAGATTGGTGACCCCTGATCCAGACGGTACTGTATTCATGTGACTACTTCTGGAACGTAATTGGTGAAATGAAAAATATTAACACATGATATTGCTTTCAGGTTGCGTCCATCCTGCCCAACAACTCCGTCTTTTTCACCATCGTCAGAGAACCCGTGTCCCAGTTCAAGTCTCTCTACTACTACATGGGCCTTGGCCCGGTCAGTAGAAAATATTTTGTGTGTGTTACAGGTAGTTCATTTGTGATTTCTATCCCCTCCATTAGCACTTACACCAAGGTTGTCCTGATCTGAGCTAAGCCTACGTTTCCGAAATGGAAGGGCAGAGGGTAAGAGAGCAAATGTATGATCTAGAATAAGTAATCAAAGTGAATGGTTCGAGGTAATATACTTATAAAGTTGTGCCAAGGATGTGCAATAGCACCATGGTCGTTCAGTGTGATGGATCGTTCAGGAAAATAAGTATAAACGTACTAATGAATGAGAGTGGAAAGTTACCCTTTTATTCTTTATATCTACTTATCTGTTGACATTATTTTTTCTCTAACGCTTCGTGATAATATGCATAATGATGTAAATCACAAACGCGATGACCTCATGTCGCGTCACAGTGTAGGCATGGTTTTCACGGCGACACTGATCACGTTGCTGAGCAGAATGTGTTTAACGTAGGCATGAGGAGCCTTGTCCAAGTAATCTTTCGTCTTTTATGAAGATCCCCCTTAGTTTTAACATTGCTCCACTTCGACATTTTTTAACCTCTTTCCAGTTTGATTTAACATTTGCTTTCGATTATTTCTCTACACTATCTAAGCAATTTTGAAAAGAATTTAAGTTTTGTGCCTGTTCTTATTGGAGGCCGTCTCTTTTAGAAAAGCGCAAACGGAATGAAGGAATTCCTTAGGACTCATAACAGGACTTCACCTCCACATAATAAAACTTTTGGACTCAACCAGATGGCCTTTGATCTTGGAATCCACCGGGAACATATGAACAACCTCATGAAGATACATGAAATGGTAAGAGCGTGCGTTGTCTTGTTGGTTGCAGACGAGTTAGGGTGGTTGCTGGGTGGAACAAGCAAACAATCTATTATATATGTGGATTAAAGGCTTTAACAAGGTTGATGCAAACAAGGTCATCATATTAAAACAACAGGGCAGGACTCGCAGTAATGGTTATAAACTGGACAAATTTAGATTTAAAAAGGAAATAGGAAAGAATTGGTTTACTAATAGGGTGGTCGACGAATGGAATCAACTTAGTAACCATGTAGTAGCGCTGAAACTTTCAGTTGTTTTAAGAAACAATTAGACAACTTTATGGATGGGGATGACAGGTGGTGATGGATACGGAGCTGCCATGTGTAGGCTTTATGGTCTCTTGCAGTCTCCTTCATTCTCATGTTCTTATGTTCTTATACATTATAGGATTTCGTAACTTCCTTTTTCATTTGTCTGTTATTATTAGAAAAAAAAGCTAGAAACAAATGCTAATGGCGATCTCAGTTTATTTTCATCATGGAAATGAGAGACAATCGCTACTTCACAAGGATAGACAAGGCACGAAAAGGTGGAAGGCGAAGTAATAATCGTTCAAAGCACAGCTAAATGCATTATCAACAATTCGATTAAGGATGAGGTGGGCACGGAAACAATTTGGGTGGAGATAATAAGCAAGGAGGAAAACTTATTATTGGGGTTCACTATAGACCTCCTAACCTGAATATAGAAGAGAAAACCTTTGCAGGGCGTCGTAGTACAAAAATATTGTGATCATGGGAGATTTTAATTTTAGGAATATTGACTGGAACAGTTTGATAGTAGATCAGGAGGCGCAACATATTTTTAGATGTGGTACAAGATCATTTCTTAAACCACTTGATTGCTGAGCCTATGAGGTGGGATAATACCTTGGACTTATTGAAAAAAGGACGATATATTAAGTAACGTATTAGTGGGTGATAGACTAGGTAGCCTTCATCAAGAAATAAGATATAGCCTTAAATGGAAAGAAATGAATCGTAAGAATATATATTGGCACCTGACTTTAGAAAGGCTAATTATGAAGGAATGAGAAAGCTTTAGCAAACATGACCACCTACAGTGAAGTGATAAACCTCCTTTCAAAGGAATATAAGTGTATAGTAAGACATATGGAAAGTACATTTAAGAAAATAATAAATGCACAATTAGCCACCACTTTCAATGAAGTATATATATATATATATATATATATGTATATATATATATATATATGTGTGTGTGTGTGTGTGTGTGTGTGTGTGTGTGTGTGTGTGTGTGTGTGTGTGTACAGGTGTATATATAAATACACACGGCATAAACACACATACGACACACACTATCACGTCACTCCCCTAGGCTTTAATTACTTTAGTAATGTTTTCCTAAATCAACGAGAATGACGGGATTGAGATTTAGGTTCTTTATCAAATCAGAGGAAGGAGGATCATGTACATTTAACAAACGTTATTTTATTATGAAATATTTCTTATGTATTAAAAATTCTAGCGATAACCATACCACTATTCAATATTTTACTAATAAATTTAATTACACACAATTAACTAGTGAGTGTGAGAAGCGGAGAATGTTCAATACTTCTTTAAGGAGAGGATATTATTTCAATTTAAAATTCACTACAGTGATAACCGAAGATCGACAATGAGCAGATACACTTTAGGATAACTTTATAACACTTTTGTTAAGATTGGAGAAGGTAGGGCAATTACCTACTTACGATGGTGGTTGTGAATAACAATAACTTTCTGAGATTCTTATGTCAGGGGTGTTAAAGAATCGACCGGAAGGGTTAATATATGATGATGACGGAAGATCAACAATGAGTAGATACACTTTAGGATAACTTTATACACTTTTGTTAAGATTGGAGAAGGTAGGGCAATTACCTACTTACGATGGTGGTTGTGAATAACAATCACTTTCTGAGATTCTTATGTCAGGGGTGTTAAAGAACCGACCGAAAGGGTTAATATATGATGATGACGGAGATTCCCGTTACTTTCGGGGATGTTTTCTGCCACGATCGGCTAGGAGCCGATATAGGAGGAATCCCAATGATTCCTTTCTGTAGGGGTCGTCGACCACGATCGGCTAAGAGCCGATATAAGAGTAATCCAATTGATTCCTTTCTGCAAGGGGTGGTGACCACGATTGGCTAGGAGCCTATATAGCAGAGAACACGTCTGCCTAGGTACGAGTACACGTCCGGTACCTCGGCACGTCTCCAGTCCCACCCACCTGTCACACTGTGTGGTTGCCGGATCTGAGGAGGCCACTCACTACATTGTGCCGTCTCACCATAAGTCCACTGCATCTGAACGTATGCGGAAGAGGAATTCTCGTAGTGTTGGATGGACATAATTGGAACCTTCTCAGCACTGCTACATTGGCGAGCAGGGAATCTGGCAGCTTGTCGTAACATCCCCTAGTAAGAGGGTAGGAAGGTAGTAGTAGTAGTAGCAGCTGGTCGACCTGTACAACAGGCAGTCCTCATTATTACTCTCAAGTAGCGCCAAATATAGTAAAAAAAAAAAAAACAGGTAGCTATTTACAGATTATCAACGATACAAGATGTTTCCGAACTATAACTGACAGAATTAATTATATACAGTTTCGGACATTGTCGAGTCTCGGTGCGTGACCGGGGGTCAGGTCATGACTAGAGGTCGTGTCACGGAGGGTAATATGCATACCTTGGGTCAGGTCATTTGGGGACGAGGGCTCAACAGACGGGTCAGCGATTTGGATAAAATGTATAGCAATCTAAATTATTTAATTATTAATGCACAAAATATATTTATCCCCATGAAGTCAATACGGAAAAATAGTAATACTCCCAAATGGATGACGGACAGATTGAAACATGAGATCGGAATGAAAAGAGGAATTTACGTACAAAATAAAAACGGGGGGAAATACACCTTAGATCAAGGTATAACGAAATGGCAAAGCTGGTTAAAAAGAATACACCTACAGCGAAACGTAATTATGAAATTAAGGTTGCTAGTCAAGCAAGATCCAACCCAAAGGGTTTCTTTCATCTCTATAGAACAAAAAATAAAGAAAGAATAGGACCAATTATAAACGATGAAAATGTCATGATAGAATCACAGGAAAAAATGAGTGAGGAGTTTAACAATTATTTTCTATCGGTGTTTACTAATGAGAGGTTAGATAAAGTACCTGACTGCGATCAGATTTTCAGAGGGAATGAAGAAAGTAGTCTATCTAATATCAGCATTAGTAAAGTAGAAGTCAAGCAGATTGAAAGACTTAAAACTACAAAATCCCCGGGTCCTGACGAAATTTTTCCGAAAATGCTAAAGGAGTGTAAATTTGAAATCTGCGACCAGTTAACTGAAATATTTAATAAATCGGTACATACTGGTTTTGTGCCTACTCCTTGGAGACAAGCAAACGTTGTTCATGTTTTTAAGAAGGGAGACAGATCGTCTATATGCAACTACAGGCCAATCAGTTTGACATAGGTTATAGGAAAAATGCTTGAATCGGTAATAGTAAATAGACTCAGAGAACACATCGAAAGACATAATTTCATTCGTGATTCACATCATGGTGTTTCCAAGGGTAAGTCATGTGTGAGTAATCTTCTATCCTTTTACACTAAAGTATATAAGGCGTCAGATAACAATGATAATTACGATATTATTTACCTTGACTTTAGCAAGGCGTTCGACAAGATGCCACACCAGAAACTACTAAATCAAATCAAAGCCCATGGCATAGGAGGAAGTGTTAGAATGGATTAGAGCTTGGATTAATAACAGAATACAGCGGGTCACAATAAATGGAATAAAATCTAGGTGGGGCAATGTTACTAGTGGGGTCCCCCAGGGCTCGGTTTTGGGTCCCTTGTTGTTCATTATGTACATAAACGACTTAGACGACGAGATAAATAGTGATGTTAGTAAGTTTGCGGACGACACTAAAATAGGACGCCTAATTAGGCCAGGAGACGACGCAGAGATTCTGCAGGATGATCTTAACAAATTGTTTACATGGTCGGTGAAATGGCAAATGAACTTCAATATCTCTAAGTGTAGCGTGTTAAACGTAGGGCCACACAAACCCGAAAATAGATACAGCTTAGTTAACATGCTTTTAGAGAAAACTGAGTGCGAGAGAGAATTGGGAATTCTAGTGAGTTCGGACATTAAAACCAGGAAACAGTGCATTAGCGCCAGGAATAATGTTGTGTCGTGAAAAGCTGGTCCGTGATATGAGCAGTAGCTAGTTGGTTGTCTGTAATAACACCTGTTTGTGCTATGTCCTGGTATGTTGCAGATTTTGCAAAAGAATGGTCTCCTAGATTGTGAACGCTGTCGTGATCGTGTGCGTGATATTTGTCTACCTCTAGTGTGATGTTCATGTGACATGGGTCTACCTCTAGTGTGATGTTCTTGTGACATGTGTCTACCTCTAGTGTGATGTTCTTGTGAGATTTTTGCTACTGTGGGAGTGGGTGGGGGTGTGAGTGGGGGTGTGAGGGGGATTTGTTGTTGTTGAATTTGTGTTTTTGTCGTTGACGTGTCCGAAAATTTTCTAGAGAAGTCAACGAGTGTTGTGTCTGGATCAAAGGGAATGTTTTCTATTTTCTTCAGTGTTTCTGGGTGAAGGCGCGAGATCAGTTTTATGTAGCCAAATAATGAGAGTACGTGATCTAGGCTGATTGTGTTATTTGTAACCCAAGGTGAAGAAATGAGTGCGTCTTTTAGTTCTTCCTTGAACTGACTCGCCTCTCTGACTGCTCTTTCTTTGGTGAGATAAGGTTGTGTGTTAAAGTTTGTTCCGAGTGTATAGAAGGGAGAGAGAGAGCCTAACTGTTCAAATGGGGCGAAAGATTTCTTGAACTCATCAACGAAATTTTGGAAGGTCTGTGGCTGTTGGAACGCGTCTGATTATATTATGTCGCTTGCTAAGGTGTCGTTGAAATCGATGCGACTTTTAAGGACCGCGACTTTAGTCATATCGTCTTGCACCTGTGTGCGCTGTATTTCCGAACGGACGTCATCTAACAGAGTGTGGATGGCGATGTTTGTCCCGTTGAACTTGGGAAGAGTGTTGTCATGCTGAAGGAGTGTTAGTAGATTTGTTGCAGAACGTTGCATGTGTGGTTGAGCGATGGTTGGGTTTGTGTTTTGATTTGGCGAGGACTGTGTGGTATTTTCGTTTGGTGCTGCCATTTTGGAACGAGTGTTGTAATGGTGTGAAACGTGGGATTGTGAATGGGTCATGCACACTTTCGTACAAAAAGGAAAAAAAATATCACTAAAAGAATTTAAGGCTTTGCAAAAAAACATGAAAAAATCACTGGATAGCCTTCACTCGAACTCACTCACACAACAATTTAGAGCTACACCTAGCCCCAATAAAAGTACAAGCATCTACTTACAGTGCTGACGGGTATGATGCGATGGTGAAGGGTTCACAAGAGGTGGAAGTTGAATAGTTCGATGGAATTTGGTGCGATGGTGCAGATCTGGAAATATTGAAAAGAATGAGAAGGGTGACAAATGGGTTAGTTCGTTTGTGGAATTTGTTCAGTTTTGAAAGGTGTCGGCCCGACTTTCGGACGTGAGAGCGATACTTCCTTGAGGTGTTGACCGATGCTGCTGGGCTGGCTCACAGCGAGGGAGATGGGCTTTTGTCTCGTTGCCGGCTGCTGGGCTGGGTCGCTGGGATGAACTTGTCCGGTGCGTTGGGCTGGCTCACACAGCGAGGGAGATGGCTTGTGAGCTTTTGTCCGCTTTCGCTGGGTTGGTCGCACAGCGAAGTTGATGGCTTGTGAGCTTTTGTCCGCTTTCGCTGGGTTGGTCGCACAGCGAAGTTGATGGCTTGTGAGCTTTTGTCCGCTTTCGATGAGTAGGGCTCACAGCGAGTTTTGAGTTGATGGGCTTGGTGGCGCTGGGTAGGTTCCACAGCGCTCCTGCTCTGGGATCTTGTGCTTGCTGATTTTGCTTGTTGATTCGACTTGCTGCTTCCAGATATGTTGTATCCCACACTGCCTCCAGATATGTTGTATCCCACGCTGCCGCCAGATATGTTGTATGGTCTTGTCCAACATATGGTTTGGAGTGGTAACGTGGTTGGTAGTTTGAGCGGTGTTTCGGAGGCATAAAATAAACGTGGCGAGCAGCGTCTATCTCTCTCTGTGGTCTTCTTCTTTATTTTGTGACAGGAGGTGTTTATATACATGGCTCGTCGCTAGGTTGCCGACGAGATATCATTTATTTACAAGATGCTGTTTTAGCAAATATTAGAGATCAGTATAGGTTTTAAATACTTTACAATTTGCATATACATATGTACTATAGTTGTCCGAGGTTTGGACAGGATGGACATATCCCAATGGAAAAAGGATTTCAATATTGAATGGCAATATCGCTTTGGTTTCTGAGGTGTCGATATCGGCGTCCAGGTGTTGGTCGTAAGGTTGACGCCCTGGTCCGAACAATAGAGACTTGACCATAGATGACCGCGGGATGACCCTTCCGTGACAAAGTGAGATCAAAGTACCCGTTGACTCCTATATGCACCGAGATGCATATGTGCAGTGCTGATAGTATGTGTAGAGGTGGTAGATGAAGATCTAGGAGATTTTGGTGGTGGATTTAGTCTTCTCGGAGATCTAGACGTTCAACAATAAAGGTAACAGAGCATTAGGTTTCTTTGCTTGGACGGTAACTAATAGAAGTGCAGAGGTAATGATTAAACTCTATCTAGCGAGAGTTAGACCCATCCTTGACTATGCGGTATAGTTTTGGTCTCCGTCCTACAGAATGGACATCAATTCACTAGAATCAGTACAGAGAAGAATGACCAAAATGATACATGGACTCAGAAATTTACCTTACGAAGAGAGGCTTAGGCACCTTAACTTACACTCTCTGGAAAGACGCAGAGTGCGGGGTGATCTAATAGAGGTGTTTAAATGGATCAAAGGCTTTAACAAGGATGATGCAAACAAGGTCATCATATTAAAACAAAGGCAAGACTCGCAGTTATGTTTATAAACTTGACAAATTTAGGTTTAAAATGGAAATAGGCAAGAATTGGTTTACTAATAGGGTGGTCGACGAATGGAATAAACTTAGTAACCATGTAGTAAGTGCTGAAACTATCAGTTGTTTTAAGAAATGATTAGACAACTTTATGGATGGGGATGACAGGTGGTGATGGATACGGAGCTGCCATGTTAACACCCGCCAAAGTGCGGGTGTTGCAAAAGGATTACTTCCAAAGGATTACCTTCAAGCAAATATTTACAAACATCAAGAACTGATTGTCGGTGAGGTATCAAAGGGGCTACCATGGGACACTCAATGCAGTGGTGCTGGAAACTGTTAGCATTAAGGGCGTCGCGTAGCCTGCACGATGAGTACCTCGGCACATTTCCGGTCTCATCCACCTCCCACACTTGTCTATAGCCAAGCCAGAGTCGGGCTCTCACAACATTGTGTCGTCTCACCATAAGTCCACTCCGTCTATACTTATGTGGAAGAGAAAAAGGTTCTTGTCATACCATCCGGTTATAAGAGGGTAGGAGGGCAGTAGTAGAGGTAGCAGCTGGTGGATCTATACTACAGACAGTCCTCGCCAGCCGATCAGCGGTGTCACTGGCCAGGAGTCCGATATGGGATGGAATCCACAGGAGATGTACCACCTGTGAATTCTCGCGGGTTGTGGCCAATTGTCGCATAATTTTGTTACCACTTGTTGGTTTACAGGACTGGTAGATGAGAGAGCGCGGAGAGTTGACTGAGAGTTGCAGGTAATCAAGCTGTTGTCTTTGGTCCGTGTCAGCAAAGTAACAATATCCAAGAGCCCATACAACTAACAATACGTGGAGCTTGACAAGTTAGGGAGTCGACGGCCTGCCCAGCCCCCTTGTGGTGGTTCCATACTGGGGAGTACACAGCCAGCATTGTCTTTCCCCTGCAAAAAGCCGTCGGTGAAAAGATGGTGAGTCTCGCGTAGAGAAGATTATAGTCCGGCGATGGTTTCCAAGGTTAGTTGTTTTTGGTGCTGCGACAAATCAGACTTGGTAGTTGGAGTATATGAGACTGCTGGCATGGGGGTCTGCCAAGGTGGGAGGCCAGGGACCTCGTTCTCCGCCAAGATGTGAATCTTAAGCCTCTGGGTGCACTGATGCAGTTGACCAGTGAGCAGTCGCCGGGACGAAGTTGAGGGCGAGGCTCCGCCAGATCAAACGAGGTCTGGATTATGTGACAATAGTGGGGAGACAAGTGAGAGTAATACAGACACGATTGTGAAGTAGGTGATATTTGAGTATATTCTTTCTACAAGTGGTGGATGACGATGTTCTTACTGTATATTGACGATCCTGGTTGAGGAAGGGCAACCCAAGATGAGACTTTTTTTTTTTTTTTTTTTTTTTTTTAAGTGGCTGCAAAATAATTCTGGAAAGCTGACAAAATGCGAAAGGTAATCGACCACAGATCGAATGAATGCTATGTATATAGTTCTGGCGACAGGGGTTGATACTAGCAACATTTTTGGTTAACCACCTGAGATGAGTCAGTCGTCTCTGCAGCCTAATTAGAAGGTCTTGGACAACAGGATACACGCGTTGTCTTGCTGGGATAGAAGATGTAATACGAACCGGCGCCCCAGGTAGAAGTACTGCGTGCACAATGGCACAATGGTGTTACCTGTGGTGAGATCTGATAGAGTTGTTGCTGGGCGAAAAGATAAAAATCTGCCCTTTGCTGGTGAGATAACAAACCCACATGAGGAGTAGGATAAGTGGAATAAGTGAAGTGTTGAATTTCTTGCGGAAATCTTGAATGAATGCATATGTCGTCTGCATAACAAATGAGTATTGTTCCATCGATGTCAGGAAGAAGGGAGAGAAAGTGATGCATAAAGATATTAAACAAAAAGGGACTGAGTACACCACCTTGTGGAGTAACGAGTTCAAACTTCCTAGCATCGCTGTACGCTCCCTTAAACACTACACGAGCTTTTCTGTACCGCAGGTATCCTCTTATCCATCTCAGTAAACTCCCTTTAATACCAAAGTCAACAAGTTGGTCTAGGATAATGTCTCTGTCTGCGATGTTGAATGCATTCTTCATATCAATGAAAGCCATTACACTAGTGGGACAGAGGCGAGTGTAGAGTTCCATGTCGTAGTGGTGCGTTCCTCGTTGGGGCAGGAAGCCGCACAGTCTACGCAAGTGCTTATCTCGTATCCGGAACGTCAGGCGTGATAGAAGAATGCGTTCCAATACCTTGCAAAAACAGGAGGTGGGAGATACAGGTCGGAATTTGTCAGTGCCAGATTTAGGAATCGTTACTATTGTGCTGTGCGTCCAGGCCCGTGGTACGTATCCCAGGCGGTAGCAGAGGTACAGTTGGAGGAGAGGGCTTCCAGGTATGTCCAGGAGTACTAGAAGCACGGCATACATGATGCCATCATCACTAGGAGGAGTCGCAGCTCTTGTTCGGTTATGGCCTCCTCGTCTTCTTCATCATTCTTCAGTAGGGCAGAGTGCTGGTCGGAGTGCACGATATTTTAGTGGGTGGTGAGAGCATTGTGTATGGTGGGAGGTTGCTGGTTTGCGACTGCTGACCATCCATCAATAAAGGTCCTGTGCAAACTGTAAGACTGATGGAAGGTACTGTGAGTTTTTTTTTTCACCATTTTGTTAATGAGGTGCTACATGGTGTCAACGCTCGTTGATGGTTAATGTTGTCCGTTAGTCTATTCCAGGAATCCGTTTAAACACAACGCTGCAGAGCAACCAGTTCATCTCTTGATAGTTGATACTGATGTAGAGTTTCAGGACTTGGTCTTCTCTGAAAAGCAAGGCCTCCATTGCTTTCCTCTTTGCTTGAACGTTGTTATTGTCTATTGTCTAAGTGTGTGTGTCCGGACGACGCGCAATATATGGCTTTTTGACGTAATGGGTGTAGAAAGCTTGTGTGGCGGTAACGAATAAGGGATATAACTCCTCAGAACAGTGGAAGAATTTAGTCATGGGGCCCCGAGCACCATGCACACCGTTCGGCTGCGGAGCAATACCGTGAGATATGACCGGTGCCCTAGCACCGGAATCACCACGGCTGCTAGGCATGGTAGGAAGCTGAAGTAGACACTCGGTGGTGGTGACTGTACAAGGCTCCAAGTCACTACCAAGGCGGTTGATGGGTGAACCACTCTGGTGGAAATGTCGGACTGAGTGGACGCCCGGGAGCTCTTTGGCCAAGGCTGGTTCAATGCTGACAGGGTAACGCGTTAGGGGGTATGTGGGAAATTTACGAGGCCTTTCCTGTGAGTCTTGAGCTTCAAGTTGGATGGACAGGACCTCTCCTTTTGTAACACTGTCAACGATATCTGTGCGGTTGCGAGAGATGTAAACAAACCGATATTTTATCGCTGCCCTCTTCATCTCACCCAGGTTACGGTCAAGCTTGAAATCTCTGTTAATCTCACTCAGCCAACGAAGCTTTATGTCTACTGCTGGTTTCTCCTTAAACAGGAACTTTAAGCAGTCAGCCCTGGGAGTAAATACTGGGGTTGGAGGGGCACGCAATGACGAGGCCTTCCTTGTGGGTGGCTCCTGCGCCACAGGGCGTGTATCGCTGCAGTAGATGTCTTCAACAGCTTTGAAGATTTGACAGCAGGGGAAGATGGCGCACTGCTGCTGTCCAAAGTGTGGGTTATATAGCGCTTAACGGTAGATAAGGGGCATGACATGCTAAGGGCAGACACTCAATCCCGCTCCTTAGGGCCAGTGGGTCACAGAGTCTGTGGTTATATAGACATGGCCAGTAACTGTTTTCCTCACTCATCTCATCCTCATCGCTCAACGCTAGGTCGGCATCACTGGCCTAGAGAGAGATAGGGCCAGAAGGCCCCATGCTGCTAGTAGGCAGGTGGCTCGGGCACAACGAGGTTGTAACTCAAAATTATTGTGGTAGCTGAAGTGACGTATCCATGACGTCACATCAGTGCCAGTGCGCGCGAACAATGAGAATCTCTGAGAGGGAGTGTTTGGTCCGTAGGGCTGAACTTTTCCCAACTCCACCTCGGATTCCCAACTGTTGCGTGAGCAAGCATTGTACCTTTATGTCGTTCTCTGCGACTGCTACTAGGTAGTGGCGGCGTAGATTCTGTAAAATTTCCAGAAAACGGAAGATCTCACTACATAGTGAGTTTATGTTGGCCCTCGAGCAGCAATCCAGAGAAGAAAATAAGGATAAACTGATCTTAGGTGAAGGCCAGTATATAATTCCACAATTTCAGTGCGTTGCTAAACGTAAAATCCTATGTCAAATAACTGTCTTATAAGGCACCTTTTGCTCGGTGCGATTATTGCTCAACGATGATCACTAATTCTTTGTTTTTGAATGGTGTTTAGCTTTGAGCTACAAAGTACGAGCTTGGTGATTTTAACCAAACGTACCAACGCTTTTACCCAAATGTGATGTGCGTCAGCCGCCAGTGGTTGTGGTATGACCGCACCGAGTAAAATGTACCATTAGAGAAACTATCATACGAAATAGAAGCCTAAAAATAATGCTCAACATAAGGAAAAACAGGAAAGAAATAGTGAGAAGGTTTACTTAATGACCACAATGACATTATTATTGTTTCATTATTGTTCTAGTATTTTTCATTGTGTGAAGATAGAGTAAATTAATTTGTGTGAAGTAGATATTGATAGAATATGTGCGTGACGGCCATTCTCCAATTCCTGATTGAGATCCTCGCTGTGGCTTTGTCTACATTTGGACCACGATTGAAAAAAATGCATGAAATGTCGACGCATGCGCAGTGAGAGTTTACTAGTTGTGCTGGTACTAGGGTGAATGATTCGTACATAGTACGTTAAATCTTGTGTGAACATCCAAGCAATGTGAACTATATGGTCTCTGTTATTGATTTGTTAAAACGACTGTACTAAAAGTAATCGTGTTTTGTCTGTTTACAAATAGGTGGAGGCAGCAGACAAGCAGTTCGACCTCGTAATGATCGCCGAGCGCATGGAGGAGTCCCTTATACTACTGAAGAATCTTTTATGCTGGTCGTTCGAGGACGTCATTATTTTCAAGCTGAATTCAAGCCCTCCCGGTGTAAGTGTGGATGTGCAGAATGTAGTAATAACGATTGTGTGTGTTAATATAGCCCGTAGAAAGACTCGTTATGGTGACACAATCTGCATGTTTTATTTCAGCAAAAGTTATAAGTATTTTTTTAATTCTGTTTATGGGGCTTACGGGGTCAATTTGTGCCAAAGATGCCTGAGCTGTCCGCAATCTTGTTCTATTCAATGAGGTCATATCGTTTGTGCAAGGCAGTCTAAGGAGACTACGTGGTAGAGCATATATGCATACATTGTGTTGTGTTGTAAAATGCATACAATTTTGCATTTACTTTGCTTACTAAAAAAACGCCGAAATTGAACATCGTAAGTCTTCTCCTTATAATGTTAGTATATTGTTTCCCTATTCTCTCCGTGGCGATCATCGTGTTTTGTTAAGTCTTTCAATCTACTTGACTACTACTTTACTAATGCTGATATTAGACTACTTTCTCCATCCCCTCTGAAAATCGGATCGCAGTCAGGTACTTTACCTTCTCTTTAGTAAACACCGATAGAAAATAATTGTTAAACTCCCCACTCATTTTTTCCTGTGATTCTAACATGACATTTTCATCGTTTTAATTGGTCCTATTCTTTATTTTTTGTTTTATAGAGATGAAAGAAACTCTTTGGGTTGGATTTTGCTTGACTAGCAACCTTAATTTCATAATTACGTTTCGCTGTAGGTGTATTCTTTTTAACCAGCTTTGCCATTTCGTTATATCTTCATCTAAGGTGTGTTTCCCCGTTTTTTATTTTTACGTAAAGTCCTCTTTTCATTCCGATCTCATGTTTCAATCTGTCCGTCATCCATTTGGGAGCATTACTATTATTCCGTATTGACTTCATGAGGATAAATCTATTTTGTGCATTAATAATCAAATCAGTCAGATTGTTATACATTTCATCCAAATCGCTGACCTGTCTGTTGAGCCCTCGTCCCCAAATGACCTGACCCAAGGTGACCCGACCCCTGGCCATGACCTGACCCCCGGTCACGCACCGAGACTCGAGAATGTCCAAAACGTCCGCATGACAATTCACATTCAATTTCAAAAAGGTTTTTATATTGTCAAATTTTGCTCTTCTGAAGTCTGGTACTTGGATGTTATTCGTACTTTTTAATTCTTTCCAAATAACATTAAATCTTATTTCTTGATGATCGCTAGAGCCTAGACTATCTCCCACTTTTACGTTACTCATGAGGTGCTCATTATTAGTTAAAACTAAGTCCAGAGTACTTTCTCCCCTCGTAGGATCGGTAATCACTTGTTTTGGGAAATTATCATGCACCACATCTAGGAATTTCTTTGTTTCCAGATCTGTTAAAGTTTCCCAGTCAATGTTCCTATAATTAAAATCTCTCATGATCACAACGTTTTTGTACTGGGACGCTGTGAATTTCATGAATCAGGGGGTTAGTCTGCTCAATGCTGAGGTTAGGTCTATACAAGACGCCAATAATAACTTTCTTATTCTTGCCTATAATCTCTACCCGAATGGATTCCGTAGTCCTCTTCCTTAATCAAATTGTTGATAATACAGTTTATTTTATTTTATTTTTTTTAACGAAAAGTTCTACACCTCCCCCACTCCTGCCAACCCTATCCTTGTGAAAAAAAATTATATCCTTCTATTTCGATTTCCGGAAGGAAATATTTATCAACCATGTTGATCCAGGACTCAGTAATAGCTATAATATCGAAATTTTCTACGCATGCTTTACCTCGCACCAAATCAATTTTGTTAATTATGCTTCTGCTATTTGTATAGTAAACTTTCAATTTATCTTTCCTCCACCTACTTTGGTGATTCTTTTCACAGTCCCTCTCTAAGTTGTTTCTATTGCCTAAACTATATTCCGATACTTCCCCCCCTACTCCCACGTAATCTACCCGAAAAAACCCTGTAGGGTGCCTACTTCTTTCTCAAGGGATTCAGCAAGGAGCCGAAATCCTCTGGGCGACAAGTGCACCCCGTTCCTTGTATATAGATTATTCCTACCGTAAAAGCTGTCCCAGTTGTCGGCAAATGCCCATCCATTGGCCTTACAATGTTTTGCCAGCCTGCAATTCATTGCAATAGCCCTGAAATGCCACATGCCTCCAACTCTACGCCTCGGAAGGATTCCACATACAACAGGAACACCTCCCCTATTTCTAATCTTGTCTAGCACATCCCGGAACCGCGCAAACAATTCCTCACTCCCTAACTTACCTATATCATTGCCACTGGCACTTAAGCAAACTAAAGGGTTCTTACCTTCCCCTACTAAACACTCTTCAATCCTATTTCTAACATCTTCTATCCCAGCGCCGGGGAAACACACCTGCGTCCTATGTTTCCTATCTTTATCGCAGAAAGCCCTGTCTATGTACCTCACTTGACTGTCTCCTACAACCAAAATCTTACCCGTGGGCAGGGATCCAGCGTCTGCCCTTCCCTTCTTTTGAATTTCATTTGTTTCTTCTTCCTGCAGATTCGCTAGAACTTGAAACGAGTTCTTGCAAACGAGTGGGGCTGGTGAGGACTTTTTTTCACTATTCCGCATCTTATCTATCGTCGTTTTCCATCCAAGCTCATAGCTAATTTTGTCTTCCGTATTTTGGGCCTTCGAGCGGAGAACTCGATTCTCCTCTCTAAGGCACTTTACTGCATCCTCCAAGGCTTCAATTCTACTATGAAGAGATCGTACCTCATCGGCGCTGAACACGGTAACACAACCACTCGCCATATCACTAATTGAAGCAGCTACCCGGTTGACTTGACTTGAGTGACGACTACTGCACAACTTCCATCATAATCATCTCCATTCTTCCCATATGTGACATTCCTCACGTTTATATCCTTCTTAATCAGGAACATAACTTCACCCCGTTGGTTTGCCTCTCTGTTTCTCATCCAATAATTATATGCACCATGTCCAACACTGTTGGGTGGTAGTGGACCTTTCAATTTTGTCTCTACAATTCTCGTTATGTCCGGTTCTTTTTCCTTCAGGTAATCATTCAGTTCATTTAAGCCTGTTATTAAGCCATCTATAGTTGTGTAAGACACTTTTAATATTCTACCTCCATCGTGTTTTCCGTTTCCCTTCCGTTCTTCTCTGCTATGAACCATTTCCTCACTTTCATATCCACTACTCTCCAATAGAATTTCTCTTTGCCTGACGCTGTTCTGTTCTCGTTTTTTTTTTTTTTTTAGCTTCTATTCTATTTGCTTTCTCATCCTCTTTATTCATCTCTTTTTATCTATACCAGTTTATACTGATCACTTTTTGCTAGTTTCCCTGTTTTTGCTAAAATATTCTCTGCTGTTGTTTGTGACCTGAATTTAACCTTAATTGGTCTGGTCTTACCTGTATTGTATTTCCCAAGTCTATATATTTCTTCAATTTCTTTCCGTTTCTTGTTCATCTTCTTGAACTACTTCTAATATGTTTACTTTTTCCTTTTCCTCCTTTACTCTTGTAGTCCTATTTGGACTGTATATAATTATACATTTCTTTTTATCCGCTAGGTCTCTTACTAAATTCTCCTTCTCCCTCGTCACTTTAATAACTGTGTCCTTAGTTTGTTCTTTCATCTGTTGTTTTACTATATCTCTAAATTCAATTTTGTTGTTCTCTTGGACTTTTCTCCAACGCTGTACATCTTTTGATATGAACTCTTTATTTTCTTTATTATTTTTCTTTAATTCCTCATTCTCATCCTTTACTTCTTTTAACTGTCTTCTTATTTCTTCTTTATTTAGGTTTTGGTTCTCCTTTAGTTCTTCCAATTTATCAACTCTTTGTGTAATCTATGTAAGTTGACTAAACCTAACCTCCCACTGTTCGTTCATTTTCTCTAGTTTTTCCTCTTAGACTTCCTAATCAAGGGAGGTTGTCATCTCCTTCCTCGTTAAATTCATGGAAATAATTATCTTCAACTTCCATTGCATTGCTTTTTTCTATATTTCTAATTTCCACATTTTTACTAAGCTCTTCGACTTCACCTCTATCGTCTGCGCACCTCTTGTTGCCATTCCTTCGGACTTCTGGGGCCCGTTCGTCCCCTTCCTCATTTTCTTTAATTTTCCTCAGTAATCCCTACCCTTCTCCCTTTTCTTCACCTTCCCACTACACCACGAGCTTTCCCCTTCCCTATCAATACAACACAGGTACTCCCTCGTAGTTTAAATATACGAAAATTTCGTTTTTTCCGGAGTTCCAATCGTTCCCGTCTCTCTGCCGATCATGTATGTGTGCGTGTGTGTGTATCGTTCTGTATTCTGTACTTTCATGAGGGACTCGAGGACTTGTACCTATAAGAATCTGGTATTTTAGAAATTCATTAACATTGGACCCAAGAAGATTAAGAATACTCAAAGCTGTATACCTCAAAGATTGGAATTGAAGTTTGAACGAGCAAGCACTAGAATTATTAGCACTAGCCAGCATGAGGACACAGAGTAATGGTGCATTCCCCTCCATTACTACTGAATCAGTAGTTAAATACTGCCTATCAAAGATACCAATAACACTCCCTGAAGAAGGCTTAGTTGAGCCGAAATCTGGATCAGAGATAATGAGCACCTACAGACAAATTCTAAAGAGATTAGACCCTGCACAATGGCGAACAGTTAGAAACAAAGAAACCATTTTCGAGAAAATAATTGAAAAAAAAGCATAAACTTTAATAAACTTGGACCATTTTGTTAATACTAAATATAATCTTGCTGATGTACTGTCACCCCTACACCTGATTTTCTTTAACCCAGGGGTTAATTTAATTGTTTATTGTTATATTCAACAGTGCATTACCTCCCATATGATTCTTCTTTTCCTCCCCCTATTGATTCACCTCCTCACTCCGCACTCTTGCGTTCAGTGGGACATAGCATCATCATTGATTGGAGGCATATGCCAGGGAGCGCGTTGCTTCACCCACACACCAGTACCAGTCCCCACAGTCTCTCTGAGCAAGCTCCCATGTAGATACCGTTTCCACTCCAACCAACTCTCAACAGGTTCGATCAACTTGTACCAGCCATGAATTCTGTGGGCGTCATCCCTTTCGCCTCCTGCATCAAGGGTTGTCTCTTGTGGAGGCAACCTCGTAAATAGGACCAACATCAGGGAAACGTTCCACATGCCCATATAGTCGGAGTTGACGTTCACGATTTATGCTGGTAATTGGCCTGTACTGAGTCTCACAGGACATTCTCTGGTTTAATATGAAGCTATTCCGGCGATACCCCATGATTCTCCAAAGGCTCTTAGTACTAAAGACATCTAGACACCTCTTCAAGTCAGCATTTAATGTCCATGTCTCACAACATTATAATGTCTCAGAGCATGACAGGGAGCACAAGAGACTTGAAGATTTAAATCTTAGGCCTCCTGCAAAAATAACGACATCGTCGTATACTCTGGTTAAGCGAGTCCATAACACCATGGACAATGCCAATCCTTCAAAGTATTTTCTGACATGACCCACCACTATTATGCACTACACTACCCTTAAAGCTTTCCAAAACATCAATGTCCATACCACATGCACTGGCAGACTGAATTGTGTCATCCATTAAGACCTTAAACTCCTGAACCTTTGTCTTGGTCCGGGAGACATTAAGTCCATGCGGTCTCGTCTCCCTGTGCAGTTATTCGAGGGCTGCAACCAAGACCTCCAGTGACTCCACAAAAGGACAATATCATCAGCAAATACAAGATAAGTGGCCTCGGTGTTGCCAATAGATGCTCCGCAACGACATTGATCGACAACTCTGTCCAACACCAGGTCAATGCAGGTGTTGAAAAGTGTTGGACTGAGAACACACCCTTGCCTCACTCCTGAATTAACAGGAAAGAAGCTAGATATGCCTCCTCCATGTTTTACAGCACTCTGTGTTCCACAGTATAAGCCAGGCATCAAGTCAATAATCCTTGCAGGAATCCTACAGATCCGCAGAAGATTTCAGAGCACGCCACGATGCACTTAGACAAATGCCTTCTTGAGATCAATATAAGCTGCAAGAAACCCCTGTTGACACTCATGTCCGTGCTCCATAAGAATATGAGGCGTAAGGAACCGACCAGTTATTGACTTACCTGGCGTGAACCCAGACTGTTCAGATCACTGAACCTTAACCATATGTGAACAAAGCAATAGATGGGCAAGCACTTTACCTGGAATACTGAGATGTGCAATGTAGCGGTAGTTGTTCCTGTCTTGCCGGTCCCCCTTCCCCCTCCAGATAGGGGCAATCAGACCCTTTTTCCAGTCAGAGGGAATGGTTATGGACTATCAGACAGCAGACAGTACTGCATACAACCCATGGATCATGGCCTCACCTCCAGCTTTCAGCAACACTGCACTGATAATACAGATGCCAGCTGCCTTTCCACCCCTCAACTTACAGCCTCTTTCACCTCTCTCATAGAGGGCAGAGATTTGTCTATCAATGAATCAGGGACTGCCAACTGAACAGCATCGAGGGGAAGCTGTCCGCTTGGAGGGGCAACCATGAGCAACTGCACAAAGCACTCGACAAAGGGGCTACATCCCTCCTCACCCAATACTAGCTCACCATCAGCTGTTCAGATTGTGCTCCTCTGAGCCACAGATTTGGGGCAAAGTTTTTTCAGGGCTCGCTTAGCAGGCTTGAGGTCATTTGCATTAAAATGTCCCTCGACATCTTTAGTGATTCCCTTGACACCTCTCCTTATCCATTTCATGAGAGCTCTAGTCTGCCATTTCAGAGTCTTGTATTGGTCCAGGTCACCAACCACTGAGGCAGCACGGCCTAGCTCTATACTTTCCAGTGTCTCCCGCGACGCCACACCACTCCTCGACCTTGGACTTTCTCCAATGCACTTCTCGGAAGCTTTCAGAGTTTCATGTTTAAAAGTGTCCCGCTGCAAAATATCTAAAAGATGATCCCATTTTTTCAGCCTTGACTTTTCCCACTTAACATTTATGTTTCTATTCACTACTGTTATCACTCATTCCATTATTCTTATCTATCCCTTCTCCAAATATTATATTTTATTTCTCCCACTATGTCATCATTGTTTACATTCAGCTTGGTCTCAATGAAACAAATATCTGATCATTTCTCCTTTGGCCAATATTAGTCTACATTAGGAGAAGCAACTTTCAAATGTTTCTTTCATTTTCTCTAATTCCCTCCTTCAGTACCAATTTTTCTCCACCACTCTCCAGTCTTTTTTTCATATAGTTGAGAATATTTCAGAAAACACAACCACAACGAAATAATATTTATATATTCTAACCAGCAAGTTGAAATTTTACATTCATGCCAATTCTTTCCAGAAAGATTATATGATATACTAATAAGAGCGGCAGCAACAGGCACATAATCCTTCCACTCTAAAAACAGACATTATCCAAAATACTCACAGGAAAGTTAGCAGGTTTGAAACAAAAATATAATATTTCTATGTAAACACTGAAGTTAGAATGTTAACTTTAGAACATGTACGTCTGTTGCAGACAAAAATTGAAGTGGATGGCAATTATCTTGCAAGACTGAAATACTATCTGAAACCAGATATCCTCGTATACACCCATTTTCTCAAGAAATTCAACAACCTCGTTGAACAGTTCGGAAGAGATCGAATGGCGGAAGAACTCAAAGGCCTTCGACAGGCAACCAAACGGATAATAGAAAAGTGCAAAATCCGTCCCAGGTCTTTCAATCACTCTTATCTGAACATTGAGGTAAGAATTGCTCTCAAGAATTCATGGATTTAACAGCCATAAGTAGTTTTGTTCGTGCTGGGAACAACAGGTGAAGAAAACCCCAAGTAAGAAATAGAAAGAAAAGCTATATGATGCCATATAACCTTTTGTTTTCCAGACAACTTTGTTGCAAGTTTACATAGACATTTTTATAAACCAAGAAAACATTGTGGCAACTTTCATATCCTTTCTGCAGATCTTAAACTACCTCCCCTGCATGAACCATCAAGCTTTGCCTAGTATGGTTGATAACCCTGTATTTTCTCTTTCAGTTGCAGGGCTACGAATCCTTGCAAAATGACGATTTTTGCCAAAAAATTGTCATTGAGGAACTGGACTTTTTGGAAGAAATTCGGAATCGAATGAAGTCGTATGCTAACGCAACATTGTAAAAGAAAATATGAATTAGACTTACCATATATCTCCCATCATCAGACATAAATAGAAATGGAGGAAACTCACCTTTTAATTTTCATTAGTACATTATGAAAAGATCTGAATAACTCCTATTTCTTGGAAAATTATATACCAAGTTCCTCATGGGATGGGTGAGAAAAATAATTCAAATACTAAATGACCTTCTTCAGATTTAATTAAATTTTGTGACATATACAATGTGGACTCCCATGACATTCCACTAAATGGTTGTGCCTCTTGGAAATCCTCAAAAATCTGCTCTTAAAACACGTATTTGAACAAAAATATGACTATTATGATGGTGGAATCGACTGGGATAGTTTACAAAACCATTTCTAAAATGTAGTGGGTGGTTTTGAAAAATTACTTCATCTATTGCACTCTGACCTTTAAAGGAGGCTGGAGGAAGTGGATAGTTTTAAGTATTTGGGGGGTTGTAGCAGGGAATGGAGGAGTAGGGGTGGAAATAAACTGTACAGTGAAAGAAGCAAGTAAATGTCTTGGGGATATGAAAAGTGTCATAAGAAATAAGTATCTGGAGATGGGGTGATTATACCTAAGACTTACAGGACACAGGCTAAAAATGTAAGGAAGGCAGAAAGAAATTTAAATGCGAGATGAAGGGTTTGAGAAGTATGGTGGGGGGTTACATGTATGGATTGAGTGAGAAATGAGGTGAGGCCGCATTACTTTGAGGTAGTGAGTATCAGTTGATTTCCCTTTAACCTGTTTCAAGATCTTGTTTCCCTCTTCCAGTGATTTCCAAACTAGGGGGAAGCCCCCTAGGGAGGCGTGAGGAGGATACATGGGGGGCATGAAGTTATCTGCTCAAAAATATTTGTTTAATTAAAATAATAAAATCATTTCAAGAACAAATATCTGCCATTACATACATGCAAAATATAATTAGAGCAGTCACTCCAACCCGTTTTCTATTAAGATAGTTCTTACACATTTTGGACACTTCACTGATACCAACCACAATTTGCTAATGTTCAACCTTTTTTTTTTTCTCCCTTTGAACCAAATGTTTCCTTTTTAGTTACTTTGAAAAATGTCTCTAGAATGTACTACAGGTTGACATTCAAAAATCCGGAACCTTCAGAAATCTGGGACAGCATTTTGATTTTCATATTTCCCGCGTTGGTGCGCCACTGTTTTCTGGAGCTGCCACTTCCACCTGCTAACAAGTAATCCTGCTCATTTTTCTCATTATTCTCCTCATTATAGCATTTATTTGTTGTATAGCCCCAATATGTAATCAACAAAGAAGCAAGGTGGCATAAAACGCAAACATCATGCTTTATCGATTGCAAAGTGGAAATATAAAAAAACTTGGTAATAATGTGTCTGTGCGAACCATTTGTGAAACTTACGACATTATGTGTAAAAAGCCCATCTGCTATTTAGCTTCTTTCCTAAGAAGTACAGTACGGAGTATTTTATTTAGTTTCATTAAAATTCTTCGGAGGATCAGTTTTATATGTTTTATTAGAATTGAATTAAAATTCTGTATAACTATCTTTACTGTATTTTATTTAGTTCGTGAAAAATAAAATTACATTTGCTTTTCACTTAGTGTTTATTTTTTCCATTACAGGACTGTACAAGTGGCAATTTTCTTTAAATATATACGGGGTACACCATACAAAATTATAAACTTCAAAAATCTGGCATTTTCAAAAATCCGGCAGCCCTCAGGTCCCGAGGTTGCCGGATTTTTGAACGTCAACCTGTATTATTTATTTGAGTGCCTTTCATTATTAAAATTTAATACAATCAGAAATCTGTTTTCCTGAACAATGCTAAGAAATAAATGCAAGAATCATTTCACATGAACAACAGACGGAATGGGGGCGAGTGGGTCTACTGGAAGCAAAAAGGGGGCATCAGGTAAGATAGTTTGGGAACCACTGCCCTCTTCTTAGGAGATAGGACAGAAAAGGTTGCAAGACCTAGAAATGGGATTCATAACAGGTAAGGAAAACCTTAATTCCCTTTTGATGTATGTACACATACGAGTATATGATATTTAGGTGTGGCTTGTAATGGATTCCACAACAAACAATTCAGATAAAAATGGGACTTTGGAATGGATTATATTCATATATGGAGATGCCACTGTATTTCCAACACATTTTGACATATGGAGAGCTGACAGCTCCCCTTCTACTACCCTGACCTTGTGACACAGAAACTCTTTCATGCTAAATATAACACAGGCAAGTGCCCAGAGTTAGCTCCCAAAGATATCTTTAGGAGGGATCACAGACCATTACCAGCTAGTGTGGTGTTGCAAGTTTTCAGTTAATGAAACTTGAAGCAACAATTATTATTATTGTTAATGGTTTTAAGTGTGTGTGAGGTTAGATAAAAAGACAGACAGATGGAAAATCTTTTACTTTCCTAAAACTGTTAACAAAGCAAGTTCCTCTTTTCAAATGGTAGTCAATGGGTTAACATAAGTAAAATATCAACAAAACAATAAATACAGCACCCTTGAAACTTTATTTTCTTGGATAACTAAATAGGAACTTAAAATAAAGCATACCACATTAAAATAGGTACAAAATAAATTTGGACATGAATACAGCATTTTACTACCGTGTTAATAAATTACCTTTGTTCTGCAACATGTTAATGTGAAAAAATATATACATTCTACCTACTTCATCTTGGGTCTGAGTTACTCCAACTCATCCCAATATTCTTCTAAGAATTTTGCTCCCAGTATCACTGATGATTATTTCTTATACAATGACAACTGCAGTATGAAAGCAACTACTCAGCATGCTTGTACATATATTGTGGCGGCTGCCTGGCAAATTTACTCAGCAAGTGGAAACACCCTATATAGCAAAAAAGTTAACAAAGTGCCACCTTCTGAAGAGGAAAACAAATCTTATACAGATTCATCAAAATAATCATCAACATTCTCTTCATCTACTTGTTTATCTTCAAACCTCGGAAACTGGAAAAAAAAATAAAAAGAGATTTACTAGCCATGGCCATTATGATCACTGGCAACTTCTCTCCTTTCTTGTGCAACATACTGACATACAAATTTTACATTAGTATCATCCCTACACACACACACACACACACACACACACTTTCGTCAGATGGACAGCGAAGATTGGAGTTCCGAAGAAAAATCAAAATTTACGTGGATCTCAACGTCAAGGAAGTACCTTATTGTATTTACAGGGAAGAGGAAAACTTGTGGTGTAGTGGGAGGGTGAGAAAAAAGGAGAAGGGGAGGGATTACTGAGGGAAATGGAAGGAAATGAGGAAGGGGAGGACTTGGTCCAGGAGGCCAGGTGTCTTGTAAACAAGCGGAGGACTGAGGATGATTTTGGAGAAGAAGGGATTAACAAAAATGTAAAGATTAGAAATATAGACAAGAACAGCACAATGGAAGGTGAAGATAATAATTTCCTGGGATTTAATGAAGGGGGGGGGATACCAACCTCCCCCTGATTAGCAAGAATAGAGGAAAAACTTGAAAAAATGACCGAACATTGGGAGAATAGGTTTGGTAACATAGCGAGATTGCGCAGAGTTGAAAAATTGGAAGAACTAGAGAAGGTGAACAAAAACTTAACTAAAGAACTAGAAGAATTAAAAAGACAGTTAAAAGAAGTAAAAGATGAGAATGAGGAATTAAAGAGGAATAATAAAGACAATAAAGAGGCCATAGCAAAAGAAGCACAGGGTTGGAAAAAATCCAAGAAAACAGTAAAGTTGCATTTACTGACATAATGAAACAATAAATGAAAGAACAAACTGAAGACTCAGTTATTAAAGTGATGAGACAGAAGGAGAATATAGTAAGAGACTTAGCAGACAAAAAGAAATGTATAATTATATTAGGAATGGAAGAGAAGTATAACCTAAATAGAACCACAAGAATCAAAGAGGAAAAAGAAAAAGTAAGCAGTTTACTAGAATTAGTTCAGGAAGATGAACCTGAAATTATGAAAAAAAATTGAAGAGATGTATAGACTCGGAAAGTAGAGTACAGATAAGACCAAACCAATTAAGATTAAATTCAGGTCAGAAAAGACAGCAGAGAATATCTTAGCAAAAACAGGGAAACTAGCAGCAAGTGAACAATATAAAAAGGTATGGATAAAAAGATAAATGAATAAAGAGGAAAGAGAGGAGGAAAAAATGAAAAGACAAGAAGCTAAGGAAAAAACGTGAACAGAACGGAGTCAGAAAAAGAGAAGTTCTATTGGAGAGTAGTGAATATGAAAGGAAATGGGACATACTAGAGAAAAACAAAAGGGAAACAGAAAATACAATGGAGGTATCAGAAAATTAATTGTCTTACACAAATATACATGGATTAATAATAGGATTGAATGAGCTGAATGATTATCTGAAGGAAAAAGAACCGGACATAATGGGAATTGTAGAGACAAAATTATAAGGTCCACAACCACCCAACAGTGTAGGACATAATGCATATAATTATTGGATTAGAAACAGAGAGACAAAACAAGGGGATGGGGTTATGTTCCTGACTAAGAAGGATATAAACGTGAGGTGTGTCACATATGGAAAGAATACAGTAGAGATGATTATGATCGAAGTGGAAGACAGAGATAAGAAGAGCAGAAAGTTTGTAATAAACTATGTGCCTCCAAAAACAGCCTCGTGGGAAGAGAATGAACATAAAAGTATGTTAGAAGACACAAGGATAACATTAAATAAGATAATGGAAGATGGAGGAAGAATAGTTATAATGGGCGACTTTAATTGCAAAGAAATCTGCTGGGAAGAGATGACAGTAAAGGGTGGAGACGACTCATGGGGAAATGTTCTACTCGAGATGATTATTGACCATACAATGACACAATGGATACAAGAGAACACTAGGTATAGAAATGAAGAACCATCAAGACTAGACCTAATAATCACATCTGAACCCAAAATTGTGAAAAAAAATTAATATAAGACACCAATAAGTAAAAGTGACTACATATTGATTGAACTGGAACTAAATGAGGAGAAATACATGAAAAGAAATGACCAATATAGAAAAGGAAGAATGATGTATGAAAAAAACAAATTTTGATAAAATAAGGGAATTCTTTCAAAAAGAAAACTGGGAAAGAATACACAGAGAGGAAACAACAGTGGAAGAGAAATGGAATATTTTGACAAAAGTTATAAAAAGTGGAAAAGTATGTCCCAAAACAAAAACAAGAAAAAGAATATGTAAAGTGCTGGTGTGGTGGACAAGTCCCCCACTTGTGCTTCGACGCTGTATTTTGGCTTATAGCATCGCCGCCGCAGAAATGGGATGGACCAGGAATGGATATAGTGTGTAGAAGTAGCTGGCCTTTGGCCTTATATTAATTGTGTGTAGGTTAAGTCTATAGTATGCCTGTACTACATGCATTTGTATCCTCTTGAAAGCACAACCTAAGCCCTGCCGAGCCATGTTTTGGTCAGGATGGGTCGTGTGCTACTTTAACGTACGCATGAGGCCTATATAAAGATGCCAGGTTTTGGTGTCCCCAGCCAGTTCCTTTCCGAACTTGTACCCAGCAGTGCCCAACCCAAGGCTCGCGGTCACTTTTGTGGTTTAGGGCAGGGCTCCAAGCCCTGACCGCGTCGACCCAGCCTAGGTCAACACTCGCACTAACCAGAATAAAGTCCAACAACCCACTTGAGTCTCCTTCACTCCCTCAGCACCTAAGCACAAGTAACATTCATGTAATGTTACACTGGTACAACAAAAGTTGTAGGGAGTTAAAAGACAAAAGAGATAAAGCTTGTACCAAATGGAAGAAAGACAAATGACCTGAAAAATGGAAAATATACACTTGTTATAGAAATGAATATGTACAAGTGTGCAGAGGAAAAGAGAAAATATGAAAAAGATGTCACTGAAAAATGTAAAGATCAACCAAAACTATTTTACAGATTTGTAAACAACAAACAGAAAAACAAACAAGATTTAGAGAAATTAAGACAAGGAGTTGAATACACAGAGGAAATGGAAATGGCAGAAATTATGAACAAGCATTTTAAATCAGTGTTTACAAGGGCGAACATACAACCTGGAGAAATCGAATCGAAAGAGAAAGTCCCCCCTATGAAAGAAATAGAAGTAACAAAGAATGAAATAATGAAACACTTGAGTAATCTTGATGTCAGAAAATCGCATGGACCAGATGAAATAGCAAACTGGATACTGAAAGAATGCAGGAATGAACTGGCAGACAAAATACATAGCATAATAAACAGTTCCTTGAAAGAAGGAAAAGTTCCAAAATATTGGAAAAAAGCAAATATAGTATCTATATATAAAGGGGGAAATAAAGAAGACCACTACCAACTATAGACCAGTACAATAGCAAAAATTTGTGAAACAATTGTCAAAAGTAGTTGGGTAAAATATTTAGAAAAAAAACAAAGTGCTAAATCCAAGGCAATTTGGATTCAGACAAGGACGCTCATGCATCACCAATTTAATATGTTTCTATTCAAGGCTAACAGATATAATACAAGAAAGAGATGGATGGGCTGATTGTGCATTTCTAGACCTAAAAAAAGCTTTTGACAAAGTACCACATAAGAAGTTGCTTAAGAAATTAGAAAATGAAGGAGGAATATAGGGCAAACTGCTTAATTGGATGGAAGACTTTTTGCAAGAAAGAAAAATGAGAGTAGTGATAAGAGACAAACACTCATTGGGATGAAGTAATAAGTGGTGTTCCACAAGGAACAGTTCTGGCCCCAATAATGTTTGCTATATATATTAATATGGATGAAGAAATTGAAAGCTATATGAGCTTCTTTGCAGATGATGCAAAACTATCAAAAGAAAGTGAACACGGAAGAAGATTGTGAGTCACTACAGAGTGATCTAAATAAAGTATGGGAATGGAGTTGGAAGTGGGAGATGGAGTTCACCACTAAAAAGTGTAGTATAATGGAATTTGGAAAAACCAAAAACAGAATAACAGGATCATATAAATTGGGAGAAGAAGGAATAAAAAAAAGTTGAAAATGAGAAGGACCTGGGAGTCATTGTTATGAATAATGTCACCTGAGAAACATATAAATAAGATTTTTGGAGAAACTTATAATATAATAAGAACAATCAAAGTGGCATTTACATACCTAGATGAAGAAATGGTGAAGAAGATACTAATCACTCTGATAAGACCAAGATTGGAATATACAGCAACGATGTGGTCACCAAGTACAAAAAAATGTATAAAAAACTTGGAAGAATACAAAGAGCAATTACAAAATTGGCACCAACACTCTCAAAACTATCATATGAAGACAGACTACCAAAACTTGAGTAACAGACACTAGAGCAAAGAAGAGAGAGAGGAGATTTGATAGCTATTTACAAAATTATGAAAGGCATAGAAATTATTGATAGAGAGAATCTAATAAAATGGGATGATAGAAATAAAAGAGGACACGGAAAGAAAATCAAGAAAGACAGCTATAGAAGAGTTCTGAAAAAGAACAGCTTTCCTCACAGAGTAATAGACAGTTGGAACAAGTTAGATGAGAAAGTGGTGTGTGCAAAAACAATACATGAATTTAAAAATAGTTTAGATAAAATGAGATATGAAGACGGGACAATACGAGCATACCTCCCCTTCCCGTAAAACACAACTAGGTAAATACATACATACATACATACATATATATACCAAGGATTTTTCCCCCTTACAAGGGAGGTAGCCAAAAAGGGAAAGGCATAAAAACACTCCCACCCATTTCATCCCTAAATACACTCCACACCCCTCCCACCCTCCCTCTCATCTGAGCACCTCCTGGATGACGGGTCATCCCTGCACCCTGCCCACCGCCCTGGGTCAGAAGCAGTGTCGCAAGACACAGTACATCCACAGCAAGGCCGGTTCATTTAATCGGCGACCCCCCCTCTCCGTCCCCCTCTGCATATAAGGCGAGGACGGGGAGAAATCCCTTCGGGCTGCGTCAAAATTTACTCACACATACTACCCCGGCCCCCACCCCCCCGCCTATTCCTCCTCATGCAGTCACAACATCATCCATATACAACCATTCTCCACTCACCTCTGTCTTCCGTCCTCTCCCTTCCTTCCTCAACAGACATTCCCCTCTTCCCCAAAGCCCCCTTCACCCCATCCATCCACCTCATCCTAGGACGTCCCCTCATGTTCACTCCCTCCACATCTGCCTTCCATACCTCTTTTACTAGTCTTTCTTCACTCATTCTTTCCATGTGTCCAAACCATCCTAATATTCTTTCATCAACCCTATCTCCCAAATCCTTTTTCACCCCTGTTCTCCTCCTCACCTCCTCATTTCTCACTCTATCCATCCTAGTAACCCCCATCATACTTCTCAGACACCTCATCTCAAACACATTCAAACTCCTTCTCTCTTCTTCTCTTATATTTCACGTTTCTGCCCCATACAGTGCTGTTGGCACAATCACTCCTTCATACAGTCTCCTCTTCGCATCCATTCCCAAATGTCTATTCCTCATTACACACTTTAAACCACCAAGGCATTTACTCGCTTCTCTCAATCTACATTCTACCTCCACCTTCACTCCACCTTTTCCTGCTACACTTGCACCCAAGTATCTAAAACTATCCACTTCCTCCAGTCGCTCTCCCTTAATGTTCACTTCCAGTCTACTGCCACTTTCACCCCTTGTACATCTCATCACCTTACTTTTACCCACATTTATCTTTAGCTTTCTTCTATCACATACTCTCCCAAACTCTGCCACCAGCTTCCTCAATCCCTCCTCTGACCCTGCCACAAGCGCAGTGTCGTCCGCAAACAACAGCTGGCTCACCTCCCACTTTTCTCCATTTTCTTTAACCATCTCCAATCCCTGACCCACTACCCTAGCATTCACCTCTCGCACCACCCCATCCATGTATAAGTTGACCAGCCAGGGTGACATAACGCATCCTTGACGAAGTCCCACCTTTACTTCAAACCACTCACTCTCTCCATTTCTAATCCTGACACATGCTCTACTACTCTCATAAAAACTCTTGACAGCTCCCAAAAGCTTTCCTCCTATCCCATAAATCTGCATAACCTCCCACAGTGCCTTTCTGTCTACCCTATCATATGCCTTTTCCAGATCCATAAAAGCCCAAAAAACATCCTTCCCCTTTCCTATAGCTTTCTCACATATCTGTCTTACCACAAAGATCTGATCTACACAACCTCTACCTGTCCTAAATCCACACTGTTACTCACCATATATACATACATATATATATATATATATATATATATACATATATATATATATACATACATACATACATACATATACCAAGGCTTTTTTTCCCCTTACCAGGGGGGTAGCCAAAAAGGACAAGGCACAAAAACATTCCCATTCCCATTTCATCACCAAAAACACTCCACACCCCTCCACCCTCCCTCCCATCTTAGCACCTCCTAGATGACGGGTCATCCCTGCACCCTGTCCACTGCCCTGGGTCAGAAGCAGTGTCGCAGGACACAGCACATCCACAGCAAGGCCACTTCATTAAATCGGCGACCCCCCCTCTCCGTCCCCCCATATAAAGGAGAAGACGGGGAGAAATCCCTTCGGGCTGCGTCAAAAATTTTTGCTCACACACACTACCTCACCCCCATTTCCCCGTCCAATCCACCTCATGCATCACAACATTTTCCATATACAACCATTCTCCATTCACCCGTCTTCTGTCCTCTCCCGTCCTTCCTCAACAGACATTCCCCTCTTCCCCAAAGCCCCCTTCACCCCATCCATCCATCTCATCCTAGGACGTCCCCTCATGTTCACTCCCTCCACATCTGCCTTCCATACCTCCTTTACTAGTCTTTCTTCATTCATTCTTTCCATGTGTCCAAACCATCCTAATACTCTTTCATCCACCCTATCTCCCAGCTCCCTTTCCATCCCTGTTCTCCTCCTCACTTCCTCATTTCTCACTCTATCTAGCCTAGTAACCCCCATCATACTTCTCAGACACTTCATCTCAAACACATTCAAGTTCCTTCTCTCTTCCTCTCTTATGTTCCATGTTTCTGCCCCATACAGTGCTGTTGGCACAATCACTCCTTCATACAGTCTCCTCTTAGCATCCATTCCCAAATGTCTATTTCTCATTACAATTTTTAAACCACCAAGGCATTTACTCGCTTCTCTCAATCTACATTCTACCTCCACCTTCACTCCACCCTTTCCTGCCACATTTGCACCCAAATATCTAAATCTATCCACTTTCTCCAGTTGCTCTCCCTTAATGCTCACTTCCAGATTACTGCCACTTTCACCCCTTGTACATCTCATCACCTTACTTTTACCCACATTTATCTTCAGCTTTCTTCTATCACACACTCTCCCAAACTCTGTCACCAGCTTCCTCAATCCCTCCTCCGATCCTGCCACAAGCGCAGTGTCGTCCGCAAACAACAGCTGGCTCACCTCCCACTTTTCTCCATTTTCCTTAACCATCTCCAATCCCTGACCCACTACCCTTGCATTCACCTCTCGCACCACCCCATCCATGTATAAGTTGAACAGCCAGGGCAACATAACACATCCCTGATGAAGTCCTACCTTTACCTCAAACCACTCACTCTCTCCATTTCTAATCCTGACACAAGCTCTACTACTCTCATAAAAACTCTTGACAGCTCCCAGAAGCTTTCCTCCTATCCCGTATATCCGCATAACCTCCCACAATGCCTTTCTGTCTACCCTGTCGTAAGCCTTTTCCAGATCCATAAAGGCCCAGAAAACATCCTTCCCCTTACCTATAGCTTTCTCACATATCTGTCTTACCACAAAAATCTGATCTACACAACCTCTACCTGTCCTAAACCCACACTGTTCCTCACCAATTACTCCCTCTGTTCCTCTCCTAATCCTCTCAATCAAGATCCTCCCATAAGCCTTCCCAACTACACTTCACAAGCTAATCCCTCTGAAACTACTACATTCACACTTGTCCCCCTTTCCCTTATAAAGTGGAACTATACACACACTCCTCCAGTCCTCTGGCACTCTACCTTCTCTCCAGCAAACATTAAATAACCTCACCAACCAGTCCACCATCACTATACCTCCTTTTTAAGACATTCTGCATGGCATCCATCCAGACCAGGTGCCTTACCTGCTTTCATCATCTTAACTGCTGCCTTCACTTCATCCTTCCTTATTTCTCCTCCATTTTCCTCACTCATCACTCTCATTTTCTTAGCATTTCCCACTGCAGCTATCTTTCCCTCCCTATCCTCCTTCACATTAAGCAACTCCCTAAAATATTCTGCCCATCTTCTCCTTACTGCCTTCTCCTCCATTATCATCTCTCCATCTGCACCTTTTACCTTTTCTTCCCCACTTGATTCGCCTCCTCTTCCTCTCTTAATTTCTTTCCAAAACATCTTTTTATTACTTTCAAAATTTTCTGTCATACTCTTACCCCATTTTACATCTGCTCTCCTCTTTGCCTCCTTTACCTTTTTCTTTACTTCTCTTTTCTTTTCCCTGTACGTCTCATATGACTCCCTCGTCCTACTTTGTAACCATATATATATATACATACATACATACATATATATATATGTTTTGAAAAGAAATTATGAGAGGAAGAGGAGGCAAATCAAGTAGAGAAGAAAAGGTAAAAGGTGCTGATGGCGAGATGATAATGGAAGAGGAGGCAGTAAGAGGAAGATGGGCAGAGTATTTTAGGGAGTTGCTAAATGTGAGGGAGGATAGGGAGGGAAAGATAGTTGCAATGGGAAGTGCTAAGAAAATAACTGTGATGAGTGAGGAAAATGGAGGAGAAATAAGGAAGGATGAAGTGAAGGCAGTTGTTAAGATGATGAGAGCAGGTAAGGCACCTGGTCTGGATGGATGCCATACAGAATGTCTAAAAAAAGGAGGTACAGTGATTACTGGCTGGTGAAGTTATTTAATGTTTGTTGGAGAGAGGATAGAGTGCCGGAGGACTGGAGGAGTGCCTGTATAGTTCCACTCTACAAGGGAAAAGGGGACAAGTGTGAGTTTAGTAGTTTCTGAGGGATTAGCTTGTTAAGTGTAGTTGGGAAGGCTTATGGGAGGATCTTGATTGAGAGAATTAGGAGAGGAACAGAGGGAGTAATTGGTGAGGAACAGTGTGGATTTAGGACAGGTAGAGGTTGTGTAGATCAGACCTTTGTGGTAAGACAGATATGTGAGAAAGCTATAGGAAAGGGGAAGGATGTTTTTTGGGCTTTTATAGATCTGGAAAAGGCTTATGACAGGGTAGACAGGAAGGCACTGTGGGAGGTTTTGCAGATATATGGGATAGAAGCAAAGCTTTTAGGAGCTGTCAGGAGTTTTTACGAGAGTAATAGAGCATATGTCAGGATTAGAAATGGAGAGAATGAGTGGTTCGAGGTAAAAGTGGGACTTTGTCTGGGATGTGTTATGTTGCCCTGGCTGTTCAACTTATACATGGATGGGGTGGTGCAAGAGGTAAATGCAAGGGTGGTGGGTCAGGGACTGGAGATGGTTAAAGAAAATGGTGAAAAGTGAACCAGCTGTTGTTTGCAGACGACAATGCGCTTGTAGCAGGATCAGAGGAGGGATTGAGGAAGTTAGTGACAGAGTTTGGGAGAGTGTGTGATAGAAGAAAGTTGAAGATAAATGTGGGTAAAAGACGATGAGATGTACAAGGGGAGAAAGTGGCAGCAGACCGGAAGTGAGCATTAAGGGAGAGCGACTGGAGGAAGTAGATAGTTTTAGATACTTGGGTGCAAATGTGGCAGGAAAGGAAGGAGTGGAGGTGGAGGTAGAATGTAGATTGAGAGAAGCGAGTAAATCCCTTAGTGGATTAAAAAGTGTAATGAGAAATAGACATTTGGGAATGGATGCTAAGAGGAGATTGTATGAAGGAGTGATTGTGCCAACAGCACTGTATGGGGCAGAAACATGGAACATAAGAGAGGAAGAGAGAAGGAGTTTGAATGTGTTTGAGATGAGGTGTCTGAGAAGTATGATAGGGGTTACTAGGATGGATAGAGTGAGAAATAAGGTGAGGAGGAGAACGGGGGTGGTAAGGGAGTTGGGAGATAGGGTTGATGAAAGAGTATTAGGATGGTTTGGACACATGGAAAGAATGAATGAAGAAAGACTAGTAAAAGAGGTATGGAAGGCAGATGTGGAGGGAGTGAACACGAGGTGGCGACCTAGGACGAGATGGACGGATGGGTTGAAAGGGGCTTTGGGGAAGAGGGAATGTCTGTCAAGGAAGGACAGGAGAGGACAGAGGACAGGGGTGAATGGAAAATGGTTGTATATGGATGATGTTGTGATGCATGGGGGGATGGGGGGTGAGGTAGTATGTGTGAGAAAAATTTGACACAGCCCAAAGGGATTTCTCCGTCTTCTCCTTTTCTGCATGAGGGGACAGAGAGGGGGAATCACCAATTTAATGAAGCGGCCTTGCTGTGGATGTGCTGTGTGTTGCGACACTGCCTCTGACCCAGGGCAGTCGACAAGATGCAGGGATGACCCGTCATCTAGGAGGTGCCAAGATAAGAGGGAGGGTAGAGGGTGGAGGGGAGTGGAGTGTATTGGGGATGGAATGGGTGGGAATGATTTTTATGCCTTTGTTTTTTGGCTACCTCCCTTGTAAGGGGGAAAAAGCCCTTGGTATATGTATGTGTGTATATATATATACCAGAAGGCCCTTTTCCCCCTTATAAGAGGGTGGCCTAGCCAAATTATACACCCATCCTTTACTCATCCCACATCTATCCAATACCCATTTGTTATACAATATATCTTAGCTCCCTGTGGATCAAAGGTCATCCCTATCCCTGCCCAATGCCCAGGTCAAAAGCAATGTAGCAAGACACAACACCTCCACAATAGGGTTAGAGAGACAGAGCAAGTTTACTTCCACTGCTTTATTACATGGCAACCCTCCTTCCTCATCCACCCAAGAATTTACAGAGCAGACAAGAATAAATCTCTTCAGGCCACATAAATTTATCATTTGAAACCAATCTCCACTCATATCTATCTCTTGCCTCCTTCCTTCTTTCCTCAACAGACATTCCCCTTATACTAAAGATCTCATTCAACCCATCCATCCCATAATTGGTCTCCTCAAAGTCACCACATCCCTGTCTTCCATTTTTTTCCCAGTGTTATACTAGATTTGATTATTTCTTTTAATGCTTAAATGGATTTATCAAGATCAGAAGCCCCAAAATCTCTTGCAGGTGACCCATAAGTCACAAATCTAATTGGAATGTCTATCTATATACCATGGGCTTTTTCCTCCTTATATGGGAGGTAGCCATGTCATAAATGCACATATTCACTCCCACCCATGGATAAAGGGCCCTGCATCCTGCCTACACATCTTCATTTCCATTTTCCTCTCATTACATTCCAATCTTCTTTCAATCTTATAGATGATTGGAATGTAATCAAAGGAAAACTGAGATGATGTGTAGAGAGACGGCCAATAAAGGAACAGAACAGTGGTGCATATGTGAATGAAGTGTTGAAAGAACTAGGTGACAGCATGTATGTTGGACCATGAGTGCACTGCCATGCAACAGTGTGACACAATTTTGTAGACACATAGTGGTACGAACAAAGGGTCTTTCATCCCACTCCCCTGGATACCTCTCAGCTGAGCGCTACCAGCTGCAACCGCAACTCACACACAAAGCAAAGCTGACACCATACAACCCACACAGGCCATGCCCACCTAGCCGAGGAACATGAAACAAAGACACGATTCACGGGATTAGGAGACAAGTAACATCGACTTACCCGTCCCACCTACGCTCACACCAAATGTGACATTCTTGCAGGATGGTGGGGGTTATGTCAGACAGCGTGTAGCGGTGACACAAGATGAATGAAGAGAGGACCATGAGAAAATTGACAAAATAGCAGACCCTGTAATCTCTTGTAGCCTTTGTCACCTATGCAATGTCCCCTCCACTGAGCCTCTCACCAACCTCCCTGTCTCTTCCTCCTCCTTCTGCCCCGGCCCCGCCTGTCACCGGGGTACCACCAGCTTCTCCGCCACCAGGCAATCTCTCAGTCCCATGTCCTCTGCCACTGCAGGCCAATGCACACATTCAGTTGTTCCAGTTGTAGCACCATGGCCAGTGTTAAAAGGATGCCACATGGCATACAGTTCATACAGCTCCGGTCATGCTTGTCCCTTGATGTTCAAGGGATACTACGGAACTCCCTAGACATCCACCATGACACCTCGCTCTCAGCTGACAAGGTGCTTGACCAGCTGCAAGCCCACCTCCAGGATGCGCGAGTCGAGGCCCTCCACCGTCGCAACCTGCTCCCATGCAGACAGGCACAGGGCAAGTCCTTCAACAACTTACTTCTATGGCCACATAAAAGATAAGGCTGAGGAAGACTTGTGCACTGGAAACCCCATCACTTGTGCAGAAGCCCAAATGAAAATGGTAATACTCATGGGTGTCAGGGATAAGGAACTCGTACAATGCCTCAGCTCCCTCACTACAAATAATCACTGCAGGAGGTAGTGACCAACTGCTGCTCATATAAGGCAGCGAGGGTGACAGTTTCAGATGTCCTGGATGACCCACGCAATATGTCGTGTCAGCATACAAAAAGGCTCAATGCCAGGCACACGCACCCCCACACCTTCCCCAAGACCCAGAGACCCCTGCCAATCCTGCAACCACTGGCACAACCCCGAGAAATGCGGGGCGGCCAACAGCACCTGCCACAGCTGCAGGAACAAAGGACACCGCTCTTGTACCCACCCACCCCCGCTGCTACACCTGCAACAAAAAGGGTCACTGGGAGAAGTATTCAAAGTCAACCAGGGATTGGGACAAGAATCACCACAAGTCGTCAAGTCATGGCGCCACTACCCCTTCTCCCAGGAAGGCTGGAATCTGCTGCCATGTGTCTGACAGCTCTAATAGCTCTCCACCACCTGTCAACACCTGCATCTGCTTTGGAAACCTGCCCTCAAATTTGCTTATGTTACCTGGCACAGTTGCAGGCTTCACAATGATAGGCACTTGGCACCAACCTACATGGATGATGGATCCCAAATGCCCTTGTAGTTGGACGCTTCAGGGCTATCTTGACGCTCAGCGACAGGGACTGCACTATCAACATATGGGTTCACGAGGGGGTCCAAATCCCCCTTCCTCTCCTTCAGCCACTGTCGGGAGTTGGCCATAGTCCCACCCGATTTCTCTAAACCTATCTGTTGACAGCTCATCATCCACTGCTTACGACTTTCTACACGAATTAAGCAACATGCTGGCCTCCAAGGATGACCTCTGCACAGCCCCCCTAGGAAAGATGGTGGGTCCCCCATGAGAATCCCCCTGAAAGCCGACACGGTGCCCTTCGCCATCCACACACCCAGACTGATACCATTCGCATTTCAGATTCAAGTGAAGGAAGAACTTGACTCAATGGTGCACCAAGGTATCATCATGCCTGTCAGAGAGGAACCTTCGGAGTGGTGCCACCCGATGATCCTTGTTGCCAAGAATAAGGGTGTACACATCATGGTGGACCTGACCAAACTCAACTCTCAGATGTCACGCCCCACCCATACTTCACCCACACCGTTTACAACAGTCCACAGCGTCACCTCCACAAGGTTCTTTACAACAGCGGACGCCCTTCACAGTTATTGGCAGATTGACCTCACAGAAGAGGATCAGCACCTCACTACATTCATCACCCCTTATGGATGGTACAAGCACTGCTGTGGACCGATGGCTTTTGTGGCCACCAGTGATTAGTACTGCCTCCATGGAGAACGTGGCTCTGCAAGCCGTCGTCAACTGTGTCACCGCCTGTACTGGCACCCTTCAACCCCACCCTGCCAGTGGTATTGCAGTCGGATGCATCGCACCTCTATGGTGTCGGGTACACCCTCCTCCAATACCTCAGTTGGGGGCGCTTGTGTCTCATTCAGTGTAGCTCGCGGTTCCTGATGGACACCAAAACCCACTACGCCACCATTAAACTACAGATGCTCACTACCATCTGGGCCACATCCAAATGCAAACTATAGGTTTGGTTTGTCCCACATCTCATTGATTATGGACCATTGTCCAGTCACCCACACCCTCAACTCCTACACCCTGGACACCGTCAAGAACTCCCACCAGCAGCGGCTTAAGGAGAGGCTCTCGCCCTTTGTCTTCACAGTGAAGTGGTGCACCGGGAAACAACTCTGTATCCTGGATATCCTCTCATGAGCCCTGGTCTCCTGCCCCATGCTGGAGGACGAGACTGACTGGGACAAGGATGCCATGCACGTCAGGATCATCGTCACCTGCAACACCAGCACTTGCCCTGATGCTGACAGAACACTCCAGGAACTCCAGACCACAGCATGGATGGACCCTGCCTATGGCCACCTGCTTACCTACATGTCCTCCGGGTTCCTGTCCAACTGCTTTTCCCTACCTAGCCCCGTCCTCCCGTATTGGAAATTCTGGGACGCCCTCTCTGCTTATAGGGATCTAGTGCTGTACGGCCAGAGCATCACCTTCCCCACCTCCCTACGGAAGCGCACACTGGCCTGCTTCCATGACAGCCACTGCAGTGTGAAGGCCACCAAGTGACGGGCTAGGCAAACCGTCTTCTGGCCCAGCATCGACTCTGACATCAGGAGCACGATGGAGGCCTGCAACCCCTGCCAAGTGCTGCGCCCTAGCCAACAGTAGGAGCCCCTCCTGTGTGACGACTGCCCCACCTGGCCCTTCGATTCTGTGTCTGCCGACTTCTTTGACGTTGCAGGAAAGTCATTCCTGGTTATAGCAGACAGGCTCTCAGGCTGGCCCATCATCGTGCCCTGCGGCTAGGACACGACGTCCATCAGTCATCCAGAAGCTCTGCTGCTACTTCCAGGAGGTAGGCATCCCCCTCTGCCTTTGCACCAATGGTGGTCCCCTTTTACCAGCGCAGAATTCAACCATCTCACGGAACGCTGGGCATCCACCCTATAGTCACCTAACCATACTATTCCCGGTCCAATGGGCATGCCAAAGCTGAAGTCACGGTCAAGGGAGCTAAACACCTCATCCTCAAGACAGCATCCACTGGTAACATCAACTGTGAGAAGTTCGATTAAGGTCTCCTAGAATTACACAACACCCCATCCCTGGTCAGCCATAACCCCGCCCAGATCCTGTACAGCCACCTTCTCCACCCAGTAGTGCCATGCCCTCCTGAAGACGCTGCCCCCGTCATATCCCATCCCTTAGTAGAGGATCTGTGGTCCCCATGCGGTAATCCCCCCATGGCTCCCCGCCGCTTACCCCGGCTCATGAATAGATACCCCCCCTCTCGATGGTTCTACGAACGTGTTGGGAGTTGGGGGGTATAGTGTGCTGTACAATAGTGTTGTGGCATGACATGGTGATGTCCTGACCAGTAGTGACACTTCTTGTACATAGCCTTTTCATACGGCCAACAAGGCCCCTTCTCATATGGCCAGCTATGTGAGAGGGTCAAGCAGGGACACACATACCAGGAGTGACCATGCTGCCACACAGACATGAACAACTACTCAAACAGGCACCTATTAGGAATAAGATGGAATACAGGTAGAAGTGCAGACATTCGGAAGCATACCAATATCACACGAACATGATCACGCCCAGAGCATGTAGCTGTTAGGTAGAGTTGCAAACATACCTATACTAAGCATGTAGCGAAAAATGTGCCCCTTTGGAGTTCACAGCAGCAGATACCCGTTAGACTTCATACGTGCACAATGCACCCTTCTGTATGCATAACCCACTGATTAATAATGTGTGAATCGTCCAACCTGTTTCACTGTTGCCCCCCTTGCAACATGGATAGCAAACAGTTTGGACACATGGAAAGAATGAGTGAAGAAAGATTAGTAAAACAGGTATGGAAGGCAGAGGTGGATGGAGTGAACTTGAGGGGGCAACCGAGGATGAGATGGATGAATGGGGTGAAAGGGGCGTAGAGCAGGAGGGGGATGTCTGTTGAGGAAGGAAGGGAGAAGGCAGAAGATAGGGGTCAGTGGAGAATGGTTGTGTATGGATGATACTGTGATGCATGGAAGGGAGTGGGTGGGGGATGGAGGGGGGAGCAGTTATGTGTGAAATATTTTGATGTAGCCCGAAGGGATTTCTTCCTATCTTCAATGTTTCTGTATGAGGGGATGGAGAGGGGGTTCGCTGTTTAAATGAAGCAGCCTTACTGTGGATGTGCTGTGTCTTGCTGCATTGCTTCTGACCCAGGGGAATGGGCGAGATGCAGGGATGATCCATCATCCATGAGGATCCAAGATGAGACAGAGGGAGGGATGGTAGATGGGAGTGGAATGGGTGGGGATGAAATGGGTGGGAGTGGAATGGGTGGGGATGAAATGGGTGGGAGTGGAATTATGACTTTTGACTTTGGCTACCTCCCTGGTAAGAGGGGAAGATCCTTTGGTATATGTATGTTAAAGTTTGAAAGACTTTCATGAAGAGTGTTTGGTGGTCAGTCTTAAAGTGCTTGTTTTGTGATCTGAATGTGCACAAGACCCATGGCTTCCAAGTAACAATCAATGGCTACAACACATGCCCAATGTCTTTCAAGGAAATAATACTGTGTAATTGCCTGGAGATAGTGCAAGGTTGTGTAGGATTAAATGTCTGCCACCTAGTTATTATATTCATCTTTGTGGCATTGAATTGATAACAACTGGGTTACAGCCCATTATGTTTAACCTTTTCCATACTGGATGGCACATGTTCCTCTATCTGTGGTTCCCCCTCTACGGTAAATGTGTATAACTTATTCTAACTACTAATACTACACCAAATGCTGTAATGCTGTAATGACTTACCTCTAAGGGTGTCACATCAATATTGGTCTTTAGGGACACTTCCTCTGGATCAGCCTTTTTCCCTTTTTTCCCTTTTCTTTTTTTTTTCTTCAACTCTTGTAAATGATATATCTCATGAAGAACACAACTGTAGGAGGAAATAGCACATATTTCTGGTAAATATTTGTCTTCCTCTATACTCAAATATAAGAGGGAGGGAGGGATGGTGGATATATCCCTTTAAGGGATACCATAAGTCTTGTACATGCACTGGCAATTGAAACATAACACAATTAAATCCAGAAATATAAGCATACACTTGCAAGGCTCTGGAGTAATAATTATTACCTTGAATTTCATTCATTTGGTAACACTACAAACTATTCACCCTAACTGACCCATGGGCCAACCCAGTAACCATGGCCAAATTTCTGAGGGGCACAGTCCTCTTGCAAGATATTCAAGGCTACAGATTAACTGATACTACATAAATGAAGATTACATAGGATCAGTAGTATTCACTGTGATATCCTTGCACCTATAAAGAAGGGGCCAACCTTGGGCACCTGCACTTAGTAATCCTACAAGACAGACATCATAGATGATCATTAAGAACACTGACTAATCATCTCCAAAGCCCATCAAAACCCTCCCCTTCACCTGGAGATAAAGGTGAAGACCCAACAGACATCTAGCAAATATATCTTCCACTAGCCTATTTATCCACTGTTTTCTTTACATAAAATGGTGACACAGACACACATTCACAAAACAGACAGAAGAGCATTTCTCTAGGAGACATGGGAGTGCCCTCAGAGGTGCCATGGGACCATAGGTTTCTGATAAGTTAAACATGGGTAACAGGGAGTATGTACTAAGTGACCTGAAGAGAATAATTTGTGGCATCTGAAGTAAAATAAAATCTCACTTTTTGTCCTTTTTAAAAGGTTTTGGTGAATCCCCTTTTCTTGTGGTGGGAGTGATTGCACAGTGTTGACCAATCAAGGCAGTTCGAGGAGTAATACTTGGCGGAATGTTGCGTCGTTTTGCTTTGCCAACTGGAGTTTTGACAGTCAGCGAATCATCAGAGTCATCATATAGAGCCTTTGTGGTTGTGAAGAAAAATATATATAAAAATAATAATTAAAGAAATACCCATCAACCAACAAGTAACATTGTACTAGCTCATTACCAGAGCTGAATATGCAAGTTGAACTCCAAAAATCCAATGGCCCTTCCCCATATAATAGGGAAGATGGCCAAATCAAAGCACACACACAAACCTACATTACACTATACACAATTCAGTACCTCATGAATGAAGGATTATTTCTGTTCCTAATCACACTATCTGGGTTATGAGCAATGCAGTAAGGCATAGCCCTTCCACAGCAGAGCCCAAGAGTCAGTGCCAGTTTATCCCCATTGCATCATATGGTGACCTCCCTCATCCATTAACATTACATATGAAGCAGGACCTGGGTAGAGGAAGAGTTGGCAAAGATGCGTTGGAGCACATTATTGCTTTAACATTTCAGCCAATTGGGTCATCTTCAGCTTTCTGAAGATGGCCCCACTGGTCAAAAGGTTAAAGCAATAAAGTGTTCCAATGCATCTTTACTGACTCTTCATCTATCCACGTACTTATCTGTCTTTATACCTATTCATATATGAAACAGTTGGGATCATCCTTTCATCTATCCACTACTCTCTTTTGTATTCGCACTTTCTTCCCTGCTTGACAGCCATTACCCCAAACATACACACACATACACAAATACAGTTTTCCATATAGATGCATAAATACTTGGAATAACATGATATAGCCCAAGCTGGAACAATACATAAATTCAAATTTATATATATATACATACATACATACATATACCAAGGCTTTTTCCCCCTTACATGGGAGGTAGCCAAAAAGGAAAAGGCATAAAATCATTCCCACCCATTTCATCCCTGAATACACTCCACACCCCTCCACCCTCCCTCTTATCTTAGCACCTCCTGGATGACGGGCCATCCCTGCACCTTGTCCACTGCCCTGGGTCAGAAGCAGTGTATGATAATTGGAAATCAAGGATATAGATTAAGTTGGAACTGCACATGAATCTAAGGTTAGATATGACAAATTGAAGAGTAGGATGGGACCAAATGAGCATTGCTCTTTTCCTGTATACTATAGGTAAATACACACATGCATTCTAAAATGTTAGAAAATACAAGGCATTCATTAAAGTTGATAGAAAGAGATCAATCAATCACTCAATCCAATGCCCCTGGTCTCTCTTGCAGAAGACTTACATCTTCCAAAAAACTGGCGACAACCTCTGGGCAGGACCATAAGTCAATTAGAGAAGAGGTAATTTATTGTTGTTTAGGGATAGTGTGGGGCATTGTAGTATGAGGTGTTGCATGTCTTATGTATGGTGGTTGCATCTAGGGCAGTTTAATTCTGTGGCTAGGTATATTCTGTATTGGTACTGTCTCAATGATGGATGGTGACCTGAGCACATGTGAGCTAGTGTATTTACCTAATTGTAGTATACAGGAAAGGAGCAACACTTGTTGGGTACCATTTCCTATTCTCTAATTATCTAACATACCTAGACTCAAATTCTTGTTTGGTTCCAACTTAATCTATACACAGTAAGTCCTCGTTCTACGGTACATATGCGTTCCTGAAAACCTTACCACAAATTGAAATTACCGTATACCAAACCCATTACAACATGTAATAATAGGATATGGCAGATGTACCTTCTCCCTGCTCTTTCCTCTTCAAAATATCTAGCAGATACCGTATCTGTGATTTTTTCTTACCGTAAATAGAATCAAGGGTAGTAATTACCAAATACCGTAACTGTGAATTTACTGGATAAAGAATTGCCATATAAGGAGGACTCACTGTATTTGCTTTCCAATTATCATATATAGATTTGAACTCTGTTCAATATTTTTCTTTAGGAAAAAAGTTTTATCAATGAACATTTCTTGATAGTTTCATCCCAAGTTTTTTTTTTTTTTTTTTTTTTTGGGGGGGGGGCTATGCCACCATGAAATACCTTTTATTGAGCCCTTTGGTACTGATCTTTAGGCAAATTGCTTCAGTCCTGCCTTCACTCAGATTTGTTTCTTCCACCTTTATGTCACTTCTCAACACAAACATTACTCATCCACCCTTTTCATCTTCTCTGTCTCTTCTCCAGAAGGTGTATCTGCTGTTCCCCAGCTGTATGAATTTTTTGAGTTTTGGTCTCTACTAGACACAATATATCAAGCTCACTTAAGTAGTCAGTTATCTCCAACCTAGCCAATAGTAAACCATCAACATTAGCATGTGCTATTCTATATTTCCTTGTAGTGCTTACTTTGCAATACTGCTTTTTTGTTTTCTTAGAAACCATTTCCTCACCTGATTGACTTTGGCTTCCTCAAAGAGCTTTCATTTCTTTGCTTGTTCCTCTTCATTAACATCTTTCCTAATCCAAATATTTTTTAACCTTTCTTCTCATGCTAACTTCCAGGACTTACTGATTACTTCTTTTGCCATGGCTTGCGACTTGAACTTTATTTTCATTGGACATGTTATTTCTCTTATACTTACCTAACCTATATGTGCTATCAACTTGGTTTGTTACATCCAAATCCTTCCGTAGAGTTGATGACATAATTTCCCTAATCATTTGCATTTCTTTTTCTTGACATAACTACCATGTGTTATATTCTTCTTGGTATCCAAAGTGTAAGATGCATCTAGATGTATCTACAACATCTCTGATGAGAGACACTCTCTTTTCATAACCTTGACTATTCCTTCTTTCAGGCTCTCTTTATTATTGCTCCATGATCTCTTTAAAGGTTACTCTTTTTCTCCTATCCTCTTTTTCCTCTATGGTTTTAAGATTTTCTCTCTCCTTTATCAAAGTTTCATTTTCCCTTCTCAATTTATTAATCTCTCTCTTTTTTCTTTTTTTTTTTTAATAGCCAGGTTTGTTTCCTTTTCCTGCTTAAGTTTTTTTTTCTCTAGATCATGTAATCTAGCTTCATTTGAGGAAATTAAGGCTCTAAATATTCCCAACTCTGTAAGAATTTCACCTCCATTGCAAAATATGCAACTTGAGATTTATCTTCTTTTTCAAACTTATTCTCTAGTGTGGTTCTTGTCAGGAGTGTGGTGGTTTTCTGTGTGTGACTGGAAGTCACACATGATATCTGGGAGTTGTTGTTGGAGTATTGAGTTAATTGGCTTTTCTTGAAGGGCTTTTTTAGCTGGAGAAAGTGAAGTCACATGACACTGTCAGAGAGGACAGACACAAAGAATCCCCACCTCTCCACATACACACACACACACAATTATGCACAAAACAAACATAGAAATTAAATAAAAATAGAACTTTAGGCCCAGACAGTAATATATTTTTTACCATGTTTTCTGAAGTAAGTGCATCTGGATTTGAGAAAAAATCATCTTCTGTTTTTGTTTCACTGGTGAGTGTTTCCAGCACATTTTGTCGCTGTTTTAGATATTTCAAAGTCCCAGGTTTGGCTGTTATGTATGAGGCTGTGGAAAGTAAAATTATTAGGTATGGTGCAAAAATGTTACATTCATTATAGTAAATCTGACCTAACTTGAGTCCTTTGGTATGGCCCTGTGAAACCTATTATTGACACATCTAGTGATGATCTGCACATGGCAATCTGTCTCACTGCTATTTTAAATGTTATTTATTTATGGAATACATACATACATACATACATATATATATATATATATATATATATATATATATATATATATATATATATATATGTGTGTGTGTGTGTGTACTTGTCACAATGGACCAGCATATATATATATATATATATATATATATATATATATATATATATATATATATATATATATATATATATATATATATATGTACTTGTCACAATGTACCAGCTTAATATATATATAATATAACTGTATGGTGTTAGGAATGACTTGGGATTTGAGGGAAGGGCAATGACAGAAAATTTCCATTTCATCTGACAATGTGGCTAATGTGACATTGCCGCCCAAGGTGTCCTTGACTTGGACACAGTTGGAGGGTCAGGTCATTCACATATCCACCATAATAAGCCCCCCTTCTGTGAGGTGGCAAATAACGCAGACCCCTGGGGTTCCACCCAGCTGTGCCCAAAGGCTGAAGTTAAAACACCTATACTACAAACTCTAGTCCAATGGCCTGGGGTTGAATACTCTACAAAGACAACTTAAACCACTCCATCTCCTCTCTATATATCCTTATACAATGTTTTCATTGAAGGTAGGATGGGTGGGGATGGGTGCATGCCTTGGATGGTTATCTCCTTTATGATGGGGAAGAAGCCTTTTGGTAAGATACTATATAGAAAATTGTCAACTTGTCAGAGCTAACAGTGACGTTTGAATTATTTTAATCTTATTAGTCACTCTAAAGGTGAAATGATACATGATAATTTCCTTGTTAATGACATATATAAACAATACATCATTCCAAAATAACAAATAAATTAAACTATATTTCAAAACCAAATATTACTTACTTTCTAAATCCAGTGGTTGTGTCTCATTCATCCGATCATTCTGGGATGTATTTTTAGTTTCACTGCAAGAATGTACCTTATCAGATTGATGTATATTCCTACTTCTTTTTCTTGGTGTTGCATTATCATTACAAATATCATTCTTGGATCTTCTAACCATAATCCCCTTATTCGTTTTATCACAATATTTGGGATCAAGATTTTCTTTTAGCACTTGATTTTCAGCAGATTTTGTCCTCCTCTTACAAGTATATTTTCTTGATGGCCCTTCTGAAGACTGCCTCTTGCACATTGTTTCTGCACTTGCTGCCCGTTTTCTTCCTTTCTTTTTCTTATGTTCTTTGCTATTACCACTTTGTGTGTTGTTGTTCAATCCAGTTAATGTTTTATTTTGAGAATTTCCATGCATCTCTGCCACGGTGACATTTCTGAATACTTTTGCTCTAAGGTGTGTAACATCTTTTGACACTGTGGTTACTCTTTTCTCTTTTTTAAGAACTTTTGCTCTCAATTCACTATTCTCTTTAGTAGAGTCATCTTTATTTTCCTCTCCTATTATTGTTTCCTTTATTACAAGGGTATTGAGTGCTGTTCCCTTTCTATTTGTTCTTTTATCATGACATTCGAGAACCTTGTCAATGTCTAAAGCTGAGACAAAAGGCACATCTTCTAAATCAAGCTTTGATGAAAAGAACCAATCTAAGGAGTTTAATTTAAGTTTTGACTTGTTTTTTCCAGATCCTGAAAAGGAAATGAAAGTTAATATTTGTACCATCTTTTAAATCTGAGCTGGTGTCCTTTTTGATAAAGATTAAAGTATTTTTCTTACCTATTCATTTCATTTGTTTTTAATCATATTTCTATACATATTTACTGCTTATACTACCTTACATATAGTGGTAACTTTACCTATAGCAGTAACTAGGAGATGTGTAGGAAGAGTTTTGGATGTATGTGTTCTTAGGGGACAGAGTGGGGGAATATCAGATCATTTTTTGGTGGGAGGTAAGTTTAGAATGAAGGATAGATGGAGAAAGAGGAAAAGGACAGAAGGTGGGGAGGTGCTTAGAGTAAACTGCATATATAAGAAAGAAAAGGAGAAGGAGTACATGAAGAAGCTGAGAGATGATTGGGAGGGAGTGAAGGATAGAGTAGAACTAGGAATGGAGGAGGAATGGGGACGTTTCAAGGAGAGAGTCACAGTGTGCAAAGATGGTGTGTGGAACAAGGATGGGAGGATATAGAAGGAAGGGTAGTGAGTGGTGGGATGATGAAGCAAATATTTCACTGACCGTGTGAACAATTTAATAAGATCATCCTGCAGAATCTCAGCATCTTCTCCTGACCTAATTAGGTGTCCTATTTTAGTGTCATCCACAAACTTACTAACATCACTATTAATCCCATTGTCCATGTTGTTTGTATACATAATGAACAATAAGGGACCCAAAACCGAGCCCTGGGGAAATAAATTAGAAACACGCCTCCATTTGGATTTTACACCATTTTTAGTGACCAGCTGTTTTCTGTCACTAATCCAAGCTCTAATTCATTCAAACACTTTTCCTTCTATGTAATGGGCTTTGAGTTTATTTAGTAGTCTCTGGTGGGGCACCTTGTCAAATGCCTTGCTAAAGTCAAGGTAAATAACATTGTAACTATCACTGTTATCTGACACACAGATATACATTAAGATCAATGATGTAGCTGACATTAAGGAAAAAATAGTAGCCCTTCTGCATGATATAAAAGTCTGGATACTTATGAGAAAACTCAAGTTAAATGAGAGCAAGACAGACATTCTTCTTGTCAAAGGTGGTTTTAGAGTTGACACTGAGACTGAGATCAGTGTCTTGGATCTTGGAGATCTAGGATTGTATCCCATTCTATCAGTAAAAAACCTGGGGATAACATCTGATACCAGCCTGAATTCTAAACATCACATGAATAATCTAGTTAAAACTTGTAATTACCATATAAGGAATCTTTACACTGTGAGGAAGTATCTAAATATACTCTCATTGGACTTGTGCATTCTCTTATTTATTATGTCTCATGTTGACTATTGCAATTCTTTATTTTTGGGACTGCCCAACTACTTACTGAAGAAAATCCAGACCATTCTAGATAGGTGTGCCAGATTGATATTTTCACTTCCTCCAAGAACTGCAACCACACGTTACCTGATTGAGTTGCACTGGCTCCCTGTAACGGCTCTCGTAGAGTTTAAAGTCTGCTTGTTAGTTTATAAGGCCATAATGTTCAAGCAACCCAAGTATATTGTTGACATGATATCCAGACCTGAGACTGAAACACAGATGTCTCTGCGAAGCAGTGAAGACACTTACAGTCTTTATGAACCAAGGGCAGTAAATGAGAGAGCTTTTGCCAAGAGATCTTTTGCTTACGCTGCTCCTTGCCTTTACAACAACCTGCCAGTTAGGGTAAAGCAGCAGTCAACACTTGCTAGTTTTAAGACCCACCTTACAAGTTTTTATTTTCTCAAGCATATGATACCACACAAAAGGTTTTAAATGAGGTATATAAAATATGATATTTTTAGCATGATCCAATATTCATTCTTATTGTAATATGAGTGCTCATAAATTCAAATGAAGAACTGGTGCTCAGTAATATAAAACAGCAAAATATTATTATTATTATTAAAAAGATAGAAGATTAGTCACACAAGTTACCTTGAAGAAACCATGCTACGAGTCAAGAATCAAATTATGTCTCTCGATGTGATCTCTGATTCTATTAGCTATTATTTATTCAAGCATTTTACCTATAACTGACATCAAACTGATTGGCCTGTAGTTGCATATTAAGGCTTTATCTCTCTTTTTGAAAACAGGAATAATGTTTGCCTGCCCCCCCAAGAAATAGGCACAAAACCAGTGTCTACCGACTTTCTAAATATTTCTGTTAACTGGTCACAGATTTCAAATTTACACTTCTTAAGCACTCTTGGAAAAATTTCATCTGGACCTGGAGATATTGTAGCTTTAAGTCTTTCAATATGTTTGACAACTTCTACCTTATGCTGATGTTAGATAGTCTACTTTCTTCATCTTCACTGAAAATAAGATCGGTCAGGTACCATATCTAACTTCTTCTTTGTAAACACCAAGAGGAAATATTTGTTAAAATGAGAGAAAATATTTGTTCAATTTATACATGGATGGGGTGGTGCAAGAGGTAACTGCATGGGTATCGGGCCAGAGATTGGAGGTACTTAAAGAAAATGAAGAATAAGAGATAGGCCAGTTGTTGTTTGCTGACAACACTGCACTTGTAGGATCAGAGGGATTAAGAAAGTTAGTGATGTGGGGTCTCACTAATTGCCGAACAAACCGAACAAACCGAGAAAAGCTGAACAAAACAACAAAACCCAAACAAGGATGGGTTTTGCTCAAATGCACACTTCTATATATATATGGTTGCATTATTTGAACTATTTTCTTTAAAATGTGTGATTTCCATGTAATATGATCAAAGAGAACTTACGTTTTTATCCTCTGCAATTTTACCGACCCCAGCTACGATTCGTCCAGCCCGCCGTCTATGATCACTGGTGGTATGGATCAAACTACACTCTTTTAAGATTCTTACTGTTGTGTTATTAGTGTAATAGACTGCATATAGTTGAATTATGTAAACTCTTTTCTTTAAAATGTGCGATTTTCATGTAATTTAACACAACAGTAAGAAACTTAAGAGTGTAGTTTGATCCATACCACCAGTGATCATAGACGGCGGGATGGACGAATCGTAGCTGTGTTCGGTATTTTTGCAGAGGATAAAAACGTAAGTTCTCTTTGATAATATTACATGGAAATCACACATTTTAAAGAAAATAGTTCAAATAATGCAATCATATATATATAGAAGTATGCATTTCAGCAAAACCCGTCCTTGTTTGGGTTTTGTTGTTTTGTTCGGCTTTTCTCGGTTTTGTTCGGTTTGTTCGACAATTAGTGAGACCGGTGATGTGTGATTTTCATGTAATTTGACCAAAGAGAAGTTAGGTTTTAGCCTCTGCAGTATGACGTAACACATTTTAAAGAAAATAGTTTAAATAATTCAACTATATGCAGTCTATTACACTAATATCACAATAGTAAGAAACTTAAAAGAGTTTAGTTTGATCCATACCACCAGTGATCATAGACGGCGGGCTGGGTCGAATCGTAGCTGTGTTCGGTAATTTTGCAGAGGATAAAAACGTAACTTCTCATTGATCATATTACAAGGAAATCACACATTTTAAAGTAAGTAGTTCAAATAATGCAACCATATATATATATAGAAGTGTGCATTTGAGCAAAAACCGTCCTTGTTTGGGTTTTGTTGGTATGTTCGGCTTTTATCAGTCTTGTTCAATTTGTTCGGCAATTAGTGAGACCCGTCAAGGCATATTGAAACTTTGAGAAGAAAGCATCTATAGGGGGAATTCACTGAAACTTTTTAAGACAAGGTTGAAGGTCATGATTAGATATAAGGAAGTACACTTTCCCATGTAGGATGACAAATAATTAGAATCGGTTGTCTGAGTGGGTGATCACAGCTACATCAGTTAACCAGTTTTAGTTTAAGATCAAACTTGGTAAATTCTGGTTTAATCAAGAATTAAAGTACGATTATATAGCATCCATGGAGTCACAGGCATGAAAGCCTCTTCCATCCATGTAATTCAATTATTACCAATTGAATTCTTCTAGCCCTTATCATCTTATGGCTTATGCATAGGCATGCATAGCAAAGCATCGCAGCGAAAGAAAAATCACTAATTGAACATATATATAATAAAGGAGGGGCTGCACTAAGAGCGGATGTTGAATATCTAAATTGAAAATGTTTATGCAAACAAGGATAAAATCATACAGGTTGTATTTACGATTTGAAAGAGGTGCAGTGGCAACAGTAACAGTTAATTAAGAAAAATATCGTCGAAACACTTACCCATGACAGTGTATGAAATACGAATGTCTGCGACGAATAAACGTAATCCAAATATGTGTTATGCCACAACAGACGGTTGTTTGGTTATTTACGGTACTTATGACTTTTTAGACGAGACTATCTTCAAACACTTATGTTTACAAATATTGCCGCCAGACGCGCATCTGAAAAACTCATGGAGAACTATATATGGAAACAATTTAATTATTCATGAAACAACGAAATCGAAGTTGTGTGAATGTTGTAGGTAGTTTATTCAACAATAAAACACATATAATTAATAGGTATTATTTTTATAGGATATATATATATAGGTATTTTCACTTTTTATTAATATTGTTTTTTATGAAATAACACAAAATTACTTCAAATTAATTACAAAAACCAATGGTTATTAGAAAACATAAATTACTATATACATTGGTTTGTTTTCTGTATTATTTCAACCAGTTCATCAAATCACACTATTGACAAACAACCTACTTGGACTGTCTTACCTTTAGTTACCCCCTCTTTTACTCAACCTACTTCTTGCCAATATAGTATCTCGGTATTGGATAGTCAAACTGGTGAGGTCAATATTGTACGGGTCTTTTTTTTTCCTGTGCACACCACGTTCTGTATGCATATTGATCACTCAAAAGTGGTTTTCTGTCATCTCAGCGTGCTCAGTAAGAACTGCTCACGGTAAGAAAATTTCTGGCGATACACTTCAGATTTTAATAAGAATACTTAGTTATAACCACTTGAAATAAACTGGTAAATTGTGTTAAATAGGGGTATTTATGAGTGGGAGACGAAATGAGAATTGTCTTTACATGTGTATCCATGTAAGGAATATGTACATATACTGTATGTGTTGCATATACATACACACCTAATACAATCCCGCGAGATGGTCTCACCATCACGTGTGCATGCCACTGATCTAGATATAACTGGATCACGGATCGCTGTCGAGATTATGAGGTCGGCGGCAGCCATGATGTTAGTACCAAAACAAAGTCGAGCCACGCGATCACTGATCTGATACAATTACAGTTCTCGGCAGCTTTCGCTCCCATATACATATTCAACGATCATTTTACAATGCCAACTTGTGCTGCATTCAACTGCACCAACCGGAGAAAAGGTGGATGTGAGCAGTCCTTCCACTCGTAAGTAAATTAAAGTTTTATTACCCAAAACATCCCGATACCCATCAACAAATGATGCGGCCATCAGGAGCCATAAAATGTTGCCCACCAACTGTTTTGTTAAGTGTTGTCATGTTAATGCTTTGTATTTATTATCGTAAGAAATAGAGATCTAGCAGCAACCCATTTGTCACGAATGTAATCGTGGCAATAGCAGGATAGATATTTATCATTTAAAAATATCTTATAAGGCTCAAACGCTGTCCAGAGCTGTGTAGCTGTATAGAACCAGTTGTTCTTCCTGATTACATGTGTAGGCTTTTTCTATATTGTGAAGTGTGAGGAATTCATATTAGATGGGCTGAATTACTATTCGGGGCCCGTTCAAAAATTATGTAACGTTTTTTCTGGTGAAATTCGACACCCCCCACCTCATGTAACATTGCGTAACACTGGGTGTTACATCTCCCTGTATTACATAACACTGATTACAACTAATTACAACTCGGCACCCCCCTCAAGTGTTGGCCAGATCCGCCAAACACCCCTCCCCATTGACTTCTCACCAAAACATACTCATTTTTATTTGTCCTGTGTGAAATTGTTTACGATTGCATCAAAGAATGAAACATGGTATGATGTTTTTGGATTTTTTTGCTCGATCTGTTAAGGATATGCTATTTCAGTGCATAATTTATGACATAAATTAATAAATGAATATAAATAACCATTATTAGCGTTGCGTAGCGCTGTTGAAAACACCCCCACATCCTCGTAACGCATCGCATCTACCATGCACCCCCCCCCAGCGTTACATACTCTTTGAATGGCCCCTTACATGTTCACCACTTTAATGCGATATTTTACTATTTGAAACAATTTAGATCATAGATATGACAATTTCTCTATCTTTCCACATGTTCGACACAACCTCGGATTCTAACCACATCGTCAATTTGATCAAGTGTATCGTCACGTGCTTCTGCAAAATCAGGCTCCATCATATCTCCAAATTATATTCTCAAAAAGTAACCGGTGTCAAAGTGAGGAAGGAGTTATCAAAACTTGTTTTATTCAAGGACCAATAACGATAAGCAGTACAGTAATCAAATGTTATAGGGATATTTATTCCGTTAAATGCTAGTATAGATCTATTATTATCCCTATAATATTTTGACTATATATCATTATCCCATTTGTTGTCTGTGTAACATTCCCTTGAAGTTATAATATATACTGGAATTATAATTTGTCAGTGCCAACTCATCCATATACATGCACAAGTTTATGTATATAAATGGTTATTTCTGCTAGAGGTAATAAATATCAATATATTGTTTTATTGTGATGATGCTATTTTGATATACACCTTGTATATATATGTACGTACGTATGTATGTATGTATGTATGTATATGGAGGGCCCAGCAGCGACGAATTGTGTGGCCATTATATACCCAATCATGCTTGGATCACAGGCCACGAGAGTAACACGACAGCTCCCATGACACTGATCTAAAAATGGTGTTATAATGACCGGCGGAGCGGTTCACACTAGCTGTTTTGGTACTTCCATTATGGCGGCCATGTCCCGCCTGCCGGCCTCACTCCTGGGGCAGCCCACGGCCCGTATACGCTATCCAGGTGTTATATAGATCAGTGGTGCATGCACGGGAAATAATTCTTTTACGCGCAACATTAATGATAGAAAGACGATATGGCTAGACTCACCTGTTTAACTACCCCGTTTACTCAAGTAAGACAATTAGAGGTAACAAAGGTATATGGGATAGCACAAAATCTGCAGGTACGCCAGTCTCAATGGATGAAAGACAACTGTATCATGTAGAGGAGATTAGACTGTTATATACCTTTACCAGGTATATGAAAGTATAGTTGCGAAAATTAATTAAAACATTTAGGTAGGCAGGTGTTGGAAGTTGAAGAATGAATGAGGACAAGAAATATATGTAGTAATTCTTCTCTTTACTTGTAGTATAGTTAGTACACGTGTTATAGTATAGTCATTCTTCTCTTTATAGCATAAGTAGGAATTATTCCCTATATTGTATATGTAGTACTTAATCCCTATATAGTAATTGTTTTATGTATGTAGTATGCGTAGTCATTGCGTAATCGCTCTACGTGCGTCGTTAGACCTACGTAGCTTAGTAGTGCCTCATATACACACTGACCTGTGGCGCTGTTGTCAATTGTCATATCTATATTCCATGAGCATTCATATATTTTGTATGACGTTACCTCTAATCCTTTTGCATGCAAGTTCCTCATTTATATGCAAGTGCTTCCCTTATCTTATTATGCATTTATGTTATACGCACTGTGTATATACCTATGTTATTTTACCTACAAATCCCATATGGCAATTGGGTGCCAGAAGTGTGCCATTTCCCTATGCCCAGACCTACGCCTCAAGGCGTTAGGCATTCAACTCTAGTAGCATGTAGACCACGAAATAAAGTCTGTGAATGTCTCAACAAATAGCGTTTCACTTAACCACACTGGTGACCCTGGAGTGACAAGAGTGACCATTTTGACGTGGTTAATTGTATATACATTTTAGTAAACTGTGCACTCCAAGTAACTTCGACTCCTGCGAGTAAATACACATTCTGCGTGACTTCAAAATACCCGAGCAAATTCATATTCTAAGTGACTTCGAAGTACGCGATATCATTGACGCCTTTCTGTACATGGATCTATACACAGCTGGATGCCTACCGAACCATCCAAGAACCATGTCTGGTAACGACGCAACGATTACCCTGCATACGCATCCAGCCCCTACGCAGCAGCCAGTCGCCACGCTCACTTCACCGACAACAGCAGCAGCGCAGGATATCCCTGAGACTACGATGTTCACCCCTTTTGGTTTGTTTGAATTTCTATAAATGCCCTTTGGCTTGAAGAATGCCGGGGCCACCTTTCAGGGCTTTATTGATACGACACTGGCTAATGTAAGCAATACATTTACGTACCTTGGTTACATACTAGCTGCTAGTGAGACCCTTGAGGAGCATATTTCCGATATTCAAACTGTTCTTTCCATATTGGCTAAGAACAACATGAGACTTTCCCTCAACAAATGTGAATTCTGCAAATCAGAACTTACTCTTCTTGGTTATGAGATCAGCTCAAAAGGGATTAAGCCGCCTAAGGACCCTACCACAGCCATTTCAGACTTTGCCCCAGACTTCACTGGCTTTGCGCCGTTTCATGGGCATGATCAATTTCTTCCGGCCCGTGATCCCTAACTTTGCAACTGTAGCCTATGCTCTAACTGAGCTTCTTAGACAGTATCCATTTTCAAAGTGTCTCACTTGGACAGACGCAGCAATGGACTCCTTCAATGATTTGAAACAGGCCTTACTGGACTGTCTAACCTTAGCTTATCCTTCACTCATACCGACAGACTATCACTCGTGACTGACAGTTCAAGCCCAGCCGTTGGCGCCGCCCTTTGTCAAGTTATAGACGACGAGCCAACGCCCCTGGGTTTTTACTCAAAGAAACTCTCGGGCATTCAACATATTTACTCTACCTACGACCGCGAACTATTGGCTGCTTATATCGCAGTTTTGCATTTTAAATCCCTCATTGATAGACATACAGTTTCCCTGTTTCTTGACCACAAACCTCTAATTGGTGCATTTCACTCCAAGTTTTGCTAAATCTGACAGACAACAACGACAACTCTCTGTCATCTCTGAATATGTTTCCTCAGTTGAGTATATCCGCGGTGGCAACAATGTCGTTGCCGATTGCTTATCACTCCCGACATGCGCTGTATCACTCGATGTCTTCGATTTGAGTGGTATCGCGCTCAAAGTCAGGAAACAGATGATGAATTGGAGACTTTAAACCTAGACTATCTACGTTTACCTTACCCGCTAACTTGAAACTTTGGTGTGATAACTCTACTAAGACTCCTCGACCTTTGTTCCGTTATCCTTACGTGATAACATAGTCTCTTCTTTGGATAACCTTTCCCATCCTGGTGTTCAGTCCACCTCTAAGTTAGTGAAACTACGCTACTTCTGGCTATATATAGACAAAGATTTGAAGAACTTTGTCAGAGAATGCCTTAAACGTCAACAGGCTAAGACTACGCGCCACACCTCCTCACCTGTTTCCCCTATATCTACTCCTACTGACCGTTTCCAACCAGTGCACAATGATATCATTGGACCATTGCCACCTGCTACCCTTCCTAACTATCGTTATCCTCTTCCAAACAATTACTTGTTGACTTGCATCGACCGAGCGACTCGTTGGGCTGAAGCGATTCCCCTCATTGATACCACTGCCACTTCAGTCGCAATCTCTTTCGTGAGTAGCTTGATATGCCGTTTCAGTATTCCACTACACGTCATCAATTCGAAAGTGAACTTTTTTCTGAGCTTCCGTCTATCGTTGGTTTCCACCATATGCGTACTACTAGCCATCACACCCAAGCTAACGGAATAATTGAACGTTATCATCGCTCTCTGAAATCTGCCCTTCGCGCTAGACAGGGTAACTGGTTCTATTCCTTACTCATAGTCCCCCTTGGTTACCGCTTGACGCCTCACGTCACTAAATTTTCCCTCATTTACCGCACTTACTGGCGCTCATATGTTATGTTCTTTCGCTGTCATCACAAAAGAACATACCTCCACCTCCCATGACTGACGTCACTGCTTCACCCACTTCGAGCACGGCTGACACTGCTATAGTTCACGTACATTGTCACACATACACGAATTTATAAACAGTCTAGATAAAACGAGACATGAAGATGGGACACCACGAGCATAGATCCCCCTCCCGTAAAATACAACTAGGTAAATACACAGCTGATTCACCCACCAGTGACCTTGACCGCTCTGCTACCATTTCCCCCTCCCTCCTCCGTCCCTGCCATGCACTTGTTCGGGCAGGTCCGTCCGCTTCCGTGATCATTCGAACTTTTTCTACTATTGATCCCACCGTTTTCATACGCTCCGTTCTTACGGGGGGATCAGTGAGGAAGATGCCATTCTCAAACCCCACACCTGCCAAAACATTTTTTTTTTCAGAGCCCTACATAGTGACAGAAACCCGTAGGGATCAGAAATTGTCGTTAGATGATTTAAGTCAAGTAATAGATCAAGAAAAAAAGTAAGTACACGTTGGTAATAGGCGCCTTTAATGCTAAAGTGGGGGGGGGGGAAATGGGAGATGAGTCGTGCATTGGAAAGTTTGGAGTAGGTGAAAGAAATGAGAGGCGAGATGTTAATCAATTTTGCGGAGAACTACACCATGAGGAAAATGATAATATTTTTCCAAAAGCGTGCAGGTCGTAAATGGACCTGGGGAAGTCCAAATGGAAGATCAAAGAACGAAGTAGACTTCATATTAAGAGATGAGAGTGTAGTAGTTTTAGTTCGGAACAACGGCAGGACAAATGAAAAATCTATGGTAATAATTGACGATTCCTAGGAATCGTCGGAGCATTTTGATGGATGTTGGCTGTGGGAAGTCTTTTATGGTGTCGATTTTTTGAGGGAGAGGATACAGGCCTGCCGTTGAGATACGGTGTCCGAGGAAGTCGAGAGATGAAACTCCGAGGAGACACTTGGACTGGTGTACCCGGAGGCCATACTCTTGGAGGCGGCGGAAGAGGAGGCGGAGGCGTTGGCGGTGCTGGTCGTGAGTATCGGAGGCTACGAGGATGTCGTAGATGTAAACGGTGATGAAGTCGAAGTCTCTCAGGGCATGGTCTATGAACCTCTGGAACGTCTGGGCGGCATTCCGGAGGCCAAAGGCCATCATCTTCCATTCAAAGAGGCCGAACGGAGTGGCTATGGCGGTCTTCTGGACGTCTTCCGGCGCTACAGGGATTTGATGAAACGCCCTGACCAGGTCGATCTTGGAGAAGACCTGTTTCCCGTGAAGCTTGAAGTGGAAGTCCTGAGCGTGAGGGATGGGGTAGCGGTCGGGCTTCGTGATGCGGTTAAGTTGACGGTAGTCACCGCAAGCCCGCCATTGGTTGGGCGGTGGGGGTGGCTTGGGAACCATGTGGAGTGGTGATGCCCAAGCACTCTCCGATGGTTGGATGATGTCCTGGTCTAGGAGTTCTTCGAACTCCTGTTTGGCAGCGGCCAACTTTTCTGGGGAAAGTCGTCGAGGCTTGCTGTATACTGGCGGTCCAGATGTCTGGATGTGGTGCAAGATGTTGTGAGAGGTGGTAATGGTGTTGGTCTTGTCTGGCGATGTTAGCTGGGGAAACTCCTGCAGGATGCGTGCATAATCGCCATCGGACGATATCTGGTGGGAAGTTGCGTTAGTGGTGGTTCCTGGTATGCTTGTTGTGCCGTGGTACAAACAGTTATCCTTGGCGCTAACTACCATATTGTAGTGCTGGAAGTCGTAGCCAAGAATGGGTTGCTGTACCGCTGCTATGACGAATGTCCAAGGCAACTTGACATCGTGGAGTTCCAGGACGCTATGGTGGCTGCCGTACGTTGCGATGGGCGTAACGTTGGCTGCAAGCAGGTCGTTGGATGGCCAACGTGTATCGTGGTTGGGTTCTTCCGTCGGGGGTATGATGCTGACGGCTGAACCTGTGTCTACCAGGAAGGATAGGCCAGAATGGCGATCATGCACTGAGAGGAGGGTGTGGGTATGGTTAGCGGGGGTAGGGGTGGTTACCGACCCCCGCGTTTGGCGTTTCCCTGCGACCAGCTGCGGTTGTGTGCATCTGAGCGCCTTGGCTCCGAAGCGGTATGGTACCAGCAGGAGGTAGTATCCTATCCTGGAGCGGGGCTACGTGGTGGTTGATGGCTTCCCTTCTCAGCTAAAAACTGGTTGAGCAAAGTCTTCATGTCGGCCACTTCCTGTCGTAGCTGCTGCACACTTTGGTCACTGGCACTACATGGCACGGGAATGTTTTCACTCACAGCACTATTGTCACTAACACCTGGGTCGTCACTACACTGAACACTATGCACTGGTTTGTCACTGGGGTGGAAGCTGCTGGCTGACCGGACTTGTACCGATATATGACGTTGGAACAATCTATCTGCTATTTCGCAATATTTTTCGTCGTCCATATCGCCGGCTAGAGCTTCCAGGTGTAAGAGGAGGGCGTCCGGCATCTTGGAGAGGTGAATGTAACGGAGAAGTTCTTTGGGCAATGACACCTTTGCCCGGGTGTTGAGGGCGACCATACGGGTGTATAATTGTGACGGGGTGGTGTCGCAGAGTTCACTATGCTGGATATCTCGGTAGAGCTGGTCGTCGGGCTTGGTGTAAAGCTTCCATACGGCAGTCTTGAGGGCAGAACACTTGCCTTCTTGCGGAGGAGAGGAGACGACGTTACGGACAAGGGCGATGACGTCCGTTGGTAGAGCGGCGATGTACGCGCCGAAGGCTTGGAGGTCCGGCACGTTACCTTGAGTGGCTAAATAGGCCTCTGTGTGAACTAGCCAGCTTTCCAAGTCACGGGAGAAACTGGGAAGTTTCACTTGTGTGTTTTCCATAATCCTGGTTGTCCTTCACCGGGGTCACCACTTTGTAGTAGTTTTAGTTCGGAACAACGGCAGGACAACTGAAAATCAACACAAAATATCTAATCTCTTTCTTTTGGTAATTAGCCACAAGGTGCAACACTAGAAGTGTCACATGAGAAATATAGGTGAAGCTCAGACTAAGGCCACAGCTTAGTGGAGCTTATGGTTGTAGCTGGACGTGGAACCTAACGTCAGCGAGGCGGTAGCAGATGACGGCGAGGCTCGATGGGGCGGCTAGAAGACTGGACGAGATGTAGTTTGTGCGCTGGTCGGTACTGTTCTGCCCATCTCGGCGAAACGCCGACCTTTTAAAGGAGGCTGGCGGGAACGTGAGGAGTTTTCCAAGTCCCTGATTGGCTGACCGCTGGCTGGCAGGAACACCCTTGCGAACTACGGGAACTTCGAAAGGCTAGCTCCTAAGATTTCTTTGATGAGTGTGTGACGGGTCGTAGGATGCATCACGTCACTACAAGAGCAAGAGCGTTAGCAATGTTATGGTCCAGTCTTTCATAGCATTCCATGATTCACACGACCGCGCCAACCTCTGCCATGTCACTCCTGCAAACTTCTCAATCTCGTCTCTCCACCTCCTGTTTGGTCTCCATCTTCTATGCTTCCCATCTCGTGTCGTCCACTCAGTAACACACTTGCTCCATCGCTCATCAGTCGTTCGCACTAATTTTCCTGCTCAATTCCACTTCCTCTCTTTCACCGCCTCCACAATATCTTTCACTCTAGTCTGCTCTCTCACGCAACTTACTCTCTTTCGGTCTCTCAGCGTTATTCCCATCACTGATCTCTCCATTCTCCTCTGTGCAGTCCTTAGCTTTGTTTCCATCGCCTTTGTCAGTTTCCAAGTCTTACACCCATATATTATTGCTGGCAGAATGCATTGATTGTAAACTTTACATTTCAAACATAAAAGTAGAGAGCCTCTAAGGATTTATTATGCTTACCAAACACTTACCAATTGTAATACGCCTTTTTATTTCGTTATCATGATCTTTTGTCACTTTCACTATCTGGCATAAATAATTATACTCTTCAACTTCTTCAAGACCCTCACCATCAATTATAATCTTTCTACTTAGAACCTTCATGTTGAACATTACTTTGGTTTTACTCTTATTCATTTTTAAACCTACTTTGAGACTTTCCTTGTTCAGACCACTCAGCACATCTTGCAAGTCTTCTCTTTCTGAAAGAAGAATAATGTCATCCGCAAATCTTATAGGTGGTTCAAATATTCGCCATTGATCTTCAAACCTTTCTCTTCCCAACTCAGTCTTCTGAAAATCTCTTCTGAGCAAGCTGTAAATAATTTGGGTGAAATTGTATTGCCTTGCCATACTCCTTTCTCCATCTTGATCTTTTCTGTATCTTTATGTAGTCGAGTTATAGCAGCACCTTTGCCATAATCTTTTCTAAAACCCTTATGATCTGTTTGTCTGTACCCTGGTTGCGTAGCGAGTTCAGTATTGCTATTTGTTCTACCAAGTCAAAGGGCTCCTCATAATCTACAAAAGCTAAACAGAAAGGTATATTGTATTCTGTTGTTTTATCATTTAGTTGGTTCATCACCTGCAAATGGTCTAGAGTCAAATATCTGCTTCTAAAGCCTGCTTGTTCTCTTGGTTGGTTTCCATCTAAAACTTGACTTAGTCTATTTGTAAGGATCTTGGAGAATACTTCATATACATTTGATAGCAAGCTAATCAGTCGATAGTTACTAAGGTCCTTCTGGTCTCCTTTTTTTATGAAGCAAAATCACTATAGCATTGCACCACCATGATTCAGGAATGCTTTTTTGACATAAGCACTGGGTGTACAACTGAGCTAACTTAATATCAACTTTTTTCCCTGTGTCTTTCAAGAGATCTATCGATATATATATCATCTTCCCCAAGTGCTTTTCCTCATTTCATATTTTTAGAGCAAATTCTACTTTTTCCTTTGTAATCTTTGGTACACTACTAACATCTACAGATGAATTTACCTGCGAGTAAAACTCTTGGTAAAATTCTTCTACTCTTTTTACCATTCTGTCTCTGCATTTAATGATTTCTCCATTTCTATCCTTCAAACATATCATTTGCCGTCTTCCTAAAGCATGTCTGTGCTCGGTCGCTTTAGTAATTTTACCTTTCTGAATAATTTCCTCTATTTCATCCATGTTTCTCTTTCTTTTCTCTGATTTCAGCCTTTTGTTGACAAGCTTGCTTAGATCTACTCTATTTCATCTCTCCAGCTTTTAATCTGCATGGTTCTTTTTTTAATTAGGTCATTTGTAACTTTGGAGTATTTGTTTTCTCTAATACTTTTTGTACTTCCTACTTTCTCTGCTGATTCCCTAATGATATTCACTAAATTCAAATTCATATCTTCGATGGTGCTCTCATTAGTTTTTAGAGCTTCGAATCTATTTTTAATTTCTAACTGAATTTTTTTATTATCCTTAACCTTTGCAAGGTTGATCTTTCTTAAAACTAGTTTATTCCTCTCTGCTCTGAAACTGAATTCAACTGTGGAACCTCCCATTTTATGGTCACTACCTATGTTGACTTTATTTATGACCATAACACTGCTAACGCTCTTGCTCTCATTTCCTAATATGAAGTCTACTTCATTCTTTGTTATTCCATTTGGATTTCTCCAGGTCCTTTTTTGACCCACACCCTTTTGGAAGAAAGTGTTCATTATCCTCATATTGTAGTTCTCCACAAAACTGACCAACATTTCATCTCTGTCATTTCTTTCACCTACTCCAAACTTTCCAATGCACAACTCATCTCCCATCTTCTTCCCCACTTTAGTATTAAAGTCGCCTATTACCAACGTGTACTTACTTCTTTTTTGACTTAAATCATAGGACTCAATTTCATCATCTGAACTCTGTGAAGTTGGTGCATAAACCTGAACTAATTTTACTGTGCCTTTTATACAGCCTAATCACAATCCAAGCTACCCTGTCTGATAAACTACTGAACTTGACTACATTACCAGCAACCTCTCAGTTTATCAAGAATCCTACTCCACTAGATCTTTCTTTGTCATTACCTCTATTTTGTAATTGTATCAGCTTTTCGGACTTCGCTCAGTCCTACGATGTCCCACTTGATCTTGTCTAGTTCTTCCATTAAACTCTACAGCCTGTGGTCTTCTGAGAGTTCTTACATTGTAAATATATATTTTCGTTTTCTTCATGTTGTTTAATGTCCAAGACTTGGATCTGTTTGGATAGTGCTTACTCACATTTGGTGACACACTGCCCATAAGCACACGAGGCAATACGGTTGAACCTTTAGATGATGATCCAAAAAGAATACCCAGTTTTGTTTTGGTTGCACTATTCATGGTTACTATGAAGCAGTTTTTGGTAGTAATCTCACTTCCCTGCCAACTGGTTTCTGGCGAGATATTTCTCTGGTGTCACCTTATCATATTCAGTGAAGCCCCATATCTATAGGGTGCCCAATGGTCCATGCTGTCATTATAACGATACCCCATTTATCTATGAGGAATTTCCCTGTTCGCCAGGAGGGATGTGCCAGTTACCAGTGGGTCCTACGACTGTGTGAGCTGCTCTTTGATCTTTTTTACAAAACCCATCAATATGGGTGACCCTGCAGATATTTCCTCTCTATTGATATAGCTTTTGTAATCATTAAGATTCTCAATGTCAAGGTGTCAACTCTTGGATAGGATGTAACATATATAACATATATATATACTGTATATATATATTTTTTCCAAATGTTGTACCTGTAACTGATTTCATTGCATTAAGTCTAGGTGTGCATTTAGTCTCTATGTTTGTGATGTGTTGTTTCAAACAGCACATGGATTATCATATATTATACCAAGAATCTTGGGTGGGTGTGGTATGAGTATTGTTGATATAAGGGTGTGGTATGTATTTGTGTTCTGTTGTCCAGTGTTGAAAAGTGCGGTTGTAAATTTTGAGTCTATTTGTAGTGAACCTGGTGTCGAGTGTTTATGTATGGTTGTAGTATTTCTGCAGCTACAATGTGTACATGTAATTGTTATGGCATCTGCATGGAAAGAGATTTGTTGTGCAATGATTGGCCATTATATGACACATAGGCATTTCTACCTGTTAGATAATTGGCCAGCCATCTTTTGGTATTATTGTGCATGTTTGTGTTAGATATTTTGTTTGCAAGGTTATGACGGGGAAAGGCATCAAGACCTTTGCTAATATCTAGCACTGATACCATCTAAAACTTTGCATGAGGATTATCAGAAGTGTTTGTGGAGTGTAATGGTCTAAAATTGTATTGTGATTCTGCAAGGGGGCTATGTGGTGTGATGAGTTGTAGTATGAGGCATTCTATGACTTTGGAGGAGGTGCAGAGAAGTATGACTGGGCGGTGTGATGTTGGAACTGTTGGGTCTTTGTTGGATTTGAGGATGGTGATGATTTTCCCCTGCTTCCAGATGTCTGGTATAGTGTTGTAGTTTGCAATGTTGGTGAATGCATGTATGCCATGTGGTCCAATGTATTCTAGGTGGATGTTATTTATATTGACAGGGCCACAGGTGGATAAGTGCTTGAGGTTATGGATTGTGTATTTCATATGGCTGTCTGTGAAGGGTGTATACTGTATTCTGTGTGGAAATCATTCTTTTGGCAAATGATCAGTCATCATAGTGAGACGGCTTGTCTATGCCAAATGATTTATATTTGCTTGTCTGTTTGAGGGTAAATTGATTGTTGTTGTGGTTACTGCTGTGCGAGAGCATATTGTGTTACTGTTGGATAGTGTAATACTGTCAAGTGTTTTGTACAGTTTACTGGTGTTTGTTTCTTGATTGTGTCAACAAAATTTGGCCAATTTTGTGTTTTCTGTTTAAATGTGTCGCACTGTCTGATGAGGCCTTGGATTTCCTTTGTGAAGTTGAGGTTGTTTGATATCCTGTTGCCTCTGAGGATGTATTTCTTGCCTGTGTTTTATATAATTGTATTAAAAGTGGGCACAGCCAACCATCCACAAAAAATCCCCTGCCACGGGCTCTACACAGGTGGCACCAATTCCAGGGAGCAGCTTCAGCTACCCGGGCAAGTACCACAACCCTTTGCCTGGAGTTGCTTCAGCTGCTTCATGTGTAGGGCATAGGTTCAACTTCAAATTTTTATGGCTGTCCACATTGGTTTTCCCATCTTGTACTGTATGTTTTCTTTTTTGTTATGTCTGTTTAATTGTCAGTTTTTTCTTATTGGTAGGTTTTGTTTACTTTTTCATTTTATTTTTGTTGGTGGGAAGTTGTTGAGGTTTTATTTCTTGTACAGCCTCCTGGAATGTATATCATCTTGTTGAATAGTTCAATATCCATGACTGACTTGCATCTTCTTCATCAGTACTCACATTCAATAGTGTCAATGTAGAGGACATTCTCTTCATAGTCATCTATATCAATTAAGTCTTGCATTAAAGACACGACAAAGATCAACTTGCACACACTCACACAACCCACTGCCAATTGGAGTGTCCATAGATACATGGAATATGCAGTGAAATCCAGTAGTGTATCACAAGGTAGCTTGGATTGCAATTAGGTCATGTAAAAGATACACAAGTCATACTTGGTATGTGTGAATGAGAATTGTGTGTACATGCAAGATATGTATAGGTTTGGGTTGGTTTGTGGGAATAGACAATGTGAACTTACCCATGTGAAAAAACTGATCAGAGGAGTTACATTGATAGGAAGTGGGAGAATGGACAATTTCTGGGAACAATTTTGAGACCAGTTACTATTCCCTTAGGGCCACACCTTGTGGAGATGTAGAGCAATGCCTTGAAGGTAGGTTGTGTCCAGACCTTTGATGGTGTGGTCATCTCATCAGTTATCCCTCCTCATCTTGGTATATGTACATATAAACTGATTTATAATCATGTATGGTAGGAATATTCTAAGGGTTTTTCCCCCCTCATAAGGGCGGTACACAAGCCAAAGGCATGTACTAACTTCCACCCTGCACACTCATTTTAGCTCCTTGAGAATGGTCATCCCCATCTCCCACCCACCCACTATGGGTCAGAAGATATGCAGACACTATATCCACAACAAGGCTGCTTCACTTATCAGCAATCCCCCATGCAGAAAATAGATAAGACACGGAGAAATCCCTCTGGACAGAGTTGAAATAACATTCATGGATAACTACTCTCAACCACCCCCTCCTTGCATCACAATATCATCTTGACACAGTCCCACTTAGCCCTATTTCCTGCCTTCCTTTCACCCCCTCCATTTTTCCACATGTTCAAACCAACCCAATACTCTTTCATCAGTCCTATCTGCCATCTCCTTTTCCACCCTTGTCTCATTCTATCCAACCTTATGCCACGTCCACACGGTCGAGCACTGTCCGCTGGGCACGAGGGCTTTGCTCGACAACGGACAAACCATCAAACTGTCCGTTCCTGGTGCCATTTGCGGGCAGTGGATGGAGGGCTGACATTGCTGCCAAACACATGAGGTGAGGTGCGAGCAAAGTTAGCAAACCCGCTCATTACAGACCGAAGTTACCTTACTACCATGTCCGCACCTAGTACTAGTGTGTACTGGTCTCGACAAGATGTGCTATTGGTGCTATGCTTTTCCTCATATTTGTCTCTTGCCTTTATATATATGGCTCCACTTTCGAAAGGAGAAAAGAAAAGCTGCTTATGTTCATTCTCATGTAACTGCAAAACAGTTGTTCATTTTCATCCTGCAATTCATGGAGGATTGTCACTGAGCTTCCCATTAAATCGCGTCTTTGTAACCACTCCCGGCATCAGCCATGTCTCCGTGATTTCTTGTTTTTCTTTTTAATACAGGCAGCGATTATAATGCTGTAAAGTGCTACCTTCTTTCCAAGTATGGCGGGAACCATGGTTATCGTACAGCACTGAATCACTCCCTCCCAACCTCTGCTTGCGGCCAACTAACTTCCAACCACCATCGTCAACCGTGTGGACACTTCGCGGGCAGAGTTTGCGGACTTTGCCTGGCATGGGCAGTCTGCCAGGCACAGCTCGACCATGTGGACGCGGCATTATAACCCCACCACACTTCACACATTTCATCTTGGTCACATTTTTAACTTGCCTATATACCAAGAGCTTTTCCCCTTCATTAGGAAGGTATCCAAGTCAGAGGCACGTACATATTCCCATCAATTTCAGCTCTTCATGGATGACAGGTTATTGCCACACCACCAACTGCCCTAGGTTCACATAATGCAGACAGACCACCTGCAGCAAGGCTGCTTTGCTTAATGACACTCCCCTCATGCAGAGAAAACGGAGATATCCCATCTGGCCTTGCCAAAATATTGTTCACACACAAGCACCCATATCCTTCCCTTGCACAATAGTATCATACAGTTGATTTCCACATATCCTTACATCTTGCTTTCTCCTTCCTTGCTCAACACGTTCACCTTTTGCTCTACGCCCAACCCTCAATTTCACTCCCTCCACACTTCTACAGCGATTTCATCACTTTTCCATGGGTCCAAACCATCCCAATAATCTTTCATCAGCCCCATCTGGCATCTCCTTTTCCACTCCCACTCTCGTTTCTCAATATACAACCGAGTACCTTTCATACTTCTGACATTTCATCTCGCATTTAAATCTTTTCCTGCCCCCTCCAAATCCCATCAGTACAATCACTCCTTCATACACCTCTTTGCATCCTTTCTCAAATGCTTCTCATTACAATTTCTCATCCCCCAAGGCATTTACTTCCGTGCCCCCTCTTAAATTTGAAGTCTCCCTATAGTGTTGTCCCCACAATCACCACTTTATATACTCTACCCTCATTGCATCAATTCCCAGATGCTTAGTTCTAACAACACTTTTTATTCCCCAAGACTTGCTTCTATCTATAATTTACCTCCAGGCCCTTTCCTGCAATGTTCTAAATATCTAAAACTATCCATTTCTTCCAGCCTCTTTCCCACTCTCTGCCATCCTCTCCCTTACAAGTAACGGTAGGTAATAACACAATCTATGCACACTTTTTTTTTATTAAGAAATTTACTTCTTCTTGCCCGGAAGGATAATACCTTCATACTTGGTCTGGAACCATTTGATGGCATCCTCCTTGTTCAGCATGTGGCGAGTTCCCACTGAACCAGGACTGTGACGTCGCCGGCAGACTCTGAAGCCTGATGGGTGAAAAATTGTAAATACCAACTTTAGTTATAGACTCCAATAACATTTTTCCTAATAGTGGTCTAGTGATGTAGACAAGTATGGTTTCACTATACTTTTAAAATATTCATGAAATTCAGTCACAATTGGCCGTGGAATATGCAAAACAACACCTGCTTCCCAGTATCTGTGCGCTCCTTTTTGTATTAAATGATCAATGCTAAGTAACCACATACAGCAATTGGATACTTTGGATAAAAAGGGAGGCAATATCCATGGGATTTTAAAGGGTAAGCACTTCAACTCTAGTAACAGGCAGTGTTATCTTCAAAATGTTAAAAGTCACCACTACAGTTAAGAGTAGGTTAGTGGTTCTCTTGAAATTCTTTTGTATCAATATGCTGAACTTTACAGAACAGTGCTTCACCTCCTTTCAATTTCAACCTTGTATGGAAAGAAGAAGAAAAAAAAAAAAAAAAAAAAAAAAAAAAAAAAAATATATATATATATATATATATATATATATGGATAAAAAGGGAGGCAATATCCATGGGATTTTAAAGGGTAATGCACTTCAACTCTAGTAACAGGCAGTGTATTTATCTTTAAAATGTTAAAAGTCACCACTATAGTTAAGAGTAGGTTAGTGGTTCTCTTGAAATTCTTTTGTATCAATATGCTGAACTTTACAGAACAGTGCTTCACCTCCTCTCAATTTCAACCTTGTAGTAAAAAAAAAAAAAAAAAAAAAAAAAAAAAAAAAAAAAAAAAAAAAATATATATATATATATATATATAATAATAATAATATTATTATTAATAATAATAATATTACCTGGTCGCTCTAAGACAACAAAGAAATCCAGTCCAAAGATACCGATGGCTGGATCATATTTGATGCCCAAGTCAATGTGCTCCTGAATGCCAAATCCAAAGTTGCCATTGTGGGAGAAATTGTCACGCCTCAACTCGTATTCACGGACCTGAGGAGAGAACACAAGTCAATGATATTACTCACCATGAGTTTCACTGAAAGGAAACCCACAGCTCCACAGTAACCAACAATAATCCTTGGGATCTAATTTTGGAAATTAGGAAGCAAAACTCAAGGTGAGGGAAGCCAAGAGATGCGAGGTGGCACTTAACTAATTTTTTTTTTTATATTAATATGATGATGTTTCGGAAGAAAGTGAAGGAAGGAGAGGATAAGGAAAGCAGATTGACAGATGCTACTGAAAATGAAAGCAGGGAGTGGAAGATACGAGTATTTGAAGGAGTGTATTGGATAAAGGCTTTAATTGTGGGAGTGGTAGATGCTACAAGAGATGGGAGAGTAAAATGACAAGGCAAAAGCAAGAGGAGACAAAGTACGTAGAAAGATGTAAAAGCTGGTAATACAATAATAAAAATGATAATTTTATTTGGCAATGAATCAATATACCTGAAGTGCAGATAATGAAAAGAACACATAGTTCAAAATAACAATTATAATTTCTGAAGATAACACAAAAAAGTATGTCAGCTTATTTCCATTGTGGTAAAGCATCTAGGTTAGTTAGTAGTCCTATGAAGTATCTGACAAATGGGTAGTTCAAACAGACTATTGAATATTTATTTAACCACTTCATTCCTAGTCAAATTCTCGCACACAGCATCAGCTGCCATATGTATGATGCATCACATTACTAGCATTATAAAATATAAAGTCACTGTTGTAATATTTTTTCACTTTTACTCTGAGTAATAATAAACACTTAAAACATGATCAAACCAGTTCAAATAGTCCAGAGGTGTCTAAGAAGATGAAGAAAAAGAAGAATATAAGAGTAATGATGTAAATCAAGGTTTTGCAGTAAGACAAGCAATTTTTGGCAAGGGAGATCTTTTAGTCTTTCATGGATTTGGAGGAAATTTATGGCTGAGCTGACATTATGGAGTATGCTAAAGATATAAGCAACAAGGGGGGATGCTTTGTGTAGTTTAAACCAAGTAATACAACTAGCATGAGGGATGGTCATGGAGAGCGAGTCTGAGGTTTGGGTGGGGTGTGTCCCCATATTTGTTCCAAGTGTATAAAGATAGAGGTAGTGTGGGAAGCAAACACAAGAGTTAGGCAGGGACTGCACTGAAGACCGAAAGGAGGGGGAGTGAAGTTGTGCCAGTTGCTTGTAGATGACACCAAACTTGTGGCAGCTTGAAAAAGACTGAAGCAGTTAGTGATGGAGTTTGGGAAGGTGTGAGAGGGAGAAGGTTGATGATGAGATACACAAAGGGTGTTGAAGCAAGTTTGGAGGACGAGATGCTGGAGGAAATGGAAACCTAAGTATTTGGGGTCAAGTACGGCAGTGAGATGTGGTGTACTATGATGAAGGAAGCAAGGAAATAATGGTTGTTTCTCGACTTTTCATGGAAGGTTCTGGTCACTCCCTCTCATCTAGTTACTTTTTATAATACATGATTTTTTAAATTCTACCCCCTTCCCTTACCACTACATGGAAAACCTGCAGCCCTGCAGTGGCCAAATCAAAGTGTTGACCCATTTCATACATATCAAAACCTATTTAATGCCACTCCCATCTCAATTAGTGAATGGTCATCCCTACTCAAATTTTACAAGTCATCTTGAAACTGCAGATTTAAAATATATAGACTTTGAAAAAGCTCTTGATAGTCCCACAAGAATGACTACTTGCTAAAATCCCTTCACTCAGAATAAAAGATAACCTACTAAGTTGGAGGGCTACCTCCCTTGTAAGGGGGAAAAAACCTTGGTATAAGTATGTATGTATTAAGTTGGACCCAGGCAAGGGATGCAGGGATGACCCATCATTCAGGAGGTGCCAAGAACGAGGGAGGGAAAAGGGTGGAGGGGAGTGGAGTATGTTAGGGATGGAATGGGTGGAAGTGGTTCTTATGCCTTTGTTTTTTTTGCTACCTCCCTTATAAGGAAGGAAGGAAAGAGAGAGAGAGAAAAAAATTATGAATTATGTTTGGTTAGTAGTTGGTTGAACAATTGTAAACAATGAGTTGCCTTGGATGGCAAAACTACCTGGAAAACTGTTATGAAAAGTTTCACAGGGTTACATTCTATACTTTCCAAATTTACTGTCAATACAAAGCTGTGTGGAACTGCAAATAATTTATATCACAGCCTTTTCCCCTTTACAAGGGAGGTAGTCAAGTCAAAAGGCAACCCACTCCCACCCATCTCTGTCCACCCATATACCAAGGGCTTTCTCCCACTTATCAGGGAGGCAGCTAAAGTCGAAAGGCATATACCTATTCCACCACCCTTTCATCCCTCTCAACTTAGCTTTTCACTGATGATAAGTCATCCCTGCATCCTGACAACTTTCCTGGTAAGTGGCAATGCAGCAAGACAGAGCAAGGCTGTTAAACTTAATTGGCAAACTCCCCTATCCATCCCCTCATGCAGAAAAATAGATGACAGGGAGAAATCCCTTTGGGCTACATCAAAATATAATTCATATATAACCACCACCCTTTCATCCCTCTCAACTTAGCTTTTCACTGATGATAAGTCATCCCTGCATCCTGACAACTTTCCTGGTAAGTGGCAATGCAGCAAGACAGAGCAAGGCTGTTAAACTTAATTGGCAAACTCCCCTATCCATCCCCTCATGCAGAAAAATAGATGACAGGGAGAAATCCCTTTGGGCTACATCAAAATATAATTCATATATAAATGAATGCAAGGGTAGTGGGTCAGGGATTGGAGATGGTTAAGGAAAATGGAGAAAAGTGGGAGGTGAGCCAGCTGTTGTTTACGGACGACACTGCGCTTGTGGCAGGATCGGAGGAGGGATTGAGGAAGCTGGTGACAGTTTGGGAGTGTGTGATAAAAGAAAGCTGAAGATAAATGTGGGTAAAAGTAAGGTGATGAGATGTACAAGGGGTGAAAGTGGCAGTAATCTGGAAGTGAGCATTAAGGGAGAGCAACTGGAGGAAGTGGATAGTTTTTAAGATATTTGGGTGCAAATGTGGCAGGAATGGGTGGACTGAAGGTGGAGGTAGAATGTAGTTTGAGAGAAGCGAGTAAATGCCTTGGTTTAAAAAGTGTAATGAGGAATAGGAATCTGGGAATGGATGCTAAGAGGAGACTGTATGAAGGAGTGATTGTGCCAACAGCACTGTATGGGGCAGAAACATGGAACATGAGAGAGGAAGAGAGAAGGAACTTGAATGTGTTTGAGATGAAGTGTCTGAGAAGTATGATGGGGGTTACTAGGCTAGAGTGAGAAATGAGAAAGTGAGGAGGAGAACGGGTGGAAAGGGAGCTGGGAGATAGGGTGGATGAAAGAGTATTAGGATGGTTTGGACACATGGAAAGAATGAGTGAAGAAAGACTAGTAAAGGAGGTATGGAAGGCAGATGTGGAGGGAGTGAACATGAGGGGATGTCCTAGGATGAGATGGATGGATGGGGTGAAGGGGGCTTTGGGGAAGAGGGGAATGTCGGTTGAGGAAGGACGGGAGAGGACAGAAGACAGGGGAATGGGGGTGAGGTAGTGTGTGTGAGCAAAAATTTTTGACGCAGCCCGAAGGGATTTCTCCCCGTCCTCTCCTTTATATGGGGGGACGGAGAGGGGGGGTCGCCGATTTAATGAAGCGGCCTTGCTGTGGATGTGCTGTGTCCTGCGACGCCGCTTCTGACCCAGGGAAGTGGACAGGGTGCAGGGATGACCCGTCATCTAGGAGGTGCTGAGATGGGAGGGAGGGTGGAGGGGTGTGGAGTGTTTTCGGGGATGAAATGGGAATGTTTTTGTGCCTTGTCCTTTTTGGCTACCCCCCTGGTAAGGGGGAGGGAGGCCTTGGTGTATGTATGTATATAATTGAGAAAGAAAGGGAGTTCAAGAAGATGAGAGAAGCATGGGAGGGAGTGAAGATAGTGTAGAACTAGGAATGGAGGAGGAATGGGGATGTTTCAAGGAGGGAGTCACAAGGTGTGCAAAGATGGTGTATAGAACAAGGACAGGAGGAAATAGAGGGAAGGGTAGCGAGTGGTGGGATGATGAAGCAAAGAAATGAGCTATCACAGATTGGTTACAAAACAGGACGAGGGAATCATATGAGAGGTATAAAGAAAAGAAAAGTAAAGCATGAAATACACGAGGTAAGAGGAAAGCAGATGTGAAATGGGGAAAAAGTATGACAAAAATTTGAAAGTATCTAAAAGATGTTTTGGAAGGAAATTAAGAGAAGAGGGGGCAAATCAAGAAGAGAAGAAAAAGGGAAAAAAGGTGGTGGGGGGGGGGGGCAACCAAGGATGAGATGGATAGATGGGGTAAAAGGGGCATTGGGAATGAGGGGAATGTCTGCTGAGGAAGGGAGAAGACAAGATAGGGGTGAGTGGAGAATGGTTGTGTATGGATGATGCTGTGATGCATGGAAGGGAGTGTGTGGGGAAGTATGTGTGAATGATATTGACACAGTCCATAGGGATTTTCCTCTATCTTTTTTTTTCTGCACAAGGGGTCAGATACCCCTCCCCCAATTAAGTGAAGCGGCCTTGCCATGTCTTGCTGCATTACTTCTGACCCAGGGGAGATGCTGGGATGACCTGTCATCCATGAGCCAAGATAAGAGGGATGAAGGGGTGGTGAATGGGAGTGGAGTATGTGGGAATGAAATAGGTGGGGGTGGATTTATGCCTTTGACTTTGGCTACCCCACTTGTAGGAGGGAAAAAGCCATTGGTATATAAATGTATGTACATATAACCACTCCCTAACACTGCCCCTAATCCCTTCCTTGCAACCCCTGTGCTTGGGGAGGAAAGAATACTGCCTGTTCACTTGGGTTGTAAAAGGCAATTAAAACGGGTTGGAGTATGGGACTAGACATCTGCTCTCTGTAGCCGTAAGGTGTATTCCTACAAGTCACCTTTCTTTGTAATCCTTATAATCCATCCTGCAATTTGTGTTAATAATTAATACTGCATATTTCTCCTTATATGTCCTAATTTTGTCTGCATTAAGATTTTATTAATTAATTAATCTACTTTCCACTTCCCCCACCATATAATTGTACATCTACATTTACCACAATAACCTGACTTGTGGGTGTATTCAATTTCAGTTTCCTCCTCCAACGTTCAAACTTTAAACTATGCAAGTACTCCTCAGACTGTATAACCACAATCTGCATTTTAAAGGCTGTCATCCATTTTTATGTTTCTCAACAGCTGCAGTCTCTGCCTGCAACTCCTGTGATCACCTCATTATTCAATTTATATAAAATTCAACAAAATCTTACTAAAGTTTCAAACCTGCATTCTCCCCATACATCTTTTTACAGCCCCTTCTCACACACACACACACATCTCTGCCTCTAAATTCTCCCTATACATTCTTCACTTTCCTGTTCTTTCTGACTTGCCCTAATCTCCATTCTCTGTCCACACAGGTACAAAAGCATCCTCCTTCACAAGAACTAAATTGTTTCTCTTCTATCAACAAATTTGATGTCAACATTTTAAATGACATTACACATGTATGAGAGGGACTGACAATACAGAGATAAAACTACTGCATTGCTAATTTTCTCCCAACATCAATATAGCACACTTGTGCAGGTCACACAACCATTGGGGTTGTGCAACTGAATTTGTGTGCAAAAGCATAAATACCCTAGAAATGTCCCTGCCAACAGGCAGACAAATATCAAATTCCTTTTATCTACCTATATACCAATTCTGGAGTAAGTGGATAGTTTTAGATACTTGGGTGCGAATGTGGCAGAAAAAGGAGGCGTAGAGGTAGAATGTAGATTGAGAGAAGCAAGTAAATGCCTTCAGTTAAAGTGTAATGAGAAACAGACATTCGGGAATACATGTTAAGGAGATTGTATAAAGGAATGATTGTGCCAACAGCACTGTATGGAGCGGAAACATGGAACTTAACAGAAGAGAAGAGAAGTTTGAATGTGTTTAACATGAGGTGCCTAAGACGTATGATAGGGGTTACTAGGCTGGTTAGAGAAATGAGATGAGGAGAACAGGGATGGAAAGGGAGCTGGGAGATAGAGTTGGTGAAAGAATATTGGTATGGTTTGGATACATAGAAAGAATAAATGAAGAAAGATTAGTAAAAGGTGTGGAAAGCAGAAGTGAAAGGAATGATCATGAGTGGGTGACCAAGGATAACATGGATGAATGGGGTAAAAAGGGGCATTGGGAAAGATGAATGTCTGTTGAGGAAGATAGAAGACGGGTGAATGGAGAATGGTTGTGTGTGTATGGTGCTGTGATGCATGAAAGGGAATGGATAGGGTATGGGGGGGGGGGGGGGTACATGTGAAAAAATTGATGCAGTTCAAAGGGATTTCTCCTCATTCTCTCTTTTTTTTCCACTAGAGAGAGTGATCAAATGAAGAGGCCTTGCTGTGGATGTGCTGTGTCTTGTGACACTGCTTCTGATAGCAGTGGGTGACCAGTCATCCAGGGGGAGCAAAGATAAGGAGGGAGGGGTGAATGGGAGTGGAGTATGTGGGGATGGAATGGGTGGAGTGGATTATATACCTTGTTTTTTGGCTACTTCCCTTGTAAGGGAGCCTTTGGTATATACATATACCAATTCTTCTTCCTCCACTATATGGATAGCCAATCATGGCATATGTCCACTTCCATCCACTACCCTTATCTTAACTCCTTGTGGATGAAGGTTCACAAGTCTCCTGCCCACTGTCAGTCAGTAGCGAAGCAGCAACAAACAGCACATACAAAGCAAGGTTGCTTCACTTACACAGCAACCCTCCATCATTCCCTCATGCAGGGAGAAATTCCTTTAGACTGCATCCAAATACCATTCATTCACAACCATTCTCCATTCCTATTCAATAGACTTTCCCTCTTGTTCAAAGCCCCATTCATGGCATCCTTGGTTGTCCCCTCCAGTAAATCCGATGCACCTACTCCACACATCTACCTAAAAATCCACCTTCTTTTGCAAACCATAAGAAAGCATAATTATCCAACCTATGATATGATATGATTTTGGGGTTTCATTCATACAGGATCTTTTAGGAATTACCCCCAGTGGTAATTCCACTTTGGTCACGCCCAGACATCTCTTTGCCAGTTCATTTTTCCTTCTTTCACTTTTGTCTTCCTCCATCTTGTGTATTGAGCACCAATTTCAACAATAAGCATTCCATTTCAGTCATTCGATTAGCATAACTTCCTTCACATACATAAATACAACTAGTGTTTTCAAAAATATTTTAGCGACAAATCGCTGCACAGCAGAGCTCTTTCCAGACATCCAACTCTGCCCATACCAAAACAGTGTGTGTGTGTGTCACATTTGAATTGGTATAGTGGTGTGGTGCAGAAGTGTGAGGTGGCACTATCGGTTGTGAATTCTGTGGTCTTTTGAATTTGAAACACCTATATAATGGCTCCAATCTCTCCAATCTTTTGTTTACAATTTGCATCAAACATGACAAATTTTCAAATGACTCACCTTAAGTCCCTTCTCAAGAATCTCCTCTGCCTTGGGGCCCCTGACAGTGCAGTGGACAGCAATTTTCTCATTACGTCTGATGCCAAAAGACCTCACAGTGTAGCGAGCCTTGGAGAAAACAGGCTTCTGACCAGTCAAGGATTCCAATACCTGAAACAGTCGCAGGTTCAATATTAACCAATACCTCTTTAGACCTCATTACTGCCTATCTAAATTGGCTAGCAATCAACAATAACAATAATAACTAAGAATTATTGTGTTACCACTTTGAAAATTAAAGATGTCTAATTTTACAGGAACATGTTTCTACTACTGGCCAGTCATGTATAGCATTGGTCAATAGTAATATATATACATATTTTGTTTTGTACAAGAGACTGTGTAGTGGGATAATAACAAAGGTGGTATGGGTGTTGGTCTACTGTAACGCTGCAACCAACATGGTCTTCTTCCGAGAGTTGTATGGAAAAAATTAATGTATGTCACATTGTATACCACTCCTGGTGGGACCTCTCTCAGGTTACAGCGCCTCAGTCATTATCAGTTATCCGGTGTTCCCTCCATTTCATCGCATCTAACACAAGGACACTTGCCATTTTTTAACCAATAAAACCTTCTCTTCCATTTGTGTTTTAATTTGTATTTATAAATGAAGATTGAAAAGAAGGATATATCTGTTTGTCAAATGTGGCAAGTGTTCTCATGCTAGATGCAACAAAACGGGGAGAACACCGGACTACTCATCACCTACCAGGTGCTGTAACCTGACTAGGGTACCACCAGGAGTGGTATATGTGACCTGTTAAACTTTCTGTATACAACTCTGAAGACCATTGGTCCCAACATTTGAGTAATCCAATACCTAGACCATCTTCATTTTTCTCCCACCACCCAATCTCTCAGTTGTTTTTTACTTCTCTTCACACACACAATACAAGAGGACATAAGAGACAGAAAAAAGTAATAGAAGAGATCAGAGGGAACAAGAAGAAAAAGAAAGAAAACTTGGAACAAACTGGCAAATACAAGTGTGTGCAAAAACCATATACGAATTTAAGAGCAAACTAGACACTGCGAGATACAATGGTGGGACACCACGCATACACCTTCCCATAAGATACTAGGTAAATATATATACACAAACACACACACTTTATATATGAATAAATACTGGAGCTCCTGAGAAACACATGAAAAGTGATAGCAGGATATCTAGGTCATGTTAACTGGGAAGAGAAATGCCTGTGGATGCCAGAGATGTTTAACCTCTTCACTCCAGGGCACATCGCATGTCTGGCAGCATTAACTGCCCGACGTGCAATGTAGCGTCACAATAATAGCATTATAAAAAATAAAGTCAGTGCTCAATCATTTGTTCTTTCACCCTTGAATTTTGATAACCATAGAAAATATGATGAAGTCAATTTAGAGAGAATGGAGGCTACGTAGGTACGACTACAATAAATATAATCAAGATGCCGACATCGGCATCATCGCGTAGCCACTTGCTCCTCATGCCGCCTACGTAGGCGTCACCGTATGGAAGTGGTTAATTACAGTACAAATAGTGGGCATTGAAGAAAAATGAAAGATAACGAAAACAGGCCAGAGATCCCTGGTGAAGCATTAAAACTAAATGTAAACATGAGCTTTAGATCTCCATTAGATAAAAAAAAATTTCAGACAGTGAAGGACCTTTTTCTGGATTTACTGGGTATGAGAAAAGAATATTGAGTAAAATTATAGACAGAGGGAGATATTTATGCAAGAATCATGGAAGCAAGTGACTAATGATCTAAAGAGAGCACATCTTGAAATAAATAAGGGAGTGAGTGATTTAAAGCAAATGCTGAAATAAATATGGGTAAGTGCATTAAAAAGAGAACTGGCCAAATTAAAATGTGAAAATGAGGAAATATGGGAGAGGATAATTTAAAGATAAGAGTCATTCAGGTAATTAAAGAAAAACGAAATCTAGTAAGAGATACAATGGACGAAAAGAAGCATTTACCTAGTATCTTATGGGAAGGGGAGTTATGCTTGTGGTGTCCCATCTTTGTATCAAGCAGTGGTTTGCTCTTAAATGTGTGTATCTTTTTTGCACCCACTATTGTTTTGTTCAATTTGTTCCAGACATCCAATGCTCTGGGTGGATTTTTTTTCTTCAGGTTTCTTCTATGTCCTTTTTGAGTTTCTTTTCATGTCCATTTGTATTTCTCTTATCCCAATTTAGTAAGTCCTCTCTATCAAGATTTTGGCCACCCTTGAGGTGTGGCACGGGGCGCCATCCTGCTGAAGGATCTCGCACCAGGTTTTCATGAAACACTCCCCTAAATTCTCCTACAGAAGGTTAATATAGCACTCAGAGTGGACAGTCTGGCCCTTAGGAGCATTACAAGGTTCCTTCAAACCACTATAGCCAAGTGTGCCCCACACCATAGGATAGGGGGGGTGCTTAATGCTCGTCGCCATCAAGTGGTGCGTCATATGCTGACGCGGCAGGAGACTTGCACACTTTCATTCCCTTGCTCTTGCTTATACAAAAGGTCACTTCATTGGTCCAAAGGACCTTACACCACTGAACAAGGTCCCAGTCTTTATGATCCTTGGCAAATTGGACATGGTGATGCCTTTGTTTCAGAATGACAAGGGGTTTCACATGTGCTTTCACTTTTGAGTTAACAGCTTCTGAACATTTTCCTGAATTGTCCTAATGGAGATGTCACCGAGAAGCTTTAGGTTCCTTTCCTTAAATTCCTTTACAGTTATAGAAGGGTTAAGGTCCAACTGACATTTTAGAAGCATTAATGCCTTCTGGGAAATCTTCAGGGCCTTGCCACCGGGCATGTTTGTGGAGGGGCACAATATCAACCTCTCCCCCACCTATGCACCATTTTGTTGGGAGTCTGGACACAGTATTCTCAGTCACAACTGTTGCCTTGGCTATTTCTCAATTATATACTAGTTTGTGATATAAATGCATATTTCAACACTAAGAAAGCTATCCAAAGAGGGTACCAAATCCAAGACTACCCCTAAACTGAACAAGAACTCCACATATAACACCCAAAAACAACAACAACCTCCCCAGACATTTGAACACTCACAGAATCAGACAATTTCGTAGTATTTACACGGGCAAAACTACATAACCTTCCAATATTAAACAACTAAACTTTGTAACTCACCTTAGCAGCCCGAGTCAGCTTGTCACCTGATTCGCCAACACATATATTCAGGCACAGTTTGCCAATGCGCACTTCGCGCATGGCATTTTTACTTTTGTCCACCATTTCCTGAAAAGAGATGCTCTCTATTACCAAGACAAACTAATTCTGCATTTCCAATTAATAGTAATTCATACAATAATATCTCGCCTGGGGTAATGTTTGCAGTTCCATGTAATCATTACTTACAGGAATGTGGCACCCCCTGCAGACAAGTCATGCAACACTTATTTTGACTATAGATAAACCTGTTTAAAAACACTTATTTTGACTATAGATAAACCTGTTTAAAAAATACTGAGCCAGTTTTAATACACCTCATTTCTGAGTGACCTTGGGGACTGCCCAGTGGTTGTTGCCAATTACCAAGGAGCAATGTCTAGTCACAAGGTGAGAATGCCCTGTTCTTAAACATACAAGTGCCATTTCAGTGTTATTTATACTGGTAGAAAGAAGGCCATGGGTATGAGGGTTTTAAACCCCTTGTATGGGGCATTCCTCGCATCATTTCTACCACATTTTGCAACGTGATCCAGTACAGGATATTAGTTTATAATGCAATAGTGGAATAAAAGCACCAAATGGGAGTGATGGAACATTGGATTTTGTGGACTGAAGTGCATTTCCCGGATTCTTCAGAAGTCAAATTATCACAGGTTAGGTTGTTGCTGTTGAGCAAGTGAAGCAAATAAATGCATTGGAGGAATGAAAAAATCATAATGAGAAATAGGTTCTTAGGGATGTATGCAAAGAGAATACAGTTTGAAGGGGTTATTGTGCTTATGACACCGAGGCAGAGACGGAATCCAAGAGAGGTAGGAAGGAAATACAAACATGTTTCTGATGTGTGATGGGTGTTACGAGGATGGATAGCATAAGAAATATGGAGATAAGGAGAGTTGGGGTGGACAGTTGCTGTCAACCCTTTAGACATCCAGCGTGCACCTGCACACGCCTTTTGACCAACACCCAAACACCTGCTTGGACAATGGACCTCATAATTCCCAACAATAGATGCGCCTCCTGTCATGGTTGCCACCTGCTAGGACAAGAGACCTCACACTTCAGGAAAACACTCTCTTGCCAACTGACTTGACAAACCCTACCTGATCAGAATGTGGCAATACTTATAAAAAACGTACCTAGATGTAAATATGGCAACAGCCTAATTGTACTGGTATTATGTATAGAGGCAATGTGCCTACCACTGTATGGTGCAGTGACATTGAACTCACAAGATTTAGAAGGAAATTTAAACAAGTTTGAAAAGTACAGGGGGGGGGGGGGTCAGTATAATGGACAGTGAGAAACGAGAAGAGCTGGGGGTGGAAAGCACGTGTGGGCGTTTTCTATAGCAGTTAAATATGTTATGTTACCAAATTATTTCTATTTCATTAACCTCTTCAATACGAGTCAAATTCTTGTGCACAGCATCGGATGCCTGATGTATGATGATGCACCACAATACTCTCGTTATAAAATATAGTCACTGACGATTTATTTGTTCTCTTCGTGTTTCTCATTGAATGTAAACTAAAAATTTCAACTTGTGAATAAGTAGTGACCAAGTTGATATCTTTATGGCCATACATATACCAATGGCTTTTCCTCACTTACATGGAAGGCAGCAAAGGTCAAAGGCATAAATCCCCCCTCTCCATCCCCTCATGCAGAAAAAGAAAAGACGGAGAAATCCCTTTGGGCTGCATCAAATTATTCACACATACTCCCTCACCTCCACCCATCATAGCATTATCCATAAACAACCATTCTCCACTCACACCAATCTTGTCTTCTCCCTTCCTTCCTCTTTCCCAATACCTTTTTTTACCCCATCCATCTCATCCTTGATCACCTCCTCATCTTCATTCCTTCCACACTTTTTTTTTATTAATATTTCTTCACTCATTTTTTCCATGAAAAAGCTCGTTTTTTAAAGTCAAAACATATTTATTAATCAGAAACAACAATGAATGTATATAAGCAATAACATATCATTTGGTGACATTGGGTCAAGGGCACAGATAGAGACCAAACCAATGACAATGTTATGCATGCATGTATACACAGCCATGTTTTAATGAAATACGAATAAATCTGTAAAATCACATATTTGATTAAAGTTCACTCCTTCCACCTCTACCTTCCGCACTTTTTTTTTTACTGATCTCACCCATTCTTTCCAGGTGTCCAAACCATCCCAATACTCTTTCATCAACCCTCTCCTAATGCCCTTTCCAAACCCACTCTCATTTTTCACTCTATCCAGCCTAGTAACCCCTACCATACTTTGGGCATTTAATCTCAAACACATTAAAACTTTTCCTATCTTATGTTCCACGTTTCTACCCCATACAAAGCTGATGGCACAATCACACCTTTATACAATCTCCTATTATAGCTAGGTCAATATGAAAATGGAATTCCTGATATTTGAGCTGAAGTAGTTCTCATGGGATGGAAAAAGTCGCTATGAGTATAATGCAATTTGATTTATCCATCTAGCTGTCCTAGTTCTCGAGATATTGCATTTTGAATGGAATTAAATCGGGCCTATTTTGTCCGAGGAAATCGGGCCGAAATGTGCGGTCTGACTGATCGCCGATCAAACGTAAACAATGACGGTTTTTACTGACAGGCACAATTTTATATAAAAAATTAGCATATGGTTGCATTATTTGACCTATTTTCTATAAGATGTGTGATTTCCATGTAATTTGATCATATAATTACGTTTTTATCCTCTGCAAAATTACCCACCACAGCTACGAATACCGTAAAATTACATGAAAATCACACATTTTAAAGAAAATAATTTGAATAATTCAATTATATGCAAGGTATTACGCTAATAACCCAATAGTAACAAACTTAATAGTGTAGTTTGATCCATACCACCAGGACGAATCGTAGCTGTGGTCCGTAATATTACGGAGGATGAAAACGTAACTTCTCTTCGATCAAATTACATGAAAATCACACATTTTAAAGGAAATATTTAAAATAATTCAACTATAAGTCTATTACACTAATAACATAATAGTAAGAAACTTAATAGAGTGAAGTTTGGTCCATATCACCAGTGATAGATAAGATGGCGGGATGGATGTTGATGTTGTTATCCGATAATCCGACCCGATAGAAAAAAAAACTAATTTAAGCAACCAATTTCTCAGCTCTACCGTAACATACTGACTTTATTTTGGTATTAGAATAATCCACGATACTATTAGTTTTGGTTCATTATGGTCAGTTGCCCGCACGATAAATTTGTTAGCTCATTTTTTACGTTGAAACATATACCAATTTTTGATCTACTGCTGAATGCAAGCCGCCATGTTTATCTAATGTTTTTATTGACCGACATGTAACTGATGATGTGAATGTTTGAAATTTATTACGATCGTAGTAAATACACTCGCACAACATTTTTATTAATTAAATTTCCCGCGGTATGTAAATTTGGCCGTTTGAACGGCGTGCGCATAAAATGACGCGCTATTGTGCTCGTCATCGACGGTGGCGCCTCTGGTGGTGTTTGACCTACCTACCTATTACCATACATTCCCAAATATCTTTCTCATTACACTTCTCAAGTGTATTAGAAAACAAATTTTTTGTAGATTATAATACACCAATGTGATGAAAGTTTTTCTAGTCAGAAAAATAAATAAACCAAATACACTACAGAATGAAGCTGTGATCATAGGATCAAGATGCTATGTTGTCTGTCCATTCCCATTAAAGCAAATACACTACTGAACACACCACCCATGGAATCTGGATTAGGCCCCCAGAACTTCTGCCTGTACCTCTCACAGTACAGTGCATATCTTTAAAACAGTGCTACAGAGCTAAGATTCATGGATTTCTTAAAGCTATGCAACTACTGTACACCCCACAGTCTGATCAGATACTAAAACTGGCCATCAACATCCCTGACTACCCTAATGACCAATAGAATTATTGGTATCCCATTACATAATGCAAGTTAGCTTACAATAGACAAATTTATCGCTAATTTCTTCAACATCTACGCAAAAATGCATTAAAATTTTCACTATTACACACCAATTTTTTTTTTTTTTTTAACAAAATCCACTCCTATCCATTCAGTCCTCACATACTGTATTCCCATTCACCCACCTCCCTTGATACATCAATGTGATATATATTCTTCTTGGGAGGGGAGAAGAAAAAGAGCCCCCCCCGACACCAAGTACACTAGCAAACAATGATGCAATCATAGGCTCTGGAATGCACCCTCTGTACTTCTGTCAGCACCTCACATGGTATGTATTTAGTAAATGTTCAGTTGTGTACATGGACGTGATATAGTGCTAGAAAATTAATTATTAATTTTGTAAATTATAATGTATCAACATAATGCAATTTTCTTGGCGGAAATAAAAACCAAAAAAGTTGCTAAAACAGATTTTGTAAGTAACGAAGTCACGCCAGACAAATGGTACGCCATGTTTGTTATGATAGATGCCGACGTCGAAGAAATGAAAGGATGTTAAATTCGTCTAACCTAACCTAATGTGTATTCAGTAAATCAGTAACTGTCATTTAAGGTCATCCAGATCGTCATCGTCACGGATGTTGGCGGGCTGTTCAATCACTCTTTCTGATTGCGGGGTATATAGGTCTTTCATAGCTTGAAGGAATGTATGGATTTCAGCTCCATAACATTCCTCCAAGAATATATACCTTGCAAGGTACTGGCAGAAGTACCAAGGGCGTACACCAGGCCTCAACTGGACCGGGCTGATAACACTTGACAAAAGACAAAATGGCATCCTGATCCTATGCTAGTGACTTCATTCATTAGTCTATTTGCTTGTAGCAAGATATTTTCTATTTTTATTTCCTCCAAGAAAATCGCATATTATGTGCATGTATTAGAATTGACAAAATTAATATCTAATTTTCTAACACTATATCGTGTCCATGTACACAACTGAACAAATACCACATTCTTACAAGCTATGAAGCAGATTCATACATTTCTTAAAGCTATACAACTCCTGTACACCCTGCAGTCCAATTGGATACCAAAACTGGCTGTCAACATCCCTGACAATGATGACCCTGATGACCTACAGAATTACAGGTATTGCACTACATAATGCAGGCTAGGTTAGAATAGCCACGTCTATCAAAAAGATGGCATCTCAAGCAGCCCCCACTGCTCTCTAGGTATCACTGATTGATTACAATTTATAAAATTTATATCCGTCAGTTTATAGTTTCACCCAACCAACGATTTTCTGATGTGGCCTATTTGTTTCTGGTAAGATATGTTGTGTATCGATTGATGGTGTACATGAATTCTGCCGCAAATGCTTAGTTTCCAAGTAATGAATATTTAACCCCTACACAGGCATCATGAGCAAGTGGGTACACGAGGATGCCGACGTCGGCATCTTGATTATATTTATTGCAGTCGTACCTGCGTGACCCACATACTCTGTAAACTGGCTTAATTATATTTTCTATGGTTATCAAAATTCACCGGTGAAAGAGAACGAGCGATAGAGCAGCGACTTTTTTTTTATCCGAGTATTATGACAACATCGCACATCTGGCAGCTAATGCTGCCAGACGTGCGATGTGGCCCGTATTGAAGGGGTTAAACTTGTGCCTACATCTCCTCCCCAATGGTCTTGGGGGAACCGGTGGGAAATCGGGGTTTTTGGGTGGGGAGCATTAAATTGAGTAATGCGCATTGCAAAACAGGTCTAAAATAAACAAAAAATATTTGAAAATACATAAATTACACCTTTAATGGCAACAGCTGACGCAAGCGTAGCCATGTTTTTGTTGAGTAGCGTTACGAACGATTCACAAGTTTCCTCGCTCTATCTGCTACATTTAGCGAAGCCCACTCCACCCGTGCAAGAGTTGCTAACCCTAAATTAGGGAAAATCATGAAGCTTCAAGAGGACCGAAAGTTGCGATATTGTGTACAACCTAACTTATCAAACCTTGACTACCCTAACCTGAACAAACCTAACCTATCCTAAACTAAACATATGTAACCAAACCTCAACCAAACCAATCCTAATCTAACCTGACTGGGGGCTTTGACCCCCCAGACCCCTCCAATCCACACCAAAGCACTCTTAATAACGTAACTGTGTGTTTATTATAGCTAATAAACTAAATGGTAACCATATTTGCCATAAATTAAAAACCACAATAAAAGCATTAGCATTGCCTTATGAGGATGAGGTTGAGAGTTGTGGTGGGCTTCACTAAATGTGGTGGATAGAGCAAGAAATTTTGCGAATCATTGGTAACGCTGCTCAACAATAACATGGCTATGCTTGCCTCAGCCGCCATCAAAGGTGTAATTTACATATTTTCCTATATTTTTAACGTATTCTTGATGATTTTGGACCCGTTTCGCATATTGCATTACTCAATTTAATGCTCCCCACCCAAAAAACCCAATTTCCCACAGGTCCCCCAAGATCGTTGGGGAGATGTAGGCATAAGTTTAATATTAATTCATTACTTGAAAACTACGCATTTGCAATGGAAATGATGTACACCATCAATCAATACACAACATATCTCACCACAAACACAAGTCACAAGAAAATCGTTGGTTGGGTGAAACTATAAATTGTCCTTAACATCCAATTGGCACTTTGAAAGTGCACACCTACACGATATAAAAATTGAAAACTAATCTTATAAATAATCCGTCAACATAATATGCATTTTTCTTGCCAGAACTCGTACACAGAATAAATTGCTAAAATCAATACACATTGATATTTGAACGAAAAGGTTGGATTATGTAGATTAGTTAATTTGGGTAGGTTAGGACTTAGGTTAGAATAGACAAATTTAACCTTTCATTTCTTCCTCGGCCTTTATCAAAAACATGGCGGATCATTCAACTATTGAGACTTCGTTCAATAAAGTTTTACCAACTTATGTTATTAATTTCCACCAAGATAAGCATATGTTGATGTCTTATAATTTTCAAAATTGAGTGTTATACTGCTATATCAAGTAGGTGTGTGGTTCTAAAAATTAACACCAACTTTGTTACAGATTTCTGCCACGAACAATGTATACTTGCATATACAGTAGTAAACTCATGTGTAATTACCACAAACATTAGTAAGCTCATGTGTAATTGCCACAAACATTAGTAAGCTCATGTGTAATTGCCACAAACATTACTAAGCTCATGTGTAATTGCCACAATTCACAAACATAAGCCTTCTGAATTTGTACTAGTATGGACTTACCCAGTCACCCTACGCATACGATACATGCCTAATGTGACCATGAGCTGTAGTTCTCCACCATCACTTTCGAAATTTAATGTTATGCACAAACCCAAGCCTTTCTGACATATGGCACTCCACAAATAACTATGAATACATCCCCTTCTTGACTCATGAATCAAACATTATTTAATGGTGGTTTGACATTTTCGAACACTGAATAACTTGTTTATGTCCATACCGTTTCAATATACACTCGGCAAAACTTCCTTCTGGTACTTTAGTAATCCTTGAAATAGAAAGATTCCACTTATGTACAGGTTAAGACTTGTACACACAATGCCTGCGACAGTCACACGTGAGAGGGAGCGGGATCAGTATTTAAATGAAACAAGTATATTTTGGGGGACGTTATCCTCATTTTCCTCCTTTTCTTTTTTAACAATTCGTTTACGTTTCATTGTACACAATTTGGGCGACAGTAGAATTTATCGTCTTTCCAAATTTCACATATTTCAACGAAAACGTTCTCAATGTCCTACCTCACTTGTTGTAGACGGCGAAAGGAAGGTTCCGATTGGAAAACAACAGATGACTCTCGGTTTTGGGAAAATCTGAATTACCAAAAAACCAATTTAGAATTGAAATTTATTGTAGTCTTTACATTTAGATTTTAATATATATTTCTAAAAAACTGTTTCCTTGACGTAAACGTAAATAAGTGTTTTTTTTTACATCCGTGACGTCATTGTGACGCGGGCGATTTAGATAAATTTACCCCTTTTTCAATTTAGACTAAAGCAGTTGATGAAATAATTTGAGAGCATGAGAGGAATGTAAATGTGGGTAAAAATAAATTAAAGATATATTCATTGAGTGATATTGGTAGTGGGTTTGAAGGGGAGGCTGGAAGAAATGACGAATTTTAAGTATTTGAGATTGTATGTGTCAGTGAATGAAGGACTGGAAGTGATGAATTATTTAGCAAATGGGGCAAATAACTTTTCTGAGTGGAATGGAATGTGTTTTGAAAAATATATAATATATCTATGGATGAACGCAAAGAGAAGGTTGTGAGTAGTGCTGGGCAAATACCGCTAATTTCAATACCGGAATTACCGGTAAACAACAATGCCGTTACCGGAATTACCGGTAATTTACCGGTAAAAGACTCGTGAGGTAGTAGTGACGTCCCAAGTTCGAGTCGCCTTTATGACTTAAATCTAAACAAATTTCATCCTACTATGGTGTGTAGTCACAAGTTTTGTAACGTCGTCACTATAAAAAATCCTGCGCTCCGAGTCGTTACTCCAACTCTCGTGGGCGGGGAGTAGGGAGGGGGTGCGTGTAAGGTCACAGCATTACCTCCTCTCCCTCAGTGCATAGGCCTACGCACCAATCCCCCCCCTCTCACACTCCACTTCCGTCTCTATGTAAGTGCAATTTCATACAAAGAATATATTTTTCACATAGAAACAATTTCATAAAAGAAAAATAATTACATGCATCATTTTTACACATTACACATAAAAATTCATTTCCAAAATCACCCATTTTTCATTTAGTCAGGACAGTTTTTTTGTACAATTGAGGTTTTAAAGGTTTTGTGCGAGATGAATTGACATATGTAGGTCATTTTCATAATGTTTTTTTTACCAAGTTCCTCTTATATTAGGCTCAGGAACACAATCTTAACCCTTTGAATTTCTGTCAAAGTTTTTTTTTCAATTGTTCATAGTTGTCATTTTTTATATTGGAATTACGTTAATTTTGTATTAGCAGGACTCTACGATCCCTATATTTATATTATAGTACCTTTAAATGGACAAAAAACACACGCATATATTTTATTTTAATTTTTTATTCTGTGTATCCATTTGGATACATGCCCACCGGAATCGCCAGCGCGCGCCACCTCCACCAATCTAGGGTAAGGCTCGCAAATATTAGTTACTTAAGACTACGCGAATAATAATTACATGCGTATCACTAACAAAATATGATTTTTGAATAACACGTTACCTTGCGTCGTAGAGGCCACTTCAATGGGCACAGTGTTAATCCACCAGAATCTTTGATCGTCTCTGCCCGCTTATTCTTGTCTCTGCTTTCCGTGAGTCTGTTGTGGTATACTGTATTCCCTGCCCCAACCCATAGCTTATATATATATCCTTGTCAGTCATCACTCGTGCGAGTCTGATAAGTGTATTTGTGAACTTGTTTGTGATTAACTCCAATACAAGTACAGTACAAATAGATTGTAACATGCAGATGGTGTCTTTCATGAGCAACTGCGTACATTTATGTAAATATGCATATATTAATAAACATTAAATATAAAGTTAAATATGAAGATCTGGTAAGTGTGGAAACAATGTCTCTCCAATCTCCCCGTTCTGTGAGCTTTCATGTCCGTTCTACAAACTTTACAACGTGCCTTATTTCCATCCTCTTTCACTTCCGCTAACCATTTTTTTAACAGGGGATCCTTTAACCAGGCAGACTGAAAAGTTTTCGAGTAGTTTGACCACCTCTTCATTTCTAGATCACATAGGCTGACTAATCGAATACGTACACTTTGCACTGAACCTCTGCGGGCCGAGATGCGAACAAAACGATCTAGCACGTCTGTTAATTTTCATATTCGAATACGTACATTTCGTACTGTGCATCTGTGGGCCGAGAAGGGAGCAGGACGATCTAGCACGTTGAATACGTTCCTGTTAATTTTCATCCTACGTAGGGTCGTCAGTACTGTCACTCAGTACCACCAAGCCGAAACGTGCTTACCGCTCTCTGAGTATTATGGGATAGCTTATCGGTTAACGCGACGACCACCCCACACGGCCCTTCGAATCCGTGTCTGCCGACTTCTTTCACGTCGCAGGAAAGTCGTTCTTGGTTATAGCGGACAGACTCTCAGGTTGGCCAGTCATCGTGCCCTGCGGTCAGGACACAACGGCTACCCGAGTCATCCGGAAGTTCTGCTGCTACTTCCGGGAGGTTGGCGTTCCCCTCCGCCTTCGCACCGATGGTGGCCCTCCATTTACCAGCGCTGAGTTCAACCGTTTCACGGAACGCTGGGGCGTCCACCATTCGGTCACCTCCCCGCACTACCCCCAGTCTAATGGCCACGCCGAAGCTGCAGTCAAGGCAGCTAAGCACCTCATCCTTAAGACCGCGCCCAATGGCAACATCGACTGCGAGGAGTTCGACCGCGGTCTCCTCGAACTACGGAACACCCCGTCTCTGGCCGGCCGCTCACCTGCCCAGGTCCTCTTCGGGCGCCCCCTCCGGACATGCGTCCCGGCCCACCCGCAATCCTTTTCGCCCGAATGGCAGGCTCGCTCAGAAGAATGCGATCGCAAGGCCGCGGCCTACGCCGCCCGGACGACCCGGCGATACGACGAGCACGCCCGGCCCCTCCCTGCCCTGGCCGTCGGCCAGCACGTGCGGATTCAGGACCGCACGTCCCTTCGGTGGGACAAGGTCGGCGTGATCATGGGCCGTGGCAGGTCCAGGGACTACGAACTTCGCCTACCAAGTGGTCGACTCTGGTGGCGCAATCGGCGCCATCTCCGTCCGGTGGCACCGCCCCCCGACGCCTCCGCCACCGCCGCGCCCCTCCCCTCGCGCGCGGACCCCCCTACCCCTCGCCGCTCGCCTCGGCTCGCGGGCGTTCCTGCCCCCCGCGTCGCCTCTGCAAGCGCGGTGGGGGGGGGAGGTGTAGTATAGTGTACTGAGCATAGGACTAATGTGAACTAGTGCAAGGGTGGTGTACTGCGTGCCCGACTCGCAGACGCCTCCCACTACAAGGACCCCTTTCATACTTTATACAAAGCCCCCCTGTATGTATGCGCGCCTACGGCGCCCAATGCCTTCGCCCAGGGGCAGTTACTCTATAGATTCCTTGGGCACTAGACGTGCCCCCTCTGTACGCATAACCTACCGATCAATAAACCCCCGAACCACACAACTTGTTTCACTGCTGCCCTTGCAACATGCTTGCCAAGACCGTCAAGGTTGTTACCGATAAAACCCGTAACTACCGGTAGCTGCCCACCACTACCGTCACTCAGTACCACCAAGCCGAGACGTGCTTACCGCTCCACGAGTGTTTGGTATAGCTTATCGGTTAACGGAACCTTAACGGTAGCAGAATTATTGCCGGTAAGCTACCGTCAAGGCTGTTACCGATAAAACCGGTAACTTTACCGGTAGCTGCCCACCACTAGTTGTGAGTGACTACGGAACTGTCTGGAGCAGATGATTGAAATTTGAGGGAGGCAGAAAGGAATAACTTAAATGTGTTTAAGGTGAAGCGTTTGAGCAGTAGGTAGGTCTTGCAGGGATATACAGAAAAAGTGGGTGTGATGCAGAGAACAGCAGTGGCGGCGCCAATGGGTGGCTTGAGCCCCTCCAACAATGAGCCAAGCCCCCCGTCAGCCACCGCAAGGTCAACTTAGAAAGTTTTGGACTTTTTTTTATTTCATGCATGAAAATATAAATTAGAAGTTAGAACACTAAAACGCACGTTTCCAGCATTTCATAGTCTTGATTTTATCCAAATAGCATGACCTTAAAAAGTCTGATGGCATACGAACTTTTCAATGTCACAATGAGGAGAAAAACAGGTCTACGGAAAAATCTCAGGAAAACAACATGCAAAAGAAAGGCGGAAAAGATAGAGGAGGAAATCAAATCAGTAGAACTAAAACTGCTCCAATCACACGATGAACAGAAGAAAAGAGAGGAACTGCAGGCAGTCTCTAAAATCAAGACAAACACAAATTTCTTCTATGCCAAAACGAAGCTGAAAAGTTTCTCACCAATAAGCCCCCAAAGGCCTAATGAAAGGAAATGGCGAACTAGAAAACGACCCCACAAAAATGGCGGATATCATCAGTGAACAATACAACAATGTATACAGCCGTCCAGACGAAAACAAAAAGGTAACAGATCCTGATGAATTCTTCGGAGAATCTAGAACTGGAACAACCTTCCTTTCCAGCATAGTGGTGACGACCGGGGACATAATCAAAGCCATTGACAGCATAAGGCCAAACTTAGCGGCAGGACCAGACGGCTTCCACGCTCTATTACTTAAAAACTGTAAAGAAGAACTGGCAAAGCCTCTCCAGCTACTGTGGTCAAAATCTCTGAGTTCTGGTACCATACCACCTGCCCTAAAGCTGGGAATTGTAACACCCATCCACAAAGGAGGTAGTAAAGGCCTTGCTAAAAACTACAAACCTGTAACACTAACATCTCACCTCATCAAAATTATTGAAAAAATTATACGTGACAAAATGGTAACATACATGGAATCCATAAATGCCTTCAATGATGGCCAACATGGTTTTAGAAAGGGTCGCTCCTGCCTCTCTCAGTTGTTACTACACTATGAGACTGTACTAGAGAACATCCAACAAGGCAGCAATACCGATGTAATCTACCTGGACTTCGCTAAAGCCTTTGACAAGGTAGACCATGGTATTGTCCTCCACAAACTGAGAAAACACGGCATCTGCGGGAAACTAGGAAAGTGGCTACACAGTTTCCTCTCAAACCGATTACAACAAGTAACTGTCAAAGGAATGCTATCTAAGCCCAGTAACGTAATAAGTGGCGTTCCTCAGGGCTCTGTCTTGGGCCCACTGCTATTTTTGGTAACTATAGAGGACATCGACAAAGACCTACAACACTCTCATGCTACGTCCTTTGCTGATGACACCAGGATAGCCATGGAGATCAAGGCAGAGGAAGATGAAACGCTACTACAGGAAGACCTAAGCAGGATATTAACCTGGGCAAAAAATAACAGCATGACACTGAACGGAGATAAGTTTGAGCTGCTACAATATGGCTCCGTACAAGAATTGAAAAGCTCGACCAACTACAAAGTCGACTCTCAAATCATAGCAGGGAAAGCCCACGTCAAAGACCTTGGGGTACATATGAGCAGCGACATGACATTCTCTCACCACATCAATGAGATCTCTGACACCGCCAAGAAACTCTCAGGCTGGATACTCCGGACATTCCAGACTAGAAACAAAACATGTATGCTGACGCTCTGGAAAGCATTACTCCCAAAACTTGAGTACTGTTGCCAACTCTGGTCTCCCTTCAAGACAGGAGACATAATCAAGCTAGAAGCGGTCCAGCGTACTTTTACAAATAAGATTGAGGGATTGCAACAGTACAACTACTGGGAAAGACTGCAACAGCTGGGACTCTACTCTCTCCAGCGAAGACGCGAAAGATACATAATAATATACGCCTGGAAGATTCTGGGCCTAAAGGTGAACTACCACCCAAGAAGAGGTCGCCTGTGCTATGTGAGGAGAACTGAGGGGACGTCACAAAGGGTGAAGAACATAGTACACCACAGCTTCACCTATATTGGGGCGCGCCTCTTCAACTCTGTCCCACAGAAATTGCGAAACCAGACAGGCACTTCACTAGAGAATTTAAAAAACAAACTGGATAAGTGGCTGGCCACAATTATGGACCAACCACCTACACCGGGATACACCAGCTCCAGTAACAACTCCCTCCAATCACTGACCTGTGACTCAGAGAGGAGGAGCTGCCTGAGTACAGCGGACGTCCACGTTAGCTGAATCGGTCAAGATGAAATCGGACAAAGGTAGACAAAGGTAAGGTTACATTTTCCGCCGCTATGGGATACTGATGACGTAAAACTTGCTATTTACATTCTTCAACATGGCCTGCACGCAGTACGAAAGTGACTTCACATCGAGTGAAGGAGCTTTATCGGATTTGGATGCCCTTTTGTGTTCCAATGTGGGTATGATACAAAGATACATGTACGAACCAATTCGGATATCCCAACAAAACTCAACTGACGAAGAACATGTCGAGAATAAGGAATCCTCACAGGATGAATGCCAAGAACGTGCGGGAAATGAGGACTGGTGAGTTCGTCGGAATGCATTACTGCATGCACGCTTTACATACATAAATTCACACCACCAACTACACACCACACCAGACCAGACACATGCTATCGTTAGTTTGTCATCAGACGTGCGGACGTAGTTCTGAGGGCATGAAATGGTAGATCTAATACATAGCAGACGATGATGGGCCTGACCCTATCTTCCAGGCCCCAGCATGTCCAGCAGGGCTGGTTTTGATCTTATTTTATTAGAAAAACACCCACACGACCACCAAGATGACCACCTCCACGGTGCATGGATAGTTCATCTGTTCATGCGAGGAGGAAATGTGCTTTACTAACTATACTTGTTTTGGTTTGTTTAAAAAAGTCAAAGTGATAGTCAAAACCTACATGTCAGGTTCATCAAAGTCCATGTGCCCAGTATCTGGTATGTCTGGTTCCCAATCAGGATCGGTTTCTATCATGTTATCCACCATGTCGTCCACCACTGGATCCTCCTCATTACTACTGCACCCAAGACCCAAGGGTTTGTCCCACGTTGGTTCAGAAAAGGCAACTGCCTCGGGTAGGGCCGCAGAGACATATGTGGCAGGTTCAGTGTGGGTTGACGCCACCTCCTTCAACCAAAGTGGGCAACCACTCACTTGGACACCGACATCTTTGTTCATGGCTCTGTTCATTTGTGTCCCTCTGTTCACCGCTTCTGGCCTTATGGAAACCTGTGCAGGTATGTGAAGCTTCGGACTTGGTGGTACAAACGCTTGAGTTGCAACAGAGGTGGATTTCATAGGCTGAAATTAATAACACCCAAATTTTCAAGAAAATCTGTGCATGGATAAATCATCTCCTGATTTATGCCAAGCTTCATATTAACAGGCAAAAGTTTCAAGGATTCATGAATTACAAATTGTTTTTATCTGTGATAAGATACAATAGAATAGGCCTATGTCGCGAAGAGAATAGAGAAATCATTTGACTGAAGGGAAGAGGGAGGCTAGCAAAGGGTATTCACAGACATGTCTATAAAATTACCTGCCATAGGTAGTGGTTGGTGTGGGGAAGAGAAGCCATCAATCAAATGCTTGGCACTGTCACCATGGTCACTTCCATATTCCATCTCAATTTCGCTGGTAGTGGCACTTGCAGAAAGTGAATATTCACCATAGACAATTTGTAACAGCTGAAAAATTCGGTCTATATCAGTACAAATTCCTCCCTCCTGGTCTAGGATAATTAGGCTTAACTCCTGCTGGGGTGGTGGGGAGGATTCCACTTGTTTACCTAAAAAAATAATTTGGTTGACTCCAATTGACAAAACGTGGTCGTAGGCTTATTATGGAAGCCCCTGTCATCATGGCCATGCCTGATACCCTGGTGGAGTGGTGTGATCGTATTCATAGGCCTACACTCCTATAGCTAGCCTATGTCATGACTATACTCCTAATCTGCTTAGGCTTAGCCCAAAAATCGTTAGTCAAGCATAACCATGCTTGTTAACGATTGTTAGTAACAGCGTAGGTAACACAGGATATACACATGATACAGACTGATACACGTACGTCCAAACGTTGTCTTTTTTTCAACAGCAGTGTTCCTTCGACGGCGTTTGCTTGCCGAACGTGGGGTCTCGTCGATGACAAAAATTGTCGGTGTTGCATCGTTTTTTAGAATGGGCCTCATGTTAATTCCCAGTGACTCGGCAAGGCCAGGGTCCCGAGTATACTTTTTTTTTTTTTTTTTTATTTGTTTCGAACAGAGTTTCGCTCTCAATCCAGGCTTCCATGACTCGTGTCGTCTGCATCGAATGATCCAGTTCATTTTACGAACAGGATTTTTCGGAAAAGAATGAAAATTAATTTCATCCGCAGCAGAAAATTTCGTCGAATCACTGTTGCAATTTGCGATGACACAATAAACCATTTTCGAACTAAATATTTGATAGAAAAAAAACTTGGTAACACACAGAATATGAAAGATCATGTGAATGTTTCATTTTCTCTTTTATATTTCTCTGTAGAAATATAAAAGAGAAAATGAAACATTCACGTGAACTTTGGTGCGAGGAGACATTACCTTATGACACGGGAGGAAGGCCAGGGAGGGAGGCATTGATAGTAATGACTTAGAAATATCTCCAGATTGAAGTTTTTCACGGCTTATTAAATTCAATGAAATATTTATATCTTTTAATGTTGCTTCATTTTATACATAATACAACATACTGATATAAACAATGTACACGCTCATGTTGATATCTGAAATGTCGACATTTTTACCGCAGTCGACATTCTGTCTTTTACATTGTGTCATGCACTGTCGTGAATGTTTCATTTTCTCTTTTATATTTCTCCGTATGTAAAATCTAAGAACACCATCGTGTTCACGATACAATTATTTATTAAACCACACGTTTTATTGTAAGCTTGCTATAATGACATATGCATATACCAATTATTCAATTAATGATTAAATGTTGTATGAACTGTGATATTTTGTCATCTGACTTATACTCGCCGTAATTAATACATTTATAACACTTTTGATGTCTAGATATAGTATAACCTTCATTGTTCTATTGTAATATAGCAAACCTGGCTATCTTGTGGAAAAAGGTAACACAATGTACTAAATATTTTTTTAAACGGGAGGCTGAGCGCAGGAGTGGAGGCAGCCCAATGGCAGTCCTACCAACCTATGGGAGCTGTACCACGCACATCGACAGAGATTTCCTGAGTGAACAGACTGTAGTGCAGTGATCATCATCAACAACAACAAGCTTATGGTATCTGCTGCTTCCACTGAATAAGTTTTATTATATTCATTGATTTAAGGTCATAATTTCATGTTGTTCAATTCGAATGTTCTTCCTCGCCAAAAAACACAATTTCCTCACCATTCCCAATACTTGCAATATAGTCGAAAAGAAATTCGATGTTGAAGGGTGGTGACGTTCTCTCAACCGCCGACGCCGGACACACCGGAGATGTCTACTTCCTTGGCCGGTCCAACCCAGACTGATGACGTCACCAACGCGAGCGGAGGCGTTTTCATTCGCCAAGGCTCACAGCTCGCTCGCGCGGATCACAGCCATGGGTTAGGCGGCCAATCAGAAGGCTAGACGTTCCAACGGGACCCGTCGGGGACCCTACCACGGGGTTTTAAGGGATGGCCTCTTGCCAACCGAGGGCAGAACAGCCTCACCAACCGTCGCAGCGATAAAATCACCTTCAGCTCCAAGATCTTCTCTCTCCTAGTATCGATAGAGGACCTCGAGCTCCAGATTTCAGGGATCGCCATATACTCATCTTATTCAGTGGTTAAAAGAGATCAGATTACCCATATCTGTCTTCAGCTTCCTTCTTCCTTGGTTGTCCATACCAGAACACTACAGATTGGTGACCCCTGAGTGACAACCAGGAAGATGGCAGAATCAAAGCTGAAATTCCTCAGTTTTTCTCATGACGTGGAAAACGGGCTAATCCACGCACAAAGATATTTGGCCACTCAGACTGGGGTGAGCGATCAGCAAGCCTTCGGAGCGTATATTGCCACACTACCGACGGAAGTTATCTCCCTCGTCCAGAACGTCATCATTACATCACCAGCGGAACGCAAGTGTGACGCCCTCAAGGCGGTCTTGAGGAACCACTACGCTAGATCTGACGAGGAACTTTACAAGGAAATACAGCAAATCCAACTCGGAGACGACCGGCCATCAGCGCTTTTCAGGGGAATGGCTACACTCAATGCTCGTACAAAAAATGGCCTTCCCAAAGAACCTTTTCGGTCAATACACCTCTCCAAGATGCCGGTTGACCTGCAGCTAAATCTGGACGCCCTAATTGCTGACAAGGACGGCGACGCCCACTGCTCCACCACCGACAGGATGTACCAGCGCCATAGGTACAAGCGTCGATAAACACCACGCTCTCAGAAAGAGGCAACACCGCAGTGAACAGCGTGTGCAGTAATATTACAAGTGCTAGTGACTGTGGACCTCCAATAAACACCATACTCTCAGAAAAGAGCAACAGTGCAGTGAACACAGTGTGCAGTGATATTACAAGTGCTAGTGATCGCGGGCCTCCCAGTTACCACCTCTCGACCAGCTTTCCCGCAGTCGATAGTGCAGTGAGCAAGACCGTTCATTCGTCGAACAATGCCGGGAACCAAAATGTGCAGTAGCAAGGGAGGAAATGGCCGGAAGAAGAAAACTGGTGAGTCAGTTAAGTTACAAAAATCAAATACCACGAAGTGTTGTGCCACCTAGGGATAGTGATACCTGCTGGTACTATGCCCGCTTTGGTAAGAAAGCACTCAGATGTACCGAGCCTTGCTTCTGTTCGGGAAACGCTAGATGCGGGGGTCGATAGGCACCACCACCACCCCCGCCAACCATGCCTCCACCCTCCTTTCTGTGCGTGATGATTATTCTGGACTCTTCTTTCTGGTGGACACGGGCTCGGCTGTCAGCATCATGCCTCCTGCAGCAGCCCCGAGTCAAGGTAAAGACCTTCCGTCATACGATCTGCTCGCAGCCAACGGTACACCCATCGCCACATATTGCAGCCACTACGTTGTCCTGGATCCCTAGAATGTCAAGTTCCCCTAGATCTTTGTTATTGCAGACGCCCATCAACCCATTCTAGCCTGTGACTTTCTACAGCATTACAAAATGTCAGTCAGCACCAGGGATAACTGCCTGTATCAAGCAACAAATCGCATACCAGGAACTGTCACTAACGACACTTCTTCCAAAATGTCCTCCCTTTAGCCAGCTGGCGAACACACACAAATCCTGCAAGAATTCCCTCAGCTGATGTCTCCATACAAGGCCACTACACGCCCCCACAACATAGTGCACCATATCCAAACTGGGCCGCCGGTCTACAGTAAGCCTCGACGTCTTTCCCCAGAGAAGTTTGCAGCCGCCAAGCAAGAGTTCCAAGAACTACTCGATCAAGGTATCATCCGCCCCTCTGAGAGTAATTGGGCATCGCCACTCCATATGGCTCCCAAGACACCTCCACCACTCAACCAATGGCGGGCCTGTGTTGACCATTGCCAACTCAACCACATCACGAAGGCTGACCGCTACCTCATTTCACATTACCAATATTTCCACTTCAAGCTCCACGGGAACCAGATGTTCTCCATTATCACTCCCTTTGGCCTTCGTGAGTGGAGAATTATGTTGTTTAGCCTCCGCAATGCCGCCCAAACATTCCATCAGTTTATGGATCACGCCCTAAGAGACTTCAACTTCGTCACCGTCTACATCGATGGTATACTGGTGGCCTCTCATAATTACGACTAGCACCGCCACCATCTCCGCCTCCTCTTCCGCCGACTGCAGGATTACGGCCTCAGGATACACCCATCAAAGTACCTTCTAGGAGTACCATCACTCGACTCCCTCGGACACCGTATATCAACAGAGGGCCACTCTCTCAAAAGGTGGACACCATCATCGACTTCCCGGAGCCATCATCAGTCAAAATGCTGCGCCAATTCCTAGGGATCGTCAATTATTACCATCGATTTATCCCCACTGCGGCCGCCAAACTTGCACCTCTGAGCGGCCTCACCAAGAACCGTTCCAAGCATTCGGTTGTTCCCATTAGGTGGTCTCCTGAATGAACCCAAGCATCTAGGCAGATTAAGGCTGCAATAGCAAACTTCACCCACCTGTCCTACCCGATGGCTAATGCTCCTTCCATCCTCACCACTGACGCCCCCTCTACAGAAGGTCAACGGACAGCTCCACCCGATCGCATTTTTCTCCAAACGGTTGGACACTTCCCAAATGCGCCACAGTGCCTTTGACAGAGAGCTTCTGGCCATTGTTTCGGCCGTCAAGCATTTCCTTTACCTTCTAGAAGGACGTCCTTTTAACATCCTTACCGATCACAAGCCTCTCACTAACGCACTGGACAGGGTATCTGACCACCAGTCACCGAGAGTCTCTCGGCAGCTGTCATTCTTGTCCTAATTTGGCACTCACATCAAATACACAAAGAGAAAAGATAACCATGTTGCTGATGCCCTGTCCAGGATTACCTGTAGTGTTATCCCTAACGCTACAGGTAATAACATGCAGCCAATACCCCGTCTTGGGTATTGGCTGCATGTTATTGTGGCAAAGTAGCATGCAATTGATACTTTAGGGTCTATATGGGGCGCCCGTACGGACCAGAATCACACATAATTTTGTCTGTGATAGAGGAAAACTCTGTTCATAGAGAAATGATGACACTACGACTGTCCCTCCGTTATGCTACCCCCAACCCCTTGTTACTGTCCTGTACCATTTCTCTGAATATTCATTTTCTTTTTTGGGGAAAAAGAATGCTACCACCAAGCCTTCCCATTTGAGTCGGGGAGTGTAGTTGGGAGGTTCTCAGGAGTGAAGAGGGGATGAGGGAGAGAAGGGGTGGCTATACTAGTAAATGAAGAGATAGGCAAGCGTGTAGTGGAGTGGAAGGTTTCATCAAGGTTGATGTGGATGAAGATGAAGCTGGGAAGGGAGATGTGGGTTTTTGTAAGTGCGTATGGGCCTGGTAGTGAGAAGAGCGTAGAGGAAAGGGAGGCTTTTTGGGTAGATTTAAATGAGTGCATAGAGGGATTAGGGAGAAATGTCAATGTAGTTGTATTGGGAGACCTTAATGCTAGGGTAGAAAACGAACCAATAGATGGAGTGATTGGGAAGTATGGAGTTCCAAGTAAAAATCGTAGTGGAGAATTGATGGTGAAGATGTGTCTTGAAAGAGAGTTGATGATAGCAAATGCAGTGTTTAGGAAGAAAGTTAAGCATAAGTACACATGGGAGAGGGTGGTGGATGAAAGGGTGGCAGATAGAGCATACTCCTGGTGGTGACCAGGAGTATGGTAGGAAGAGTTAAGGATGTACATATTCTAAGGAGAGAGAGTGGGGGAATATCAGATATTTTTCTGGTGTAAGGTAAATTGAGAGAGGAGAACAGGTGGAAAAAGAGGAAAAGGGCAGAAGGTAGGGAGGTACTTAGAGTGAACTGCTTAAATGAGAAAGAAAGGGAGAATGATTATAAGAAGCTGAGAGAGGAGTGGGAGGGAGTGAAGGACAGAGTAGAACTAGGAGGGGAGGAGGAGTGGAGATGGTTCAAGGAGGGAGTCATAAGGTGTGCAAAGATGGTGTGTGGAACAAGGAGGGCGGGAGGAAATAGAAGGAAGGGTAGTGAGTGGTAGAATGAGGAAGCAAAGAAGGGTGTAGAAGAGAAGGAGTAGGCTTTCATAGATTGGCTACAAATTAGGATGATGGCATCGTATGAGAGGTACAAAGTAAAGAGATGGGAAGTTAAGCATAAGATAAAGGAAGCAAAGAGGAGAGCAGATGTGAAATGGGGTAAGAGTATGACAGAAAATTTTGAAAGTAATAAAAAGATGTTTTGGAAAGAAACTAAAAGAGGAAGAGGAGGTGAATCAAACAGAGAAGAAAAAGTAAAAGATGCAGATGGAGAGATGATAATAGAAGAGAAGGCAGTGCGAGGAATGTGGGCAGAATATTTTAGGGAGTTGCTAAATGTGAAGGAGGATAGGGAGGGGAAGGTCGTTGCAGTGGGAAGCGCTAAGAAAATGACCGTGATGAGTGAGGAAAATGGAGGAAAAATAAGGAAAGATGAAGTGAAAGCAGCTGTTAAGATGATGAGAGCAGGTAAGGCACCTGGGTTGGATGGATGCTATGCAGAATGTCTGAAGAAAGGAAGTACAGTTATAGTGGACTGGCTGGTGAAGTTATTTAATGTTTGTTTAAGAGAGGATAGAGTGCCTGAGGACTGGATGAGTGCCTGTATCGTTCTGCTTTACAAGGGAAAGGGGGACAGGTGTGAGTGTAGTAGTTTCAGAGGAACCAGCTTGTTGAGTGTAGTTGGGAAGGCTTATGGGAGGGTCTTGATTGAGAGGATCAGGAGAGGAACAGAGGGAGTAATTGGTGGGGAACAGTGTGGTTTTAGGACAGGTAGGTTTGTGTAGATCAGATTTTTATGGTAAGACAGATATGCGAGAAAGTTGTAGGAAAAGGTAAGGTTTTTTTTTTTTTTTTTTTTTTTTTTGCTTTTATGGATTTGGAAAAGGCTTACGACAAGGTAGACAGGAAGGCACTGTGGGAGGTACTGCAGATATATGGGATAGGAGGAAAGTTGTTAAGAGCAGTCAAGAGTTTTTACGAGAGTAGTAGAGCTTGTGTTAGGATTAGAAATGGAGAGAGTGAATGGTTTGAGGTAAAGATGGGACTTCGTCAGGGATGTGTTATGTCGCCCTTGCTGCTCAATTTATACATGGATGGGGTGGTGCGGAAGGTGAATGCAAGGGTGGTGGGTCAGGGGTTGGAGATGGTTAAAGAAAATGGAGAAAAGTGGGAAATAAGCCAGTTGTTGTTTGCTGACGACACTGCACTTGTAGCAGGATCAGAGGAGGGATCGAGGAAGTTAGTGACAGAGTTTGAGAAGGTGTGTGAAAGAAGGAAGCTGAAGATGAATATGGGCAAAAGTAAGGTGATGAGATGTACAAGGGGAGAGAGTGACAGCAGGCTGGAAGTGAGCATTAAGGGAGAGAAACTGGAGGAAGTGGAGAGTTTTAGATACTTGGGTACGAATGTGGCAGGAAAGGGAGGAGTGGGGGTGGAGGTAGAATGTAGATTGAGAGAAGCGAGTAAATGCCTTGGTGGATTAAAAAGTGTAATGAGAAATAGGCATCTAGGAATGGATGCTGAGAGGAGTTTATATGAAGGAGTGATTGTGCCTACAGTACTGTACGGGGCAGAATCATGGAACATAAGAGAGGAAGAGAGGAGTTTGAATGTGTTTGAGATGAGGTTTCTGAGAAGTATGATGGGCTAGATAGAGTGAGAAATGAGGAGTTGAGGAGGAGAACAGGGGTGGAAAGGAGGGAGTTGAGAGATAGGGTGGATGAAAGAGTATTAGGATGGTTTGGACACATGGAAAGAATGGGTGAAGACAAATTAGTAAAAGAGGTGTGGAAGGCAGAGGTGAAAGGAGTGAATGTGAGGGGGCGTCCTAGGATGAGATGGATGGATGGAGTAAAAGGGGTATTACAAAAGAGAGGAATGTCTGTTGAGGAAGGACGGGAGAGGACAGAAGATAGGGGTGAATGGAGAAGGGTTGTGTATGGATGATGATGTGATGCATAAGAGGGAATGGGTGGGGGATGGGGGTGAGGAAGTATGCATGAGAAATAATTTGACGCAGTCCGAGTGGATTTCTCCCTGTCCTCTTTTTTTTCTGCATGAGGGGACGGAGAGGGGGGTGGTCGCCGAATTAATGAAGTGGCCCTGCTGTGGATGTGCTGTGTCTTGCGACATTGCTTCTGACCCAGGGCAGTGGACAGAATGCAGGGATGACCCGTCATCCAGGAGGTGCCAAGATGAGAGGGAGGGAGCAGGGGAGCTGAATATGTAGGGGATGGAATGGGTGGGAGTTGTTTCTATGCCTTTTTCTTTTTTGGCTACCCCCCCCCCCGTGTAAGGGGGAAAAATCCTTTGGTACATGTATGTATGTATGTGTTATCCCTAAGCACCGACCCATCGACTATGCACTCATCGAAGCCTCCCAGACTAACAACGGAGAATTCCATCACCTCCGCCTGGCTAACACATCCTCCCTGCAACTCCGACAGCTCCCCATTACTCCCGCTCCTGTGTGGCGTGACATCTCTACAGGTAAACCCCGACCATACATCCTGGCCTGTCATCGCAAGGGTGTGTTCTCGGCGTTCCACGACAACAGTCATCCTGGAATTCGAGCAACACAACGTCTCCTCAAGGATCGCGTTGTCTGGCCTGGAATCAACAAAGACGCCAGAGAATGGACCCATACCTGCCTTACCTGCCAGTCAATCAAAGGCAACGCACCACGTCCATGCTCCACTCTACCGCTTCCCCGCACCCACAAAACGCTTCCAATCGGTCCATGTGGACATTGTGGGTCCTCTACCTCCCCTCGTGACATGCGTTACCTGTTCACTTGCATCGACAGGTACACCAGGTGGCCAGAAGCGATTCCTCTACCTGATATCTCTACTGAGACAACCGCCCGTGCCTTCCTCTCAGGTTGGGTATCCAGATTCGGTGCCCCTCACTCTATCATCACCGACAGGGGCGCCCAATTTGAATCTGACCTCTGGTCTAGACTCCTCAAGTTCCTTGGCACCAACCGCAGCCGGACCACTGCGTACCATCCACACCCAATGGATTCGTGGAAAGGTTCCACAGCCAGCTGAAAGACTCACTAAAAACACAGCAATCCTCATATGGTTGGGCCGATGTCCTTCCTCTTGTGCTGCTCTCCATCCACAACACTCCCAAGGTCGACAGCGACGTATCTCCATCTCAGTATGTGTTTGCAGAGGACCTTCGCCTTCCCGGGGAGATAGCCACCCCTGCTGTCGGCGACGCCGACCGGCACGCCCCCCTTCAATTACTCAGGGAGACTTGCCAACACCCGTCCCCCGCCACCACGGACGAAATACACAAACCCAGTGCATATTCTCCTGGCCCTTGATTTAGCGGGCCATGTCTTCCTCGTTATAAACTTAGCTAAATGTATTTTTGCTCAGGCTCAGGTTCCTTAGGTTACATTATTGGTAAGGGTGTCCTGTCCACCCCCATCTGCAAAGGTAGAAGCGATATCTCAAATGGAGGTTCCTAGATCGAAGGGACAAATTAGAAGGTTCTTAGGCACTGTAGGTTATTACCGCCGTTATATTAAGAATTTTGCTGAATTAGCTCTTCCTTTGACCGTGATGCTTAGAAAAAACCACATCTTTCAAGTGGTCAGAGCCCCGCAAAAAGTCTTTTCGAGGATTGCAGCAAGAGCTATGTTCGTACCCTGTCCTTGTTTCTCCTGATTTTGGGATTTTTTTTTTTTTTAACTTGATTGTGATGCGAATGATGGTGCAATTGGGGGATTTTGTTTTAGACATATTTCAGTAAAAAGCTTACACCCCCCCCCAGAGGAATTATGCGACTGTCGAGAAAGAGTTGCTCAGCATCGTTCTGTCACTTGAACATTTTTCATATTATTTGCCTCCTTCAGAGGTTACCCATATATAAGACCACCGGCCGCTCACTCATCCGAGTTCTTTCAAAAAGCTTACAAGATGGAATTTGTATCTCCATAATTTCAACCTGGAGGTAGTTCACAGGGGGTACATAATGTCACTGCAGACATGCTATCGCGTCCTACCCAAGGGTAGAGAAAATGTGGAGGTTCATGTTTCTTCTCCCTATATTTTTCCCCTTGGTGGGGAGGACTGTCACGTTTCACAATTTGTGAATACATACATACATACATACATATATATAAGAACATAAGAACATAAGAAATAAAGGAGACTGCAAAAGACCATAAGGCCTACACTAGGCAGCTCCGTATCCATCACCACCTGTCATCCCCATCCATAAAGTTGTCTAATCGTTTTTTAAAACAACTGATAGTTTCAGCGCTTACTACATGGTTACTAAGTTTATTCCATTCATCGACCACCCTATTAGTAAACCAATTCTTGCCTATTTCCTTCTTAAATCTAAATTTGTCCAGTTTGTACCCATTACTGCGAGTCCTGCCCTGTTGTTTTATTATGATGACCTTGTTTGCATCACCCTTGTTATAGCCTTTGATCCACTTGAACACTTCTATTAGATCACCCCGCACTCTGCGTCTTTCCAGAGAGTGTAAGTTTAGGTGCCTAAGCCTCTCTTCGTAAGGCAAATTTCCGAGTCCTTGTATCATTTTGGTCATTCTTCTCTGTACTGATTCTAATGAATTTACGTCCATTCTGTAGGACGGAGACCAAAACTGTACCGCATAGTCAAGGATGGGTCTAACTATCGCTAGGTAGAGTTTAATAATTACCTCTGCACTTCTATTCGTTACCGTCCTAGCAATGAAGCCTAATCCTCTGTTAGCTTTATTTCTGGCGCTAATACACTGCTTCCTGGTTTTAAGGTCCGGACTCACCAGAACTCCCAAGTCCCTCTCGCACTCAGATTTGTTTTTAAAAACGTGTTATCTAAGTTGTATCTATTTTCAGGGTTGTGTAGCCCTACGTTTAACACGCTACACTTAGAGATATTGAAGTTCATTTGCCACTTCACCGACCATGTTAACAGCTTATTAAGGTCATCCTGCAGAATCTGGGCGTCGTCTTCTGACCTAATTAGGCGTCCTATTTTAGTGTCGTCCGCAAACTTACTAACATCACTATTTAACCCTTCGTCCAAGTCGTTTATATACATAATGAACAACAAGGGACCCAAAACCGAGCCCTGGGGAACCCCGCTAGTAACATTGCCCCACCTAGATTTTATTCCATTTATGGTGACCCGTTGCTTTCTGTTACTAATCCAAGCTCTAATCCATTCTAACACTTTTCCTCCTATGCCATGGGCTTTGATTTTATTTAGTAGTCTCTGGTGTGGCACTTTGTCGAACGCTTTGCTAAAGTCAAGGTAAATAACATCGTAATTTTCATTGTTGTCTGCCGCCTTATATACCTTAGTATATATATATATATATATATATATATATATATATATATATATATATATATAGATATATTTTTTCCACTGTTTACTACGTTCTTTTGGAGTGTCCAGCTATCTGGTTTGTGTATGTCGACAGCCTAGGTCACCCTTCACTGGGATTTTGGTAGTCGCACACCTGTTCCATGTTCATGCCTTCCCGGTGATCGGGTTTTGCCCAGTTTATAAAGGCTGAGCGTTGTTGGCTGTGCTAACAGTCGTTTAGGAATTTAGCTATTCTATTTAGTTGTTAGTATGTATTTTAAGTACTGTGTGGATCCATGGAGGTTTGTCTTTACATGCACCTCCAGTGTATGTATTTTAGTTTAAGGTCGACCCGCTTTGTTTCCCTGACCAGAAATTAAAGGGGCTTTGGTTCCTCCGGCAATTCGAGGAGACTGCGGGACCACAGTCTACACATATTTATTTTACATATTTTGATTGACATTTTTGGTTAAGGTGTGAGACCCACAATTTTTTTAATGGACTTTGAATAGGTTCAAGATTAGTAAGGATTATGTATGTCTGTTTCTTAACTAGAGAGCCATTAGGTTGCCAGTCCCATGTCCTAGCGGTTTTTGGCAGCAACCGTGCTCGGTATACTATGTAAAGGCAGTTCAGAGTCCATTCGATTTTTTTTTTTTTCTCAGTTTAAGTGTTGGACGAGTCACCTTTTGCTTTTGAGTTGCGTGGTGGCCGGACTTATTTTTATTCTTAACTGAGGATTATTCCCTGTTTGGGTTACTTTGCATTGTGAATCTTTTAACACAATTTTATTTGTAAATTCTATTAATGTAACTATAAATATTAACAATGATCTTAAATAAATCGAATTATATTTTTTGTCATATTTTCATTCGTTCCTGGAGATTTTAACTTTTGGGAATTGAACTAAGTCTCAGTTTTTACAAATGCTTTTAAGTCATTGGCGTTTATGGCAGTTTTATGACAAGGATTAATGGATTCCCTGAAGAATTGCCACGTCAAACTTTGACAGGGTGGCGATTCTTCGAGTGGCTATCCTGAGGGGACGATTCTACAAGTTGATGACAAGGAGCATAAAAAATCATAAACCTCATTCAACCATGGTATACAATACCTTTCAAGACATTGTTGCCCCACTTTTGTATGATAATTCCCCTAAAGTTATTAGGTGGATGCTGAAATAGACAAAACATTCCAGATCAAAGGACGGTTTGCTCTGGAGATGTCAATGAAAAGACAGCTTAAGGTCAGTTGAAAGGGTTTTCAAAGAGGTGGTGAATATTTGCTAGATGGCTTAGTCACTTTTTGATCAAACAATGAAAAAAATATAATTATTACGCAGTGTGATAAAAAGGCCTATCAAAATATCGGTAGCAGACGAACTTTCCTTCGCCGATCTTCGGCTGTTCTCGCAAGGCTGTGACGTCAGCCTTGCTGTTTACATTCTGATGGATCCATATGCGTGCACTATAAAATGACGTCAACTTGAACAGTGATCTGTCATATTTCGTGTCTTACCATATTTTTTTAAATAAATATTTAGTTCGAAAATGGTTTATTGTGTCATCGCAAATTGCAACAGTGATTCGACGAAATTTTCTGATTCAGATGGACTTCATTTTCATTCTTTTCCGAAAGATCCTGTTCACAAAAAGTATTGGATCATTCGGCAAGTCATGGAAGCCTGGATTGAAAGCGAAACTGTTCGAAACATAAAAAAAAAAAAAAAAAAACAGTACACTTTGGACCCTGGCCTTGCCAACTCAACAGGAATTAGCATGAATCCCATTCTAAAAATAGATGTAACATCGACAATTTTTGTCATCGACGAGACCCCACGTTCGGCAAGCAAACGCCGTCGAAGGAGCACTATTGCTATGGGGAAAATAGACAATGCTTGAAGGTATGTGTATCAGTCTGTATTATGAGTATATGTAGGCCTGTGTTATCTACGCTGTCACTGACAATCGTTAACAAGCATGGTTAGGCTTGACTAATTTTTTGGGGCTAAGCCTAAGGCTAAGCAGGTCTGGGGTACAATCTTGACATAGCCTAGCTAGGGTGATAGGCATGACCATGGTGACAGGGGCTTCCATAATAGGCCAATGACCACGTCTTGTCAATTGGAGTTGACCAAATTATTATTTTTTTTTTTTAGCCAAACAGGTGTAATCCCCCTCCCCCACCACCACCCCAGCAGGAGTTAGGCCTAACCCTTGACCAAGAGGGAGGAATTCGCACTGATATAGATCTAATTATTTTTTTTTCCAGCTATTACAAAGTGCCTATGATGAATATTCACTTTCTGCAAGTATCACTACCAGCGAAATTGAGATGGAATGTGAAAGTGACCATGGTGACAGTGCCAGGCATATGAATTGTGGCTTCTCTTCCCCCACAGCAACCACTACAGCAGATAATTTGATAGACATGTTTGAGAGTACCTTTAGCTAGCCTTCCTTTCCCTTTCAGTCAAATGACTTTTCTTTTCTCTTTGCTGCATAGGGCTGTTTTATTACAAAGGATTACAAAGGCGGAGCATGCCGACAGGAGACCTTTTGGCCCATATCTAGGTCGGATGCAAAAAAAAAAAAAAATAATAATAATAATAATAACTAAAAACTATAATAATATAAATAACAAATAAAATACATAAATAAATGCACAGGTATAGTTAAATAATAAACAAACAGGTAAATAGTAATAATAGATTGACATATAACTAATAATAAATTAAAATCAGATAGACAAATGATAACAAAACAAAAACAAATAATATAAAATAGATTATAATCATTACAGCATCTTGCTTAGGGGTTTATCTAAATGATTCTTAAAGCTTCGAACTGAACTACATTGCACTACCTGTGCAGGAAGTTTATTCCATTCATTAATTACATGGTTGGCAAAGTTCCTAGTTCCAAGTTGAATCTATTTCCGGACAGTTTGAGACCATTGTTTCTTGTCTGATTTTCATTCAATGTGAAAATTTTGTCACTTATGATGTCAATTCCCTCTAGAATTTTAAAGACCTGTATCAAGTCGCATCTAAGTCTACGCTTTTTTTTGGAAAACAAATTCATATGTTTTAGTCGATTTTCGTATGATTTATTTTTGATATTTGGAATCAGTTTTGTGGCTTACCGTTGTACTTTTTCCAGTCTGTCAATGTCTTTAATGAGATTCGGTGACCATACAGAAACAGCATATTCCAAATGTGGACAAACTAACGATTTATATAGCTTGTTAATGAGTGATGGACTTTTGAAATCAAAAGATCGTGCAATCAATCCTAGAATCTTATTTGCTTTCTCAAAGGCTGAAATACACTGCTTGGATGATTTGAGATTGTTACTGATAATTATGCCGAGATCTTTTTCACTATCCACTTTTGTTAACAAATTTCCAAATAAATTGTAATCGTACTTATTGTTATTTTTACCTATGTGCATTACCTTGCATTTACTTGTGTTAAATTTCATTAGCCACTTTTCAGACCATTGCTGTAAGTTATTTAAATCTTCTTGAATATCTAATTGGTTTAAGTGATCATTTGCCATTCTGCACAGTTTTGTATCATCAGCAAATTTGGAAACAGTAGATTTTAGTCCATGGTCTATATCATTCATATATACTATGAATAGAAGTGGCCCAAGAACAGAACCCTGAGGAACTCCACTTGTAACATTTTTCCATCTAGAAGTTTTTCCATTTAAAACAACTCTCTGTTTTCGATCATTCAACCAATTACTAGTCCAACTTAATAGGCTACCACTTATTCCGTGTGTGGTAAATTGAGATTGTCTTATTATTATTTTTATATACATGAAAATGGTGTTAAAGAATTGTATACTGGTGCTGTAGATTCCTCATATATATGATTCTCATATGTTTTATACTTTGTAATAGGTTTAGATCCTATACAGCACTTTTAGTCGTGTGTATCTAATTGAATCCTATGTAGACATCTTTTGTTTTTGTTAAGTTACTGATACGAAGACGTTCTAGACGTCACTTGTTTGTTTACATCCGCTTGCTAATAAACGCATAAGGCAAGACCCCGTTTTTCAACTTTCCTCACCGACACACTGCTACAGTGGCGACGAGGATTTGTGGATTTAGTGAGCCAAAGGACTGATTTCAGTTTTAGAAGACAGAAATAGCTGCCTTTCCAACTGATGGTGGAGAAATCGAAGGATGAAGATATACTCACCCATTCACCCCATCGGAACCGTCCTGGCCACTCTGGATTCGTAAATAGCCTTTATGTAGCAGGCTACGAATCAATTGTTTCAATAGGAAACTGGATTTAATACAAGTAGAATTACAATGGCAAATAACTCAGGTAAGATTGACTGTTTTGACCCCAATAAGATTAAGTGGGAGATATGGCTTAGTATGCTGCAAGCTCATTTTGCATACAATGGAGTCACTGATGATAACAAGAAGAAAAATTCTTTATTAGTATCATTAGGAAGTGAAACGTACAGCACGCTAGCTTCGCTCACTTCACCTAATTTGCCACATGAGAAAGACTATAATGATTTAGTGAAGCTTTTAGAAGCACATTACAAGGTTAAACCGAGCTATCATCGGAGTTTGATTAAATTTCAAAACAGAAAGAAAAAATCTGTTGAAAGTTTAAGAGACTTGTATGCAGACTTGAAAAGTCTAGCCAAAGATTGCAACTTTGGGACCTTATTCAACGCCCGAGTGAGAGACCAACTGTTTATGGCTATTGAAACTGAAGTGTATTTCCCGAACTTAGTTGCAGAGAATTTGGATTTACAAACTATGTCTTCAACGGACACCTTAGAGAAAATTTTAAATTTGGAAAAAGCTTTCGTTGGAGAAAAGCTCCCGACTACTGAAGTGAGGAAAGTGGGGGTTAGTTCTAAATATGTTGATAGTCAGAAAAAAGAAAGTTGTAAGCATTGCAGGTATCCACATAAAAGTGAGAACTGTAGGTTTAAGCACCTAACTTGTTCAGTTTGTAACACGAGAGGACACCTAAAACGAGTGTGCCGTTTTGATAAGACTGTGTCTGGTAAGCCACACAGTGCCCAGAAAGGATCTTTTGGAAAATTTACCAACAAGCAGACGTTTGGAAAAAAGAAAACTAATATGGTTTTCGAGGGAATTTCTCAGGAAGAGAGAGATACTGGTAGTGATGATAACCAATTGTTACATTTAGTGGATCGACCTAGCTTTCCAGAAGTGGTTAGTGTTGATATTTCTCATGAACCTATACACAGTGTTGTAGGTAAGGTTTTGCCAGTGAGAAACAAGGTTGATATAAATATTGAAGGTCATAATGTGCCGTATGAAATTGATTGTGGTGCCAGTGTGTCTACCCTAACCTTGCATTGGGTTAAGAAATTAAATTTATCTCTAGAGCCTAGTGATAAAATTTTGAAGGCTTATGATAATAATGATTTGCATGTTTTGGGTAAGGTTTATGCAAATATATTTTATAATGGTCACAATGTAATTCAAAGTTTGTATGTAGTTGAATCTAATAACTCTAACTTATGTGGAAGAGATTTAATGCCTAAAATTGGTATTGCACTCACAGGTATAGAGGAAGGAGTTAATGTTTTGGATTCCAAGGTACAATTAGATAATTTTTCAGCTGATTCTAGATTGCCAATTTCATGTGTTGTAGCAAAGGTACACCTAAAGAGCGGTGCTGTACCTAGTTAGAAAAAAGCAAGGCCTGTGCCCTACCACTACAGAAAATTGGTAGAAGATGCTTTAGAAGAGTTAGTTGATAACAATATCATTGAACCAGTACATTCTAGTACATGGGCAGCTCCAATTGTACCAGTGTTAAAAGCTGACAAAAAGTCAATGCGTATCTGTGTAGATTTCATGGAGTTAAACAAAAGTATTTCATGTGACCAGTACCCTTTGCCTAAAGTTGATGAAATCCTTGCTGTTGTTGGGAAAAGCAAGATATTCTCAAAGATTTATTTAAAAGATGCTTACTTACAGGTGCCAGTAGATGATGAGAGTCAAGAATTGCTAGTAATTACATACATACATATACCAAGGCTTTTTCCCCCTGCCAAGGGAGGTAGCCAAAAAGGGAAAGGCATAAAAACACTCCCACCCATTTCATCCCTAAATACCCTCCACACCCCTCCCACCCTTCCTCTCATCTGAGCACCTCCTGGATGACGGATCATCCCTGCACCCTGCCCACCGCCCTGGGTCAGAAGCAGTGTCGCAAGACACAGTACATCCACAGCAAGGCTGCTTCATTTAATCGGCGACCCCCCCTCTCCGTCCCCCTTTGCATATAAGGCGAGGACGGGGAGAAATCCCTTCGGGCTGCGTCAAAATTTACTCACACATACTACCCCACCCCCCATTCCTCCTCATGCAGTCACAACATCATCCATATACAACCATTCTCCACTCACCTCTGTCTTCCGTCCTCTCCCTTCCTTCCTCAACAGACATTCCCCTCTTCCCCAAAGCCCCCTTCACCCCATCCATCCACCTCATCCTAGGACATCCCCTCATGTTCACTCCCTCCACATCTGCCTTCCATACCTCTTTTACTAGTCTTTCTTCACTCTTTCTTTCCATGTGTCCAAACCATCCTAATATTCTTTCATCAACCCTATCTCCCAAATCCTTTTTCACCCCTGTTCTCCTCCTCACCTCCTCATTTCTCACTCTATCCAGCCTAGTAACCCCCACCATACTTCTCAGACACCTCATCTCAAACACATTCAAACTCCTTCTCTCTTCTTCTCTTATGTTCCACGTTTCTGCCCCATACAGTGCTGTTGGCACAATCACTCCTTCATACAGTCTCCTCTTCGCATCCATTCCCAAATGTCTATTCCTCATCACACTCTTTAAACCACCAAGGCATTTACTCGCTTCTCTCAATCTACATTCTACCTCCACCTTCACTCCACCTTTTCCTGCTACACTTGCACCCAAGTATCTAAAACTATCCACTTCCTCCAGTCGCTCTCCCTTAATGTTCACTTCCAGTCTACTGCCACTTTCACCCCTTGTACATCTCATCACCTTACTTTTATCCACATTTATCTTTAGCTTTCTTCTATCACATACTCTCCCAAACTCTGCCACCAGCTTCCTCAATCCCTCCTCTGACCCTGCCACAAGCGCAGTGTCGTGCACAAACAACAGCTGGCTCACCTCCCACTTTTCTCCATTTTCTTTAACCATCTCCAATCCCTGACTCACTACCCTAGCATTCACCTCTCGCACCACCCCATCCATGTATAAGTTGAACAGCCAGGGCGACATAACGCATCCTTGACGAAGTCCCCACCTTTACTTCAAACCACTCACTCTCTCCATTTCTAATCCTAACACATGCTCTACTACTCTCATAAAAACTCTTGACAGCTCCTAGAAGCTTTCCTCCTATCCCATAAATCTGCATAACCTCCCACAGTGCCTTTCTGTCTACCCTATCATAAGCCTTTTCCAGATCCATAAAAGCCCAAAAAAGGTGCTTCCCCTTTCCTATAGCTTTCTCACATATCTGTCTTACCACAAAGATCTGATCTACACAACCTCTACCCGTCCTAAATCCACACTGTTCCTCACCAATTTACTCCTTCTGTTCCTCTCCTAATCCTCTCAATATTAAGATCCTCCCATAAGCCTTCCCTACTACACTCAACAGGCTAATCCCTCTGAAATTACTACATTCACACTTGTCCCCTTTTCCCTTGTAAAGAGGAACTATACAGGCACTACTCCAGTCCTCCGGTACTCTACCCTCTCTCCAGCAAACATTAAATAACCTCACCAACCAGTCCACCATCACTGAACCTCCCTTTTTCAGACATTCTGCATGACATCCATCCAGACCAGGTGCCTTACCTGCTTTCATCATCTTTACAACTGCCTTCACCTCATCCTTCCTTATTTCTCCTCCATTCTCCTCACTCATCACTCTCATTTCCTTCCCTATCCCCCACTGCAGCTATCTTTCCTTCCCTATCCTCCTTCACATACAGCAAACTCCCTAAAATATTCTGCCCATCTTCCCCTCACTGCCATCTCTTCCATTATCATCTCTCCATCTGTACCTTTTACCTTTTCTTCCCTACTTGATTCGCCTCCTCTTCCTCTCTTAATTTCTTTCCAAAACATCTTTTTATTACTTTCAAAATTTTCTGTCATACTCCTACCCCATTTCACATCTGCTCTCCTCTTTACCTCCTTTACCTTTTGCTTTACTTCTCTTTTCTTTTCTTTGTACGTCTCATATGACTCCCCTGTCCTCTTTTGTAACCAATCTGTGAAAGCTCGCTTCTTCTCTTCTACAACCTTCTTTGTTTCCTCATCCCACCATTCACTACCCTTTCTTCTATTTCCCCCTGTCCTTCTTGTTCCACACACCATCCTTGCACACTTTAAGACTCCCTCCTTGAACCATCCCCATTCCTCCTCCACACCCATCTCTGCTCTATCCTTTACTCCCTCCCACTCCTCCTTCAGCTTCTTTTCGTACTCCTTCTCCTTTTCCTTTTCATTCAAGGAGTTCACTCTAAGAACCTCCCTACCTTTTGTCCCTTTCCTCCTTCTCCATCTATCCTCCACTCTCAGCTTACCTTCCACCAAAAAATGATCTGATGTTCCCCCACCCTCTCCCCTTAGCACATGTACATCCTTAACTCTTCCTATCATAATCCTATTTACCACTACATAATCCATTAGCGCTCTATCTACCACCCTTCCCTCCACCACCCTCTCCCATGTGTACTTATGCTTGACTTTCTTCCGAAACACTGTATTTGGCTATCATCAACTCTCTTTCTAGACACATTTCCACCATCAACTCTCCACTACGATTCTTTCCTGGAACTCCACACTTCCCAACCACTCCATCGATTGGACCATTTCCCACCCTAGCATTAAGGTCTCATAAAGGTCTGTTTAAATATAAAAGATTACCCTTTGGACTTGCATCATCTCCTGCCATCTTCCAAAGATTGATATCCCAATTATTGATGAATATAGATGGAGTAGTTGCCTTCTTAGATGACATATTAGTCGGAGGAGAGACTAAAGAGGAACATGATATGAGATTAGATAAAGTGTTGAAGGTATTTCAGAAACATAATGTTGCTATTAACAAAAAGAAAACTGTTCTGAATACCAATTCCTTAGAATACTTAGGATATGTCATTTCAGGTGATGGCATAAAACCTTCACCAAGGAAACTTGCTGCTATTTTAGAAGCACCTATACCAAAGTCTGTAGGTGAAGTTCAATCATTTTTGGGTCTAGTAACTTATTATTGTAGGTTTGTAAGAATTTTTTCAAGTGTATTAGCACCTCTGTATGATTTACTGAAGAAAAATGCAAAATTTAAGTGGTCTTCTGTTGAAGCAAAAGCATTTATGACTGTTAAGGAAGAGTTAGTCAACTCTGATTTACTAGCCAATTTTGATGGTGAACATGATATTGTTGAAGTAGATGCTTCACCAGTAGGAGTAGGATGTGTGTTAATTCAAGAAAATGAATGGTAGTCCAAGACCAGTTTACTTTGCAAGTAAAAAGCTGTCTGCTGCTGAGCTAAATTATTCTCAGTTGGACAAAGAAGCTCTAGCGTTAGTGTACGCGGTAACTAAGTTTAAATATTTTTTGCTTGGACGTAAGTTTGTGCTCCGTACAGATCACAAACCTCTACTTGGTTTATTTGGTAGTGAGAAACAGATTCCTGTCAATGCAAATGCAAGAGTACAGCGTTGGGCATTATTGTTATCCCAGTATGATTACCAATTGTGTTTTAAATCAGGCAAACAAAACATTGTAGCAGATTCCCTGAGCCGTTTGCCTGTATCAGATTCTGTTTTAGACTCACATACACCTGCTGAATATGTGAATTTAGTTGAAAATTTGGAAGATCAAAATATTTCCTATGAAAGGGTTAAGGTTATGACAAAGAGTGATCCTGTTTTGAGGAAGGTTTTCCAATGTGTTAAATTTGGGTGGATTGATAATCCTGTTATTTCTGAATATGCAGCAGTTAAAGCAGATTTAAGTATATATGAAAATGTGTTGCTATTTAGGAATAGAGTAGTTATACCAGCTGAATTAAGAAGTAAGTGTACTTTCACAGCTGCATGTAGGTCATAATGGTATCAGTGCTATGAAGGCTGAAGCCAGGAATTGGATATGGTGGCCTAAGTTAGATCAAGATATATCTGAGGTTACTAAAGCTTGTTCAATTTGTTTTAAAAATTTTCAAGGTTCTCAGGAAGTTACCTTATCATGGCCTGAGACGGGTAAGTCTTGGTGTAGAATCCATATGGACTATGCAGGTCCAATCAATGAAAATTATTTCTTAGTGATTGTGGATTCACACTCAAAATTTATGGATGTTCATGTAACAAAGTCAACAACATCTACAGTAACAATTTCTATGCTGAGAAAAACTTTTTGTAATTTTGGGTTACCTGACATTGTAGTTTCAGATAATGCCTCATCATTTGTATCTGAGGAAATGGAGACTTTCTTTGAAAAGAATGGAATAAAACATATGACACCAGCCCCATATAACCCATCATCTAATGGTTTAGCTGAGAGAGCTGTAAAAACTTTCAAGGAAGGATTAAGTAAATTTAAGGAAGGTGATATCAGAACCAGAATTTGTAGATTTTTGTATAACTACAGACGTTCAATTCATTGTTCCACAGGTAAAGCTCCAGCTGAGCTAATGTTTAACAGAAACTTCAGAGGTATAATTGAGAAAATTAAACCACAAAATAAGAAGGAAAAGGTTTTGGAAAAAGAGTGTAAGTTTGAGAAGTCTGAATATAAGATTGATGATGCTGTTTTTGTAAAGAATTATGGCAAAGGTCATTCATGGTTGGAAGGGAAAGTAATTGAAGTTCTAGGTGTGAGAAAATACAAAGTGATGTTAAAAGATTTTGGAAACATTGTTTCGAAAAGACATTCTGATCAACTTATGCCTAGATATACACCAACTGTTCCCAGTAATGACACTGTACGTAAAGACAACTCGGGTAGCAGTAAACCTTTTGTGACTATGTATTCTTCAGGTCAAGGACACTGTCCTAATAGTTCAGAAGTAATCGATAAGGCTGATGAAAATTCCTCTGTAAATGTTGATAATGATGATAATGCAGTGAAAGTACCAAGTCCACAACCAGTTAGAAGATCTAGCAGAGTTGTGAAACCACCTGATAGATTGAATCTATAATTGTGGTGTTATAAAGATAAATGTTTCAGTTATGTTCATATAGATACTCCTTTTTCAATAAGGGAAAAGGGATGTGGTAAATTGAGATTAATTGTCTTATTATTATTTTTATATACATGAAAATGGTGTTAAAGAATTGAATACTGGTGCTGTAGATTCCTTATATATGTGATTCTCATATGTTTTATACTTTGTAATAGGTTTAGATCCTATACAGCACTTTTAGTCGTGTGTATCTAATTGAATCCTATGTAGACATCTTTTGTTTTTGTTAAGTTACTGATACGAAGACGTTCTAGACGTCGCTTGTTTGTTTACATCCGCTTGCTAATAAACGCATAAGGCAAGACATCGTTTTTCAACTTTCCTCACCGACACACTGCTACACCGTGTGAAGCTAATTTAATAAGTAGTCTTTTGTGTGGGACGGTACCAAAAGCTTTTACAAAGTCTAGATATATTAAATCTGTATTGTTTCTTTTGTAATAATTTGAGATGACTGTGTTGTAGAATTCCAGTAAGTTAGTCACGCAAGAATGTGTAACTTATCACGGATAAAAAAAAAAAAAAAATGTAATTCATGAATCCTTGAAACTTTTGCCTGTAAATACAGTATGAAGCTTGGCATCCAAATCCAATAAATCTTCACTCGATGTGAGGTAACTTTCATATCACTGCCCATACCCAAGAATGTAAACAACAAACCTTACATCATCAGCTGCACTAGCAGTGGAAAATGTAACTATGACATAGAAAAGTTTGTCTACTATCAAGCACTTCTAAGATCTATTTGGATAAAATCAAGACTATAAAATGCTAGAAAGGTGCATTTTAGTGTTCTAACTTCAAAGTTATATTTTCATACATGAAAGAAAAATAAAGAAATCCAAAACCTTCTCAGTTGACCTTTAATATACAAATCAATAGTCTATTATACTTCTTCCATTATCTGGTGTCCCATAGGGTGTGGCTGGCAAAACCAGCAGCATTGCAACATCTAAACCATCTCCAAAGAAAACGGGGGAGACACTGTTTTCTTTATATTTGCATGCATGACCGGTATAATTAAAGAGACTGCAAGTGGCCTGAAGACCTGCACTCAGCTTCTCTATGTAAGCGACCCCAACCCCCCAACCCCACGGAAATTCCTAGGTCGGGAGCATAGGATTTTTTTTTTTTTGTTCTAAATACTGCAGTTCAAAAGTAGATTCATATTATGTACTTTTGGTGTGAGTGCATTGGAGAAACAGCAGCAAGCAGTCAAGTGAACCTTTCATAATTATGATAATAGGCTTTTTTTTTTTTTCGAGGTCTGTGCCATGTATTTTGAAGCAAACTTGGCAGGGGTGGGCTGTAGAAATTGATGAATTTCGTCTCTTCCACATGCTGAAACATCATTGTGGACGTGAACTGTGTTCTCCTATTTAGGTTTTTGTATCATCAAAGAGCTCTCTAGAAGGAGTGACAGCCAGGACGAGATGTAGGGAAAAAATGCTGGTGTCTACTGCATTCCCTGTGCTGGATGTGATAGTGTATATTTCGGCGAGACCTCCCGTGACCTGAAGACTCGGATCCGGGAGCATCGCTACGATTCCCGTAACAACATTACCACCAACGCCTGTGTTATCCACCGGAACACCAACGACCACCTGATGGATTGGGATAACGCAGAGCTTCTTTTTAGTGAACCAGACAGGGTGAGGAGGAAATGCCTGGAAGTGTCTGCCATTCAAAGCTTCAAAACCATTGAGCAGAACAGAGGCATGTTCATCATCGCCCCTCCTATCATCCATCTGTTACCTGCATTATACAAATGTATGAAATGTCCCCCTTAGTCCATTTCAACAAACTGTCTGAAATGTCCTCCTTTTTCTCCACCAAGTCCCACCCGTCCCCTTCTAACAACCCTCCCCTCAGCCCATCCACCAACCACCCACCCCACCCAGATAACCACACCCAGTTCCTTCCCCATCGGCCTATATGTACTCAGAGTGTTTGCCATATGTCTGTACTTGAAAAAGCTGTAACAAGCGAAACGTCGTACCAATAAAGGTCTCGATCTCACATGGTGTTGATTTTCACTATCATCAATACCAGCACAAAGCATTCAATTGGCTACATGGAAATTGTTGAGACAAAGGATGCTGCCACCCTTCTTCCTATAATACTCAAAATGGGTCAACAAGGATCAGTCATTCAATGAGTGGAGAGCATATAGGAATTTCTAAGATCCTACACACATACACAGAACTGTGAATCATTCAGCTATTCTGTTAATGTTAACACAGGTAGAAGACCTCAAGGAAGCCCCCGCACTTGTTGGAAAAATGTGGTGGAGAACGATGTTCAAGGCCTGGATGTCGACTCCAATAATTTCAAGATGCTAGAAGCAGATTGGAGAGTCTGGAAGAGTCTTATTGTAGTGGCTAGGGGCCTCAATAGGCCTGAAGTGAAGTGCCAGTGGAGCAAGTAACACAGGCTTGCACACAAATAATTGAATTTTGCTGGAACAAGCAAAACAGTTACATTATTTTCTTTATGTAACATCCTTATCCTCTATTCACTGTGGCCTGAGGTGACAATTCTTCATGCGTTATTGGTTGGTGTGACAATTCATCAAGTGGGCTATCCTGGTGTAATTCTTCAGGTGATAATTCTTCAGATGATCTGATTGATTGCTGATGGCATTGTTTCTTCAATGAAAAAGGAGAATATGTCTTATTGGAATACAAAATCCTGTTAACTGCTCTTTACATCAATCCTATAAATCAAATTCTGCTGACCAATAATAAGATTGAAGGGCAGAGGCAACTTGAATGAAGGGCCTACAATGGAGGCCTAAAACTTATGAACCACATGAAAAAGATGCTAGAAACACTGGTAGTAATATTATTAATGGCCAGTTATAAAATTCGGATTCTGCAACTTCAAACAGATATTTGGACTTTGATTCCTACTTGGAAATTTTGTAGGAGGGGAAAAACCATTGACCAAATGAGCAGTAGTAGATATCAACATCATGAAATTTCAGAAACAACTATATGATACATTGGAAGAAGGGGAAAAGTTTGACTGTTCTTTGAAAGTGACATCTGAAGCAACCATCCATGTTTATCTCAAGATTGTCAGTGATGTAGCTGGAGCTGTGGCTGTAATGCCACCCACTTATATCAGTGATGAAACACCATTTTCTGCAATGAAAATAATCAGATCAGATGAAGAGCTTCTTTGAAGGAGGGTCTGATAGAAGCAATTCTGTTCCCAAGAACAAAAATGTATACTTTGAGCCATTAGAGGACTCCAGCAAATAACACGGGCAGAACATTGGTATTCCAGGCTTCCTACTCACACCCATTTTATGGCAAAAACTACCCTGAACCCTATGATTCTTGGCTGAAGTGGCTAGTCCACCATTTATTCACTAACAAGGTTGAAAATTCTATCTGTAAAACTTTTTTCACAATCCAACTTTGCCCTACCATACTTCAGACCATCTCAAACACATTTATCCTATCTGCCTCTCTTAAATTCCATGTCTCTGTCCCATAGTGTCATTGGGACAACCAACCCTCCATATAATCTCCCTTTTGCATCCATTCCCAGATGCCCATTTCTCATGACACTTTTTAATTCCCAAGGCATTTACTAGTTTCTTTCAAGCTGAGATTTACCTCCACTTTTCCTTCCTGCCACATGCAGCCCCAAATACTTGAAACTATCCACTTCCTCCAAATTTTCTGCCAATCTCTTCTAACTCATCACCTTACTTTTACCCATATTTACCTTTAATTTTCTCCTATCTCATTTTTTCCTAAACTACATCACCAACTGCCTTAACCCCTTCCATATGGTGATGCCTATGCCCCCCGAGGAGAATCTGCACCCAGTCCTCTGGTTGCAGAGGTACACAATAGTAAACAAATGGAGTTGGAGGGAGGGCAAAACAAGAGGTTCCAAACTCCCTCTCCTCTTCAATCCAATAAAGGCAGCTGCTGAGGTGATTCTGTTGGATCCTCTGGAAAACCACCTCCATCTGGTAACAACTCCCAGATATCAAATAATCAAGCCCTATCAGAGGCCCTTACAAAAACAAAAATAATAAAATGTACTTGATCCAGTGGAACGTTTGTGGGTTATCTTCCAATTTTGAACAAAGCAAGACTTTTTTTCAAAGAACATATGCATTTGCCATCAGTCTCCAAGAGACTAAATTATGAAGTGATACTCCAAGTATGGGTCATAACTTTGCTTTTTATAGATTACCCCCCTGCCTAGAGTAAGAGCCCAAGGAAATACTGATATCATGGGTAAAAATCAGTAAATCATAAAATACTTGAACTATATACTGTTTTACAAGCCACTGCATTACATATTTTCTCCACCACATGGATTGCTCTGTGTTCTATCTAGATGCCTCTTTGGAAAATACTGATGGATAATTCTGGCAATTCTTGGCTATTCAAATTAATTGATTTACTGACTGATAGACCAGCTACCTTAACCTTTATCTTAATGGGGATTTTAATGCCAAACATAGATTACAGGGTGAAAGTAGATGTGATTGTTGGGGTAATATTATTGAAGTTAAATGATGGTTCCCCAACTAGGTGATCTTTTCCCCAATTCCAAATCTGCTATAGACCTTATGATCTGTTCTGCATCATTAAGGCTAGACTATCAGTAGTCACTGGATGAAGATTTACATGGGAGTGATCACTGGCCTATTCATATGTTTCTTAGAAATTCCCCCATCCCCTTGCTTACCTAAATGGAAGGTTGATGAGGGAAACTGGAAAACATAGTGAATCTACAAAAGTTGACCGTATAGTTGATGATCTTCCCAGTGCATTCACAGCTTATGAATATCTAGTGAGCATTTTACTTCGTGGGGCTACTATGTCCTTTCCAAGAACCTGGGGTAATGCTTGTCATCCACTTATTCCTTGGTGGACTGATGCCTATGCTTTGAGTAGGAAAATCAAGAGCCTGCTACAAGAGGTACTGCAGACTATCTATAGAAGTTAATCATACAATCTATAGAAGAACTCTAGCTAAACACAAGAGTATTCAAGTAAGTGAGAAGAGAATATTTTTATCAAATACATAACTTGAAATACGACTCTTCCACTGAAGTTAGTATGGAACAGAATACAAAAATTAATGGGAATTTTTGTACCATCTATACTATCCATTCTAAAAATAAATGGTTCCATAATTTCTGACCTCCTTGAGGTGTCAAAGTGTTTGCTCAGTTATTTGGCAAATATTTCAGGTGCTCTCCACTTCTCTCCTCACTTTAGAAAATATTAAAGAAAACATCACAGTTGTCCCTCCATTTAGCAGAAATTCAGAAACTTAATCTTTCCTTTTCTTTGAATGAATTGGAATATGAAAAAAAAAAAAATCACATGGGAAATTCAGAATGCCTTTGCTGTACCAAAACCAAGCCAAAAGAGGTTGGACTTGAAAAAGGCTTATGACACTACCTGGTGAGGTGGTATCTGAAACAACTCTGATTGGAGAGTCAAATGTAATATATTCCATATATTCTTTATCATAAAAGATTTCCTTTCAGATTGTCACTTGAAGTTATATATTCTTGATCATAAAAGATTTCCTTTCAGACTGTCACTTAAAGTTACAGTGGGCTATTCTTTCTCTTCATTTTTTGTACAAGAGGAAAGCATATCTGAAGGAAGTGTCATCAGTCCCACTTATATTGCTATCAATAGACTGTTAGAGCGAGTCCCAGTTTGTGTATATGGTTTGGCCTATGTTGATGATTATGCAACAATTTGTAACAGATCATCAGCATTGGAAGCAGGCCAGAAGATAAACAAGGCTATTAATTTTGCAACTACTTGGGCTAACAATAGAGGTTTTGTATTCTCCTCAGAGGAAAATAAGGCTATTCGCTTCTGTTAAATAAGAGAGAAGAAATTCCAACTCTATTCCTAGAAGACTCCATACAAGATATATTTGGGAATGCTTCTCAATAAGAAATCTACTTTCAATCTTCACTTCAATGCTATTTGTTACATGAAGCGGCCAACAATAGAGGCTTTGTATTCCTCCCCAGAGGAAAATAAGGCTATTTGCTTCTGTTAAATAAGAGAGAAGAAATTCAACTCTATTCCTAGGAATCATGTGAAATATTTGGGAATGCTTCTCAAGAAGAAATTTAATTTTCAGTCTTCACATCTATGAACCTATTTGTTATGTGAAGCAATGACTTACATCCTTAAAATTGTTTCATGTGTTAAGTGGGGAGCAGACAGAACAGTTTTATTATGGATATATTAGGGTTTATGTAAGTAAAATAGACTGGATGTGAAGTATATGGGGCCCTCTTGCGACACAGCTTTGGCAAAACTTGATGTAGCCTACAACATGGCACATGGCACAGTGCATCTGTATTGGTGCATATAAAACATCTATAGACAGTTTATTTGTTGATTTAGGCATCCCTAATCTTTATATTAGAAGGGAGGAGCTCAGTTGAAATGTTTAACCATAGTTCAGACATCCAAAAGTAACCCTAATTTTAAATTTGTAAGAGAACACAGATTGAGCACCAACACAACCTGAACTATCAAAATCATTAGAAGTTAGACTCATAAATAGTGCTAAGGAGGTGTGTTTGATTCCTCCTTGTGTTGAGGAAATATGCCAACCAAAATTTCCTCCTTGGTGAAGGCCTGTGGTCATTACTTGACCAGTTTGGGGCACCAAGAAGACTTTTCAGCAACTGAATTACAAATAAATTTTTAGAACATATCAGTAGGACTGATGCAGTAAGTATTTTTACTGATTGGTCAAGAACTGCAGATGTAGGCTGCTCAGTGATAACTCCTTAGTCCTTAATCAAAAAGAAGTTACTTTTTAAATTTTACATTTTCTCTGCAGAACTGCTGGCAGTTCTTAATGTCCTAATTTATATTCTTAACAATCCTACCAGAAAAAGAGTGCAAATTCACACACACTATGAATATACTAACATCTCTATGGGACATTTTTATGGAAATTGTCCGTGAAATTCAAGACTGGCTAGTTCTGACCAACAGGAAGAAGTAACAATTTAATTTTGTTGGGTTCCCTCACGTATAGGAATCCAAGGGAAGCTTGCTGATGTATCTGCTAAGGCATCAACTATAGCTCATGCAACACAAGTCAATGTTCCACCCATGGACGTTAAAAATTTGATTAGAGGTTACTCCAGAGAGCAGTGGCAGCTCCACTGGACAAATTTAACCCGTAAAGTCCGATAAGCCACTGGAGTGGCTTTACCGGGGAAGACCGATAAGCCACCGGAGTGACACGATGTTCACGGACGTACCACAAATGCGCTGTAATTGATATCCCTGTGAAAATTGGTAGTGTTGTAGACCTATCCCTCCCCCCCACCCCTGGCTCTGTAGCCTGCCGCTCAGGCAAGCACAGTCAGTGTGAGCCTCGTTTTCGAAGGGCTCATTACGCACCCTATCGCGCTCCCAAAAAAGTGTTAAAAGTACTGTCTAACCATATCCGCTGACCTTATTATTGCTTATAATGGCTCCCCCAACTAAAAGGAGGCTTGTGTATAGCAGTGAGAGTGAGGAGGTCGTCTACACTCTCATTTCACTCAACTTTTTATATAAAGTGATATCGAGAAAAAGAAAGAGAAATGTCCATTACAAACATAAATAATGAATAATAAGTTGGTAGGAAAGAACCTGCTAATTGTGATATCGATGAGCTGTTGGAAATAAAGCAATATAAATATAATAAAACACTCATATAAAATAATGAAAAAGAACAAGAAGAAGAATGTCATGAACAATAATAAATAAGTACTCGTAATAAAATTGTGTGCGAAAAGAGCATTGTAATGAATTGTATGCATAGTGTGGCCTGGATGGTTGGTGTAGTTGGATGTGGATGGGTGATTTGTAACGTGTGGAGTGATGCGTGAGTCGGCAGCGAAAGCAATGGTTAGCCGAGGGTAAAAGCATGGGGGAACAGCCAGGGGGGGGGGACCTGGCATCGCCCACACCATACCTCGCATAAGGCACTCAGAGTAAGAGCCCTATGTACCCGGTGCTGACACACACTGAGTAAAATCCTCATATTCGATTAGTTTAGAATAAAGTGAAGAAAGTGAACATTCCTGCCTTTCCCTGACCTGGACGAATGTGTAGATGTGAGCTTGTCTGTCCCTTTTCCCGCTCTTGTGAACAGACCAATGATCCACAGCCCATTGTGCCAATGGAAAAAGGTGAGTGTGAAATGAGACGAGAGAGTGAAGATCAGTAACGATAGATGTATACGTTATTGCACTCTCTTTCATTTATTACCGTCATCTTTTTACCATCAACATGGGGCAATGATCATTTTATAGGTCCACGAGTGATGAACAGAAGACTCACACTAGCATGACAATTGTCCGGGTCAGGGAAAGGCAGGAGTGTCACTTTCTTCACTTTTAATTCTGGCTAATGAATATGAGGATATTATACACGAGTGTTCAACACCGTTGTGATCCCCCCCCTCAGGGCTATACTCTGGAGTGAGCTGAATGCGAGGTAATGGCATGTCGACGCAGGGACTCCCCCCCCTGCCCTGGTCGTCCCCCCCATGCAGATAACCCCTCACTAACCCATTGCGTAAGGTTTCGCTCCGACTCAAGCATCACTCACCACGTTACATTCACGTCATAGTCCAACCAACCATCCAGGCACACTATGCAACAGTTCATTCTCATTGCTCTTGGTCGCCGACAATATATAATTAAAATAAAATAACGATTCTACTTATAGTGGGCAAAGGTACCGATAAGCGTAGGGGGGGGGGGGGGGGGGGGGGGGGGGGTTTTAGTATTTGTGCGTAAGTGATGCGTACGTGCATTATATCCCAATATTTATGGTGTTTCCTACTGCTTCCTGCATTATGTGTATGATAAGATTGAAGTATTTTATAAAGCCATACAAAGTGTTTCCACTCGTCATAATCATAATACAGTGCCAATAACTTGTAATACTAAAATGACACTCGTCGCAGTACCCCCCCCCCCCCCGACGCCAAAAACATATCCATCCCGCCATGCCCCTTCCGCCTCCTCCATCCACCGCGATTGTTGGCGACTCCCACATTTAACAACTTCAAAAGTGATTAATTGTGGCCAAACCAAAAGGTGAGTTGGACCTTACTATTGTTTATGGGGACCTGCGGGTGGGTAGTATGGGGCAATTAAGCAAGTTTTAGAACAAAATCGGTAAGATTGACCAATGATGGCCAGATATTCAGTTTTAAAAGGAGGGGTCCTTATTGAGACCTAATTGCGTACGGGGCACAAACGGGTTTAAACAATAATCTTAAAACTAAAATCTATTAGGCCCTCAGTCTCCATTTTAGCATCCATATTCAGTGACAGATTCAATATTATTTTAACCCACCTGCATATACGTCATACACACATGACCCACAAAACATTTTGATGGGAAGTGGGCAGGTTCCTCCCTGCTCCACATGTCAAGTAGTTATTCCAATGTAATCCATATTTTTGGTGGAATGGCCCAGTTTTCTCAAATGAATGGAGGTCTAACAGTAGGAACAATCTATCTCTGGTCTGATATCATAGGGGACAAGTTTGTTTCTATTAAACGCAATGTGAAGTACAGCTATTAAATCCAGTTTTAAAAGAATATCATACATAATGTTTTTATTGTGTGTGTGACAATGGAAGTGTTGTGAAAGTTAATCTTCCTTGCAAGTATAACCCAATTCATTTAGAAACAGTGTAGAAGTGCTCCTGATATGGCTTTGAAGGCTCTGGGGCATTAGACTAGATAACTGCTAAAAAAAATCATAAAATTTCATTATATATTGATATAAATAAAGATATAAAATATCTTTATTGGTGAAAAATTAATTTCTGCTGTAAAATATGATCAGACTAGGTGGGTTTTCATTGATCCTTTTGAAAGACTTTAATGCAGTTGTTACTCCTATGGAAAAAAAAAAATTACATCAAACAAAAAAAAATCTTTATTTGGATAGTACTACAAATTTTATTAAAAACTTTCATGTATATATACTGTAATTATAAATATTAAAAATATATATATATATATTTTTTATTTAAACCCCCATCTTGGGTACTTGGCTGCAATGTTACTGTGGCCTATATAGCACAGAGATGATACTTAAGAGCAGTGGTTCTCAAACTTGTTTCCGACAGAACCTCAGGGTTCCGTGAAGACCTTTCAAGGGTTCAGTGGCATAAAAAAATTATAATTATTTTATTATGAACAGGAATGAATAAAATGAAATAGTGAAAGTGATGAAATATATGCCTTTGAGGAGAGAGGGAAAGATACTACGAGTTGTACGACTATGTACAGGGTCATTCTCTCAAATAACACAAGATTTAACCAACAAAACCACGTTTTCAATTTAAAACCACGCGTTTTTAACTGAATGTGTATTTTATTTAAATCACGAGTTAATTTTAAAAAGAATTTTTTTAAAATAACACAGACAATATCTGATATTTAAACCAACCTATTTGAATTTGGCAAAAATGAGCGAGAGGGCCTTCTGCGCGTAACATCTCCTCCCCCACTCTATTTTTGAATCTCAGTTTTCTCTACAACACACACAAAACAAAAAAGAAAATGGTGTCATACAACACCCACAATTTAATGGTAAACTAATATTTTAAATGTATGGACTGTGATTTATAAACCATAAAAAGCTTGAAAAAATTGTTAACAGAAAAATGAATAATTTTCGAGAATGTGTAAACTCACAATTTCTCTGTTCTATCCCCAAAACAAAAAAGAAATCGTGTCGACCAACCCACAATTAATGGTAAAAACTAATTTCTAAAAGCTTGAAAAATTGTTACATAGTAAATGAATAATTTTAAGTTAAGGGGTTGATAAAACTCCTTTGTTTTCTGTCCCTACACCAAAAAAAAAAAAGAAAACAGTATGTCCACCAACCCACAATTAATAATAAACTAATTTTGTTTGTTACTTGTGCGCACATAGAATAACTTTGTACTACAAATAAATACGAAAGAGATGTGTGTTTATGTTATTGTCTGTAACCAACAAATAGTATTTGATAATGTGTTTGTTCAAGTTTAAGGAGTAACAAAATCCCAAAATAGACAAGACTTTCCTTCCCCAGTGTCCAGGAACCTAAAAACCCTCCGCCCCCCCTATTACCATAATTTCCTATGGTGAAAAATATGTTTAACTAACGAGATTTTGATTTAACACGACCATCTCCAGGAATGTAACCCTCACGTTAATTGAGTGTTGACTGTACTACTGTGTGTTTGGGTGATGGTTTAGTCTTAAGTCTTTTACGTCTTTCCTAAGTCGGTCAAAAACCTTTTTTTCGTTGGGGGGGGGGGTCCTGGCCGAGTACCAGCAAATGTGAAAGGTGTTCCTGATAGATGGTGAGAAGTTTGGAAGAACCCCTGCTTTAGGGTCCTATATGGTGCAACCCTTTACGGAATCAAATGTGCCACACAATTATTATGTGAATAGAGGAAAATCCGCTCTGTTTAATAGAGAAATTGATTATACTTTTATTATACTGTGCCTGTCCCTGTTTAATGCTGTCCCTCCAACCCCTTGGTACTTTCCTGTACCATTTCTCTGAAGGGAAAAAAAAAAAAAAAAAAAAGTACCAGGGGAATACAGCAGTTACGAGATTATATATTTTTAACACATGCTTATGCCACATATAGATGAATTTGGGAGTCAGAAGCTCAAATAATACAGAATTTGGAAGTAGAGAGGCAAAGGTTCTATTCATCAAACTAATGTCTTTTGCTTCTGTAGTCCCTTCTTCGAAGACCAAGTTGGACATGAAAGCTGAAAAAATAACAGTAAAGAATAAAATACAAATATAGTAAATACATACATATACCAAGGTTCTTTTTCCCCCCGGGTGCCCCCCCAAAGGGGGGGGGGACACCCAAAGACACCACAACGGGCAAAATTCCCCCTTACAAGGAGATAGCCAAAAAGAGAAAGGCATAAAATTCATTCCCACTCATTCCATGCCTGAAATACACCACTCCACACCCAACCCACCCTCCCCCTTATCTTAGCACCTCCTGGATGACGGAGTCATCCCTATACCTTGTCCACTGCCCCTGTGGGTCAGAAGCAGTTGTCGCAAGACACAGCACATCCACAGCAATGGCCGCATTCATTAAATCGGGCGACACCTTTGCCTCGTCCGTCCCCCCATGGCAAAAAAGGAGAAGACGGGGAGAAAATCCCTTCGGGCTTGCGTCAAATTTTTGCGCACACATACTATCCCTACACCCCCAATCCCCCTGCCCATATTCCACTCATGCATCACAACATCATCCATATACAACCATTTCTCCATTCACCCCTATCTTCTGTCCTCCTCCCGTCCTTCCTCAACAGACATTTCCTCTTCCCCAAAGCCCCCTTCAACCCCATCCATCCACCTCATCCCTAGGGATGTTCCCCTCAGTTCACAAGTTCCTCCACATCTGCCTTCCATACCTCCTTTACTAGTCTTTCTTCATTCATTCTTTCCAGTGTCCAAACCATCCTAATACCCTTTCATCAACCCTATCACTCCCAACTCCCTTTCCACACCCTGTTCTCCTCCTCACCTCCATCATTTTACTCAACACTATCTATTCTAAGTAAAACCCCCATGCATACTTCTCAGAACACCTCTCGAAGACAACATTCAAACTCTCTTCTTTCTTCCTCTCTTATGTTTCCATGATTTCTGCCCCATACAGTGCTGTTGCACAATCAACTTCTTCATACACTCTCCTCTTAAGCATCCATTCCCAAATGTCTTCCTCATTACTACTCTTCAATCTCACCAGAGGCATATGTACTCGGTATTTTTCCTCCATCAATCTACATTCTACCTCCACCTTCACTCCACCTTCTTTCCTGCCACATTTGCCACCCAAGTATCTGAAAACCTATCCACTTTCCTCCAGTCGCTCTCGCCTTAATGCTCACTTTCCAGTCCTACTGCCACTTTCAACCCACCTATGTAACATCTCATCACCCTGTACTTTTTACCCATATATATCTTTAGCTATTCTTCTATCACACACGTTCTCCCAAACCTCTGTCACCAACTCCTTAATCCCTCCTCCGATTCCTGCCAACAAGTGCAGGTGTCGTGTGCGCAAACAACAGCTGGCTCCAACCTCCCACTTTTCTCCAATTTTTCTTTAACCATCTCCAATCCCTGACCCACGACCCTTGCATTACCTCTCGCAACTAAAACCCCATCCATGTAAATAAGTTGAACAGCCATGGGTGAACAGTAATGCATCCCTTGACGAAGTCCCTACCTTTACCTCGAACCACTCAACTCTCTCCGTATTCTAATCCCTGACAACAAGCTCTACTTACTCTCATAAAAACTCTTGACAGCGTTCCTAGTAGCTTTCCTCCTATCGCCAGTATATCTGCAATTAACCTCCCACAGTGCCTTTCGATGTCTACCCCTAATCATAAGCCTCTTTCCCAGATCCATAAAAGCCCAAAAAACATCCTTCCCCTTTCCTATTAGCTTTCTCACCATATCTGTCCTTACCACAAAGATCTGATCCACACAACCTCTACCCGTCCTAAATCCACACTGTTTTACCTCACCAATTACTCTCTCTGTTCCTCTCCTAATTCATCTCAATCAAGATCCTCCCCATAAGGCCCTTACCCAACTACACTTAACAAGCTAATCCCTCTGAAACTACTGACATTCACACCTCGTTGTCCCCCTTTTCCCTTGTAAAGTGGAACTATACAGGCACTCTTCCAGTCCTCCGGTCACTCTACCCTCTCTCCAGCAAACTATTAAATAACCTCACCAACCAGTCCACCCACTCACTGTACCTCCCATTTTTAAGACATACTGCATTCCATCCAACAAGACCAGGTGCCTTACCTGCTTTAATATCATCCTTAACAACTGCCTTCCACTTCATCCTTCCTTATTTCTCCTCCCATTCTCCTCACTCATCCACTCTCATTTTCTTGGCATTTCCCCACTGCAACTATCTTTCCCCCTCCCTATCCTCCTTCACATATTAGCAGCCACTCCCTAAAATAATTTTGCCCATCTTCCCCTTACTGGCCTTCTCTTCTATTATCATCTCCTCCATCTAGCACCTTTTATCCTTTTCTTCTCTACTTGATTCGCGCTCCTCTTGCCTCACTTTAATATCTTTCCAAAACATCTTTTTTATTACTTTCGAAAATTTTCTGTTCATACTCTATACCCCAATTCACATCTGCCTCTCCTCTTTGCCTCCTTTTACCTTTTGCTTTACTGTCTCTTTTCTTTTCTTTGTACACTCTCATAATGACTCCCTCCATCCTATTTTGTAACCAATCTGTGAAAGCTTGCTTCTTCTCTTCCTACTACCTTATCTATTGTTTTCCATCATCCCACCATTCACTACACCCCTTACCTATCTATTTCCTCCTGTCCCTTCTTGTTCCAACACACCTTCTTTGCACACTTTGTAACTCCCTCCCTTGAACCATCCCCATTCACTCCTCCACACCCTAGCTCTACTCTATCCTTCACATTCCCTCCCACTCCTCCTTCAGCTTCTTCTTGTACTTCCTTTCTCCTTTTCAATTTAAAGAGTTCACTCTAAGCACTCTGCCGCTACCTTTTGTCTCTTTCCTCTTTCTCCATCTATCCTCCACTCTCAACTTACCTTCCACCAAAAAATGATCTGATATTCCCTCACCCCTCATCCTCTTAGCACATATAAATAAATAAAACAAATAAAATAAGGTATTTTGAGAAAATATTGCAATACTGTATATATATTTCCATTGAGTGAAATGAGTAAGACCACATACCTGTACTAGGGAGCTGGAGTACCAAACAAACCTTTGGTAACGCAAAGTTGTTGTATATTGGCTGTTGGCACAAAGAACACCTTGGGATCTGTTAAAATTTCTCTCTGCTATATTCCCAGATGATACGTCCAAACTCTTCACCTCTACAATAATGCTTTACAGTCCCTCTAATAAAACAAATCTGCAAGCAATTTTTTATCCAGCAATAAAGTAGTTTGGCAACTTTATCATATATGTTATACCTATCTACGAAGTTGCCCAAAAGTCGGAGGGGGCTTTAATTTTCAAAACTGCTTTATTGTTACCAAATATATGAAAGGAATTTCAACACCATGTACTAGAAACATTGAAAATTAACTTGTCATAAACGTTTTTTTTTGGTTTACCAAATACAACTTTGCAGCCACCAAGGGCCTTTGTAACCCTCTCCCACCCCTATTTTTTCCCTCTCATCTTGGCGTCCTTGTAGAATGGTCATCTGTCCCATGAACATTGCTCCAGGTCAGAAGCAATTGCAGCAAGACACAGTACATCCACATCGGTGGCAGACCATGTACACAGTGAGCCCATCCTCGCTTATCCCCTCCTGTGGAAAATTATATCCCTTTGGGCTGCATCTACTTAGCATTCCATACATCCGACACTCTCAACTTGCACCTAGTCCCTTCCCCCCTGCTTAACAACATTTACTCTTTCACTTGAACTTTCACATCCATCCATAATCATTTTTTGGTCATCCCCCCCACCCTTTTTTTTTTGTTTTAGTGCACTCCATCCAATCATTTAACTAATCTTCATTACATTCTTTCCATATGCCCAAACCATCTCCATAATCTTTCATCAGTACTGATCTGCCAGCTCTTCTTGTCTGCCTCTCTCCAGTTCCAATTCTCTGCCCTATACAGTGCCATAGACACAATCACTCCATACGCCAATTCCTCATGACATTTTTTCAATCCCCCCTGTGATCATGTCCTTGTTTTTTCTCACTAAGAGTTGACCTCCACTGCCACTACCCATTTCCTGCAACATGCAACTCCATATATTTAAAAGTATCCACTTCCTCCAGGCTTTCTCTCTAAGACTTGCTTTCAACTTGCTGCCACCCTTGTACATCTCGACCACAATTTTATACTACCCACATTTTACTTCAACTTCCTGCAAGGTGCATACCTTCCCAAACTCTATCATCCAAATGCCTTAAATCCCTCTGAACCTGCCACAAGCTGTCATCAAACAAATAGTCTTAACCCTCCCATTCACTTGTATCTCCTAACCATCTCCAATCCACCACTCATCACCTACACACTTACCTCCCATACCACTCCATCCTATGTACAACATTGAAACAGACCACTCACTGCATAGGACACATTCCATGACACAGCCCCACCTTCAATTCTTTTCCCCATTCCCAATCCTAATACAAGACTCTACTTCTTGTAAAAACCTCTCGATTGGTCGTAAACAGCTTATCCCCTAATTCCCATAATTTCCAATACCTCCCAGTTGCAATTCCCAGTCCACAAGCTTTACTTACAAATCCCATTATGGCTGAAAAAAAAAACCCTCTAATTTATGCCAAATCACTTGCAAATCTCCCTTATCACAAACATTTGATGCACCCACCACCTTTTCCTTCTCCAAACCCAACTTTAAACCCGCTCCACCAATGATTCCCAACCATTTCCTCTTTAAATTGTAATCAAAACCCTCTAAAGAAGCCTTTTCTAGCTACACTCAATATACTACTTCCCTTTCGACATGTGTTCCCTTTCCTTTACAAATAAACAGTTCAGATAGTGACAACAAAATTCAAAACCCAACCTGCTCCTCACCAATTATATCTTTGTTTCTCCTAATACGCCTCTCGAATTAAAACCCCTCCCATAAGCATTTCTATATTCAACAACAAACTGATTTCTCTCCTCGAAAACTACTTCACATAAGAAAAAAATTCAAAACAAAAGTGAAATACTTCCACCTTCCAAAGAAACATTTGTGGAATAAAAAATTAATCCAACTGAAATCTGACA
>NC_134778.1:86825660-87024463 GCF_046742065.1 Oratosquilla oratoria
TCCTGATATTTGAGTGAAGTAGAATAAAATTCTAATGGGATGGTAAAAAAAGTCGCTATGAGTATAATGCAAGTTGATTTATCCATCTAGCTGTCCTAGTTCTCGAGATATAGCATTGTGAATGGAATTAAAGCGGGCCTATTTTGTCCGAGGAAATCGGGCCGAAATGGGCGGTCTGACTGATCGACGATCAATCTTAAACCAAGACGGTTTTCTTCTGACCAGGCACAATTTTTATATAAATAATTAGCTTTATAGTTGCCATTATTTGACCTATTTTCTATAAGATGTTTGATTTCCATGTAATTTGATCATATAATTACGTTTTTTTACTCTGCAAAATTACCCACCACAGCTAGGAATACCGTAAAATTACATGAAATATCACACATTTTAAAGAAAATAATTTGAATTAATTCTATTTATATGGCAAGGTATTACGCTAATAACCCAATAGTAACAAACTTAATAGTGTAGTTTTGATCCATACCACTAGGACGAATCGTAGCTGTGGTCCGTAATATTACGGAGGATGAAAACGTAACTTCTCTTTTTTTGATCACATTACATGAACATTACACATTTTTAAGGAAATATTTAAATTAATTAATATATAAGTCTATTACACTAATAACATAATAGTAAGAAACTTAATTGAGTGAAGTTTGGTCCTTATCACCTAGTGATAGATAAGATGGCGGGATGGATGTTGATTGTTGTTATCCGATTATCCGACCCGATAGAAAAAAAAAACTTATTTAAACAACCAATTTCTTAGCTCTTACCGTAACATACTGACTTTATTTTGGTATTAGAATAATCACACGTTACTATTTAGTTTTTGTTTCATTATGGTCAGTTGCCCGCACGTTAAATTTGTTAGACTCATTTTTTACGTTGGAAACATATACCAATTTTTTTATCTACTGCTGAATGCAAGCCGCCATGTTTATCTAATGTTTTTATTGACCGACATGTAATACTGATGATGTGTATGTTTGAAATTTATTACGATCGTAGTGTAATACACTGCCACAACAATTTTTATTAATTTAATTTTCCCGCGGTATGTAAATTTGGCCGTTTGAACGGCGTGCGCATAAAATGACGCGCTATTGTGCTCGTCATCGACGGTGGCGCCTCTGGTGGTGTTTGGACCTACCTACTCTATTACCATACATTCCCAAATATCTTTCTCATTACACTTCTCAAGTGTTATAGAAAACATAATTTTGTGTAGATTATAATACACCAATTGTGATGATAAGTGTTTTTAGTCAGAAAAATAAATAAACCAAATACACTATCAGAATGAAGCTGTGATCAGAGGTTCATGATGATATGTTGTCTGTCCTATTCCCATTAAAGCAAATACACTACTGAACACACCACCCATGGAATCTGGATTAGGCCCCCAGAACTTCTGCCTGTACCTCCTAAAGTACAGTTCATATCTTTAAAACAGTGCTACAGAGCTTAAGATTCATGGATTTTCTTAAAGCTCTGCAACTCCTGAACACCCCACAGTCTGATCAGATTACTAAAACTGGCCATCAACATTCCCTGGACTACCCTAATGACCAATAGAATTATTGGTATCCCATTACATAATGCAAGTTAGCTTACAATAGACAAAAAAAAGTTTTTTTATCGCTTAATTTCTTCAACATCTACGGGCAAAAATGCAATAAAATTTTCACAATTACACACCAATTTTTTTTTTTTTTTTTTAAACTCTCAAAATCCAACATCCTATCCATTTCAGTCGCTCACATACTGTATTCCCATTCACCCACCTCCCTTGATACTTCAATGTGTTATATATTCTTCTTGGGAGGGTGAGGAAGGAAAAAGAGCCCCCCCCGACACCAAGTTACATAAGCAAACAATGATGCAATCATAGGCTCTGGAATGCACCCTCTGTAGTTCTGTCAGCACCTCCACATGGGTATGTACTTAGTAAATGTTCAGTTGTTGTTACATGGAGTGATATAGTGCTAGAAAAAATTAATTATTAATTTCTGTAAAAATTATTAATGTATTCAAAAACATTAATGCAATTTTTCTTTGGCGGGGAAAATAAAAAAACCAAAAAAGTTGCTACAAAACAGATTTTGGTAAAGTAACGAAGTCACGCCAGGACAAATGGTACGCCATGTTTGTTATGATAGAGGCCGGACGTTCGAAGATAATGAAAAGGATGTTAAATTCGTCTAAACCTAAAACCTAATGTGTAATTCAGTTAAATCAGTAACTGTCAATTTAAGGTCATCCAGATCGTCATCGTCACGGATGTTGGCGGGCTTGTTCAATCACTCTTTCTGATTGCGGGGTAATATAGGTCTTTTCAATAGCTTGAAGGAATGTTATGGATTTCAGCTCCCATAACATTCCTCCAAGAAATATATTACCTTGCAAGGTACTGGGCAGAAAGTACCCAAGGGCGTACACCAGGCCTCTATCTGGGACCGGGGCTGGATAACACTTGACCAAAGACAAAATGGCATCCTGATCCTATGCTAGTGACTTCATTCATTAGTCTATTTGCTTGTAGCAAGATATTTTCTATTTTTATTTCCTCCAAGAAAATCGCATATTATGTGCATGTATTAGAATTGACAAAATTAATATTTAATTTTCTAACGCTATCTCGTGTCCATGTACACAACTGTACAAATACCACATTCTTACAAGCTATGAAGCAGATTCATACATTTTCTTAAAGCTATACAACTCCTGTACACCCTGCAGTCCAATTGGATACCAAAAACTGGCTGTCAACATCCCTGATAATGACGACCCTGATGACCTATAGAATTACAGGTATTGCACTACATAATGCAGGCTAGGTTAGAATAGCCACATCTATCAAAAAGATGGCATCTCAAGCAGCCCCCACTTGCTCTCTAGGTATCACTGATTGATTATAATTTATAAAAATTTATATCCGTCAGTTTATAGTTTCACCCAACCAACGATTTTCTTATGTGGCCTATTTGTTTCTGGTAAGATATGTTGTGTATCGATTGATGGTGTACATGAATACTGCCGCAAATGCTTAGTTTCCAAGTAATGAATATTTAACCACTACACAGGCATCATGAGCCAGTGGGTACACGAGGATGCCGACGTCGGCATCTTGATTATATTTATTGCAGTCGTACCTGCGTGACCCACATACTCTGTAAACTGGCTTAATTATATTTTCTATGGTTATCAAAATTCACCGGTGAAAGAGAACGAGCAATAGAGCAGCGACTTTTTTTTTTATCCGAGTATTATGACAACATCGCACATCTGGCAGCTAATGCTGCCAGACGTGCGATGTGGCCCGTATTGAAGGGGTTAAACTTGTGCCTACATCTCCTCCCCAATGGTCTTGGGGGAACCGGTGGGAAATCGGGGTTTTTGGGTGGGGAGCATTAAATTGAGTAATGCGCATTGCAAAACAGGTCTAAAATAAACAAAAAATATTTGAAAATACATAAAATTACACCTTTAATGGCAACAGCTGACGCAAGCGTAGCCATGTTTTTGTTGAGTAGCGTTACGAACGATTCACAAGTTTCCTCGCTCTATCTGCTACCATTTTAGCGAAGCCCACTCCACCCGTGCAAGAGTTGCTAACCCTAAATTAGGGAAAATCATGAAGCTTCAAGAGGACCGAAAGTTGCGATATTGTGTACAACCTAACTTATCAAACCTTGACTACCCTAACCTGAACAAACCTAACCTATCCTAAACTAAACATATGTAACCAAACCTCAACCAAACAAATCCTAATCTAACCTGACTGGGGGCTTTGACCCCCCAGACCCCTCCAATCCACACCAAAGCACTCTTAATAACGTAACTGTGTGTTTATTATAGCTAATAAACTAAATGGTAACCATATTTGCCATAAATTAAAAAACACAATAAAAGCCATTAGCATTGCCTTATGAGGATGAGGTTGAGAGTTGTGGTGGGCTTCACTAAATGTGGTGGATAGAGCAAGAAATTTTGCGAATCATTGGTAACGCTGCTCAACAATAACATGGCTTTGCTTGCCTCAGCCGCCATCAAAGGTGTAATTTACATATTTTCCTATATTTTTAACGTATTCTTGATGATTTTGGACCCGTTTCGCATATTTGCATTACTCGATTTAATGCTCGCCACCCAAAAAACCCAATTTCCCACAGGTCCCCCAAGATCGTTGGGGAGATGTAGGCATAAATTTAAATATTCATTACTTGAAAACTACGCATTTGTGATGGAAATGATGTACACCATCGATCAATACACAACATATCTCACCAGAAACACATAAGCCACATCAGAAAATCGTTGGTTGGGTGAAACTATAAATTGTCCTTAACATCCAATTGGCACTTTGAAAGTGCACACCTACACGATATAAAAATTGAAAACTAATCTTATAAATAATCCGTCAACATAATATGCATTTTTTCTTGCCAGAACTCGTACACAGAATAAATTGCTAAAATCAATACACATTGATATTTGAACGAAAAGGTTGGATTATGTAGATTAGTTAATTTGGGTAGGTTAGGACTTAGGTTAGAATAGGACAAATTTAACCTTTCATTTCTTCCTCGGCCTTTATCAAAAACATGGCGGATCATTCAACTATTGAGACTTCGTTCAATAAAGTTTTACCAACTTATGTTATTAATTTCCACCAAGATAAGCATATGTTGATGTCTTATAATTTTCAAAATTGAGTGTGATACTGCTATATCAAGTAGGTGTGTGGTTCTAAAAAATTAACACCAAACTTTGTTACAGATTTCTGCCACGAACAATGTATACTTGCATATACAGTAGTAAACTCATGTGTAATTACCACAAACATTAGTAAGCTCATGTGTAATTGCCACAAACATTAGTAAGCTCATGTGTAATTGCCACAAACATTACTAAGCTCATGTGTAATTGCCACAATTCACAAACATAAGCCTTCTGAATTTGTACTAGTATGGACTTACCCAGTCACCCTACGCATACGATACATGCCTAATGTGACCATGAGCTGTAGTTCTCCACCATCACTTTCGAAATTTAATGTTATGCACAAACCCAAGCCTTTCTGACATATGGCACTCCACAAATAACTATGAATTGAATACATCCCCTTCTTGACTCATGAATCAAACATTATTTAATGGTGGTTTGACATTTTCGAACACTGAATAACTTGTTTATGTCCATACCGTTTCAATATACACTCGGCAAAACTTCCTTCTGGTACTTTAGTAATCCTTGAAATAGAAAGATTCCACTTATGTACAGGTTAAGACTTGTACACACAATGCCTGCGACAGTCACACGTGAGAGGGAGCGGGATCAGTATTTAAATGAAACAAGTATATTTTGGGGGACGTTATCCTCATTTTCCTCCTTTTCTTTTTTAACAATTCGTTTACGTTTCATTGTACACAATTTGGGCGACAGTAGAATTTATCGTCTTTCCAAATTTCACATATTTCAACGAAAACGTTCTCAATGTCCTACCTCACTTGTTGTAGACGGCGAAAGGAAGGTTCCGATTGGAAAACAACAGATGACTCTCGGTTTTGGGAAAATCTGAATTACCAAAAAACCAATTTAGAATTGAAATTTATTGTAGTCTTTACATTTAGATTTTAATATATATTTCTAAAAAACTGTTTCCTTGACGTAAACGTAAATAAGTGTTTTTTTTTACATCCGTGACGTCATTGTGACGCGGGCGATTTAGATAAATTTACCCCTTTTTCAATTTAGACTAAAGCAGTTGATGAAATAATTTGAGAGCATGAGAGGAATGTAAATGTGGGTAAAAATAAATTAAAGATATATTCATTGAGTGATATTGGTAGTGGGTTTGAAGGGGAGGCTGGAAGAAATGACGAATTTTAAGTATTTGAGATTGTATGTGTCAGTGAATGAAGGACTGGAAGTGATGAATTATTTAGCAAATGGGGCAAATAACTTTTCTGAGTGGAATGGAATGTGTTTTGAAAAATATATAATATATCTATGGATGAACGCAAAGAGAAGGTTGTGAGTAGTGCTGGGCAAATACCGCTAATTTCAATACCGGAATTACCGGTAAACAACAATGCCGTTACCGGAATTACCGGTAATTTACCGGTAAAAGACTCGTGAGGTAGTAGTGACGTCCCAAGTTCGAGTCGCCTTTATGACTTAAATCTAAACAAATTTCATCCTACTATGGTGTGTAGTCACAAGTTTTGTAACGTCGTCACTATAAAAAATCCTGCGCTCCGAGTCGTTACTCCAACTCTCGTGGGCGGGGAGTAGGGAGGGGGTGCGTGTAAGGTCACAGCATTACCTCCTCTCCCTCAGTGCATAGGCCTACGCACCAATCCCCCCCCTCTCACACTCCACTTCCGTCTCTATGTAAGTGCAATTTCATACAAAGAATATATTTTTCACATAGAAACAATTTCATAAAAGAAAAATAATTACATGCATCATTTTTACACATTACACATAAAAATTCATTTCCAAAATCACCCATTTTTCATTTAGTCAGGACAGTTTTTTTGTACAATTGAGGTTTTAAAGGTTTTGTGCGAGATGAATTGACATATGTAGGTCATTTTCATAATGTTTTTTTTACCAAGTTCCTCTTATATTAGGCTCAGGAACACAATCTTAACCCTTTGAATTTCTGTCAAAGTTTTTTTTTCAATTGTTCATAGTTGTCATTTTTTATATTGGAATTACGTTAATTTTGTATTAGCAGGACTCTACGATCCCTATATTTATATTATAGTACCTTTAAATGGACAAAAAACACACGCATATATTTTATTTTAATTTTTTATTCTGTGTATCCATTTGGATACATGCCCACCGGAATCGCCAGCGCGCGCCACCTCCACCAATCTAGGGTAAGGCTCGCAAATATTAGTTACTTAAGACTACGCGAATAATAATTACATGCGTATCACTAACAAAATATGATTTTTGAATAACACGTTACCTTGCGTCGTAGAGGCCACTTCAATGGGCACAGTGTTAATCCACCAGAATCTTTGATCGTCTCTGCCCGCTTATTCTTGTCTCTGCTTTCCGTGAGTCTGTTGTGGTATACTGTATTCCCTGCCCCAAGTTGCCCCAACCCATAGCTTATATATATCCTTGTCAGTCATCACTCGTGCGAGTCTGATAACTGTATTTGTGAACTTGTTTGTGATTAACTCCAATACAAGTACAGTACAAATAGATTGTAACATGCAGATGGTGTCTTTCATGAGCAACTGCGTACATTTATGTAAATATGCATATATTAATAAACATTAAATATAAAGTTAAATATGAAGATCTGGTAAGTGTGGAAACAATGTCTCTCCAATCTCCCCGTTCTGTGAGCTTTCATGTCCGTTCTACAAACTTTACAACGTGCCTTATTTCCATCCTCTTTCACTTCCGCTAACCATTTTTTTAACAGGGGATCCTTTAACCAGGCAGACTGAAAAGTTTTCGAGTAGTTTGACCACCTCTTCATTTCTAGATCACATAGGCTGACTAATCGAATACGTACACTTTGCACTGAACCTCTGCGGGCCGAGATGCGAACAAAACGATCTAGCACGTCTGTTAATTTTCATATTCGAATACGTACATTTCGTACTGTGCATCTGTGGGCCGAGAAGGGAGCAGGACGATCTAGCACGTTGAATACGTTCCTGTTAATTTTCATCCTACGTAGGGTCGTCAGTACTGTCACTCAGTACCACCAAGCCGAAACGTGCTTACCGCTCTCTGAGTATTATGGGATAGCTTATCGGTTAACGCGACGACCACCCCACACGGCCCTTCGAATCCGTGTCTGCCGACTTCTTTCACGTCGCAGGAAAGTCGTTCTTGGTTATAGCGGACAGACTCTCAGGTTGGCCAGTCATCGTGCCCTGCGGTCAGGACACAACGGCTACCCGAGTCATCCGGAAGTTCTGCTGCTACTTCCGGGAGGTTGGCGTTCCCCTCCGCCTTCGCACCGATGGTGGCCCTCCATTTACCAGCGCTGAGTTCAACCGTTTCACGGAACGCTGGGGCGTCCACCATTCGGTCACCTCCCCGCACTACCCCAGTCTAATGGCCACGCCGAAGCTGCAGTCAAGGCAGCTAAGCACCTCATCCTTAAGACCGCGCCCAATGGCAACATCGACTGCGAGGAGTTCGACCGCGGTCTCCTCGAACTACGGAACACCCCGTCTCTAGCCGGCCGCTCACCTGCCCAGGTCCTCTTCGGGCGCCCCCTCCGGACATGCGTCCCGGCCCACCCGCAATCCTTTTCGCCCGAATGGCAGGCTCGCTCAGCAGACTGCGATCGCAAGGCCGCGGCCTGCGCCGCGCGGCCGGCCCGGCGCTCCGGCGCGCCCGCCCGGCCCCTCCCTGCCCTGGCCGTCGGCCAGCACGTGCGGATTCAGGACCGCACGTCCCTTCGGTGGGACAAGGTCGGCGTGATCATGGGCCGTGGCAGGTCCAGGGACTACGAACTTCGCCTACCGAGTGGTCGACTCTGGTGGCGCAATCGGTGCCATCTCCGTCCGGTGGCACCGCCCCCCGACGCCTCCGCCACCGCCGCGCCCCTCGCCGCTCGCCTCGGCTCGCGGGCGTTCCTGCCCCCCGCGTCGCCTCTGCAAGCGCGGTGGGGGGGGGGGGAGGTGTAGTATAGTGTACTGAGCATAGGACTAATGTGAACTAGTGCAAGGGTGGTGTACTGCGTGCCCGACTCGCAGACGCCTCCCACTACAAGGACCCCTTTCATACTTTATACAAAGCCCCCCTGTATGTATGCGCGCCTACGGCGCCCAATGCCTTCGCCCAGGGGCAGTTACTCTATAGATTCCTTGGGCACTAGACGTGCCCCCTCTGTACGCATAACCTACCGATCAATAAACCCCCGAACCACACAACTTGTTTCACTGCTGCCCTTGCAACATGCTTGCCAAGACCGTCAAGGTTGTTACCGATAAAACCCGTAACTACCGGTAGCTGCCCACCACTACCGTCACTCAGTACCACCAAGCCGAGACGTGCTTACCGCTCCACGAGTGTTTGGTATAGCTTATCGGTTAACGGAACCTTAACGGTAGCAGAATTATTGCCGGTAAGCTACCGTCAAGGCTGTTACCGATAAAACCGGTAACTTTACCGGTAGCTGCCCACCACTAGTTGTGAGTGACTACGGAACTGTCTGGAGCAGATGATTGAAATTTGAGGGAGGCAGAAAGGAATAACTTAAATGTGTTTAAGGTGAAGCGTTTGAGCAGTAGGTAGGTCTTGCAGGGATATACAGAAAAAGTGGGTGTGATGCAGAGAACAGCAGTGGCGGCGCCAATGGGTGGCTTGAGCCCCTCCAACAATGAGCCAAGCCCCCCGTCAGCCACCGCAAGGTCAACTTAGAAAGTTTTGGACTTTTTTTTATTTCATGCATGAAAATATAAATTAGAAGTTAGAACACTAAAACGCACGTTTTCCAGCATTTCATAGTCTTGATTTTATCCAAATAGCATGACCTTAAAAAGTCTGATGGCATACGAACTTTTCAATGTCACAATGAGGAGAAAAAACAGGTCTACGGAAAAATCTCAGGAAAACAACATGCAAAAGAAAGGCGGAAAAGATAGAGGAGGAAATCAAATCAGTAGAAACTAAAACTGCTCCAATCACACGATGAACAGAAGAAAAGAGAGGAACTGCAGGCAGTCTCTAAAATCAAGACAAACACAAATTTCTTCTATGCCAAAACGAAGCTGAAAAGTTTCTCACCAATAAGCCCCCAAAGGCCTAATGAAAGGAAATGGCGAACTAGAAAACTACCCCACAAAAATGGCGGATATCATCAGTGAAACAATACAACAATGTATACAGCCGTCCAGACGAAAACAAAAAGGTAACAGATCCTGATGAATTCTTCGGAGAATCTAGAACTGGAACAACCTTCCTTTCCAGCATAGTGGTGACGACCGGGGACATAATCAAAGCCATTGACAGCATAAGGGCCAAACTTAGCGGCAGGACCAGACGGCTTCCACGCTCTATTACTTAAAAACTGTAAAGAAGAACTGGCAAAGCCTCTCCAGCTACTGTGGTCCAAATCTCTGAGTTCTGGTACCATACCACCTGCCCTAAAGCTGGGAATTGTAACACCCATCCACAAAGGAGGTAGTAAAGGCCTTGCTAAAAACTACAGTCCTGTAACACTAACATCTCACCTCATCAAAATTATTGAACAAATTATACGTGACAAAATGGTAACCTACATGGAATCCATAAATGCCTTCAACGATGGCCAACATGGTTTTAGAAAGGGTCGCTCCTGCCTCTCTCAGTTGTTACTACACTATGAAACTGTACTAGAGAACATCCAACAAGGCAGCAATGCCGATGTAATCTACCTGGACTTCGCTAAAGCCTTTGACAAGGTAAACCATGGTATTGTCCTCCACAAACTGAGAAAACACGGCATCTGCGGGAAACTAGGAAAGTGGCTACACAGTTTCCTCTCAAACCGATTACAACAAGTAACTGTCAAAGGAATGCTATCTAAGCCCAGTAACGTAATAAGTGGCGTTCCTCAGGGCTCTGTCTTGGGCCCACTGCTATTTTTGGTAACTATAGAGGACATCGACAAAGACCTACAACACTCTCATGCTACGTCCTTTGCTGATGACACCAGGATAGCCATGGAGATCAAGGCAGAGGAAGATGAAACGCTACTACAGGAAGACCTAAGCAGGATATTAACCTGGGCAAAAAATAACAGCATGACACTGAACGGAGATAAGTTTGAGCTGCTACAATATGGCTCCGTACAAGAATTGAAAAGCTCGACCAACTACAAAGTCGACTCTCAAATCATAGCAGGGAAAGCCCACGTCAAAGACCTTGGGGTACATATGAGCAGCGACATGACATTCTCTCACCACATCAATGAGATCTCTGACACCGCCAAGAAACTCTCAGGCTGGATACTCCGGACATTCCAGACTAGAAACAAAACATGTATGCTGGACGCTCTGGAAAGCATTACTCCCCAAAACTTGAGTACTGTTGCCAACTCTGGTCTCCCTTCAAGACAGGAGACATAATCAAGCTAGAAGCGGTCCAGCGTACTTTTACAAATAAGATTGAGGGATTGCAACAGTACAACTACTGGGAAAGACTGCAACAGCTGGGACTCTACTCTCTCCAGCGAAGACGCGAAAGATACATAATAATATACGCCTGGAAGATTCTGGGCCTAAAGGTGAACTACCACCCAAGAAGAGGTCGCCTGTGCTATGTGAGGAGAACTGAGGGGACGTCACAAAGGGTGAAGAACATAGTACACCACAGCTTCACCTATATTGGGGCGCGCCTCTTCAACTCTGTCCCACAGAAATTGCGAAACCAGACAGGCACTTCACTAGAGAATTTAAAAAACAAACTGGATAAGTGGCTGGCCACAATTATGGACCAACCACCTACACCGGGATACACCAGCTCCAGTAACAACTCCCTCCAATCACTGACCTGTGACTCAGAGAGGAGGAGCTGCCTGAGTACAGCGGACGTCCACGTTAGCTGAATCGGTCAAGATGAAATCGGACAAAGGTAGACAAAGGTAAGGTTACATTTTCCGCCGCTATGGGATACTGATGACGTAAAACTTGCTATTTACATTCTTCAACATGGCCTGCACGCAGTACGAAAGTGACTTCACATCGAGTGAAGGAGCTTTATCGGATTTGGATGCCCTTTTGTGTTCCAATGTGGGTATGATACAAAGATACATGTACGAACCAATTCGGATATCCCAACAAAACTCAACTGACGAAGAACATGTCGAGAATAAGGAATCCTCACAGGATGAATGCCAAGAAACGTGCGGGAAATGAGGACTGGTGAGTTCGTCGGAATGCATTACTGCATGCACGCTTTACATACATAAATTCACACCACCAACTACACACCACACCAGACCAGACACATGCTATCGTTAGTTTGTCATCAGACGTGCGGACGTAGTTCTGAGGGCATGAAATGGTAGATCTAATACATAGCAGACGATGATGGGCCTGACCCTATCTTCCAGGCCCCAGCATGTCCAGCAGGGCTGGTTTTGATCTTATTTTTATTAGAAAAACACCCACACGACCACCAAGATGACCACCTCCACGGTGCATGGATAGTTCATCTGTTCATGCGAGGAGGAAATGTGCTTTACTAACTATACTTGTTTTGGTTTGTTTAAAAAAGTCAAAGTGATAGTCAAAACCTACATGTCAGGTTCATCAAAGTCCATGTGCCCAGTATCTGGTATGTCTGGTTCCCAATCAGGATCGGTTTCTATCATGTTATCCACCATGTCGTCCACCACTGGATCCTCCTCATTACTACTGCACCCAAGACCCAAGGGTTTGTCCCACGTTGGTTCAGAAAAGGCAACTGCCTCGGGTAGGGCCGCAGAGACATATGTGACAGGTTCAGTGTGGGTTGACGCCACCTCCTTCAACCAAAGTGGGCAACCACTCACTTGGACACCGACATCTTTGTTCATGGCTCTGTTCATTTGTGTCCCTCTGTTCACCGCTTCTGGCCTTATGGAAACCTGTGCAGGTATGTGAAGCTTCGGACTTGGTGGTACAAACGCTTGAGTTGCAACAGAGGTGGATTTCATAGGCTGAAATTAATAACACCCAAATTTTCAAGAAAATCTGTGCATGGATAAATCATCTCCTGATTTATGCCAAGCTTCATATTAACAGGCAAAAGTTTCAAGGATTCATGAATTACAAATTGTTTTTATCTGTGATAAGATACAATAGAATAGGCCTATGTCGCGAAGAGAATAGAGAAATCATTTGACTGAAGGGAAGAGGGAGGCTAGCAAAGGGTATTCACAGACATGTCTATAAAATTACCTGCCATAGGTAGTGGTTGGTGTGGGGAAGAGAAGCCATCAATCAAATGCTTGGCACTGTCACCATGGTCACTTCCATATTCCATCTCAATTTCGCTGGTAGTGGCACTTGCAGAAAGTGAATATTCACCATAGACAATTTGTAACAGCTGAAAAATTCGGTCTATATCAGTACAAATTCCTCCCTCCTGGTCTAGGATAATTAGGCTTAACTCCTGCTGGGGTGGTGGGGAGGATTCCACTTGTTTACCTAAAAAAATAATTTGGTTGACTCCAATTGACAAAACGTGGTCGTAGGCTTATTATGGAAGCCCCTGTCATCATGGCCATGCCTGATACCCTGGTGGAGTGGTGTGATCGTATTCATAGGCCTACACTCCTATAGCTAGCCTATGTCATGACTATACTCCTAATCTGCTTAGGCTTAGCCCAAAAATCGTTAGTCAAGCATAACCATGCTTGTTAACGATTGTTAGTAACAGCGTAGGTAACACAGGATATACACATGATACAGACTGATACACGTACGTCCAAACGTTGTCTTTTTTTCAACAGCAGTGTTCCTTCGACGGCGTTTGCTTGCCGAACGTGGGGTCTCGTCGATGACAAAAATTGTCGGTGTTGCATCGTTTTTTAGAATGGGCCTCATGTTAATTCCCAGTGACTCGGCAAGGCCAGGGTCCCGAGTATACTTTTTTTTTTTTTGTTTATTTGTTTCGAACAGAGTTTCGCTCTCAATCCAGGCTTCCATGACTCGTGTCGTCTGCATCGAATGATCCAGTTCATTTTACGAACAGGATTTTTCGGAAAAGAATGAAAATTAATTTCATCCGCAGCAGAAAATTTCGTCGAATCACTGTTGCAATTTGCGATGACACAATAAACCATTTTCGAACTAAATATTTGATAGAAAAAAAACTTGGTAACACACAGAATATGAAAGATCATGTGAATGTTTCATTTTCTCTTTTATATTTCTCTGTAGAAATATAAAAGAGAAAATGAAACATTCACGTGAACTTTGGTGCGAGGAGACATTACCTTATGACACGGGAGGAAGGCCAGGGAGGGAGGCATTGATAGTAATGACTTAGAAATATCTCCAGATTGAAGTTTTTCACGGCTTATTAAATTCAATGAAATATTTATATCTTTTAATGTTGCTTCATTTTATACATAATACAATATACTGATATAAACAATGTACACGCTCATGTTGATATCTGAAATGTCGACATTTTTACCGCAGTCGACATTCTGTCTTTTACATTGTGTCATGCACTGTCGTGAATGTTTCATTTTCTCTTTTATATTTCTCCGTATGTAAAATCTAAGAACACCATCGTGTTCACGATACAATTATTTATTAAACCACACGTTTTATTGTAAGCTTGCTATAATGACATATGCATATACCAATTATTCAATTAATGATTAAATGTTGTATGAACTGTGATATTTTGTCATCTGACTTATACTCGCCGTAATTAATACATTTATAACACTTTTGATGTCTAGATATAGTATAACCTTCATTGTTCTATTGTAATATAGCAAACCTGGCTATCTTGTGGAAAAAGGTAACACAATGTACTAAATATTTTTTTAAACGGGAGGCTGAGCGCAGGAGTGGAGGCAGCCCAATGGCAGTCCTACCAACCTATGGGAGCTGTACCACGCACATCGACAGAGATTTCCTGAGTGAACAGACTGTAGTGCAGTGATCATCATCAACAACAACAAGCTTATGGTATCTGCTGCTTCCACTGAATAAGTTTTATTATATTCATTGATTTAAGGTCATAATTTCATGTTGTTCAATTCGAATGTTCTTCCTCGCCAAAAAACACAATTTCCTCACCATTCCCAATACTTGCAATATAGTCGAAAAGAAATTCGATGTTGAAGGGTGGTGACGTTCTCTCAACCGCCGACGCCGGACACACCGGAGATGTCTACTTCCTTGGCCGGTCCAACCCAGACTGATGACGTCACCAACGCGAGCGGAGGCGTTTTCATTCGCCAAGGCTCACAGCTCGCTCGCGCGGATCACAGCCATGGGTTAGGCGGCCAATCAGAAGGCTAGACGTTCCAACGGGACCCGTCGGGGACCCTACCACGGGGTTTTAAGGGATGGCCTCTTGCCAACCGAGGGCAGAACAGCCTCACCAACCGTCGCAGCGATAAAATCACCTTCAGCTCCAAGATCTTCTCTCTCCTAGTATCGATAGAGGACCTCGAGCTCCAGATTTCAGGGATCGCCATATACTCATCTTATTCAGTGGTTAAAAGAGATCAGATTACCCATATCTGTCTTCAGCTTCCTTCTTGGTTGTTGATACCAGAACACAACAAATTGGTGACCACCGGAGTGACAACCAGGAAGATGGCAGAATCAAAGCTCAAACTCCCCAGTCTTTCTCATGACGTGGAAAACTGGCAAATCCACGCACAAGGATATTTGGCCACTCAGACTGGGGTGACCGATCAGCAAGCCTTCGGAGCGTATATTACCGCACTGCCGACGGAAGTTATCTCCCTCGTCCAGAACGTCATCATTACATCACCAGCGAAACGCAAATGTGACGCCCTCAAGGCGGTCTTGAGGAACCACTACTCCAGATCTGACGAGGAACTTTACAAGGAAATACAACAAATCCAACTTGGAGACGACCGGCCATCAGCTTTTCAGGAGAATGGCTACACTCAATGCTCGTACAAAAAATGGCCTTCCCAAAGAACCTTTTCGGTCAATACACCTCTCCAAGATGCCGGTTGACCTGCAGCTAAATCTGGACGCCCTAATTGCTGACAAGGACGGCGACGCCCACTGCTCCACCACCGACAGGATGTACCAGCGCCATAGGTACAAGCGTCGATAAACACCACGCTCTCAGAAAGAGGCAACACCGCAGTGAACAGCGTGTGCAGTAATATTACAAGTGCTAGTGACTGTGGACCTCCAATAAACACCATACTCTCAGAAAAGAGCAACAGTGCAGTGAACACAGTGTGCAGTGATATTACAAGTGCTAGTGATCGCGGGCCTCCCAGTTACCACCTCTCGACCAGCTTTCCCGCAGTCGATAGTGCAGTGAGCAAGACCGTTCATTCGTCGAACAATGCCGGGAACCAAAATGTGCAGTAGCAAGGGAGGAAATGGCCGGAAGAAGAAAACTGGTGAGTCAGTTAAGTTACAAAAATCAAATACCACGAAGTGTTGTGCCACCTAGGGATAGTGATACCTGCTGGTACTATGCCCGCTTTGGTAAGAAAGCACTCAGATGTACCGAGCCTTGCTTCTGTTCGGGAAACGCTAGATGCGGGGGTCGATAGGCACCACCACCCCCGCCAACCATGCCTCCACCCTCCTTTCTGTGCGTGATGATTATTCTGGACTCTTCTTTCTGGTGGACACGGGCTCGGCTGTCAGCATCATGCCTCCTGCAGCAGCCCCGAGTCAAGGTAAAGACCTTCCGTCATACGATCTGCTCGCAGCCAACGGTACACCCATCGCCACATATTGCAGCCACTACGTTGTCCTGGATCCCTAGAATGTCAAGTTCCCCTAGATCTTTGTTATTGCAGACGCCCATCAACCCATTCTAGCCTGTGACTTTCTACAGCATTACAAAATGTCAGTCAGCACCAGGGATAACTGCCTGTATCAAGCAACAAATCGCATACCAGGAACTGTCACTAACGACACTTCTTCCAAAATGTCCTCCCTTTAGCCAGCTGGCGAACACACACAAATCCTGCAAGAATTCCCTCAGCTGATGTCTCCATACAAGGCCACTACACGCCCCCACAACATAGTGCACCATATCCAAACTGGGCCGCCGGTCTACAGTAAGCCTCGACGTCTTTCCCCAGAGAAGTTTGCAGCCGCCAAGCAAGAGTTCCAAGAACTACTCGATCAAGGTATCATCCGCCCCTCTGAGAGTAATTGGGCATCGCCACTCCATATGGCTCCCAAGACACCTCCACCACTCAACCAATGGCGGGCCTGTGTTGACCATTGCCAACTCAACCACATCACGAAGGCTGACCGCTACCTCATTTCACATTACCAATATTTCCACTTCAAGCTCCACGGGAACCAGATGTTCTCCATTATCACTCCCTTTGGCCTTCGTGAGTGGAGAATTATGTTGTTTAGCCTCCGCAATGCCGCCCAAACATTCCATCAGTTTATGGATCACGCCCCCAGAGACTTCAACTTCGTCACCGTCTACATCGATGGTATACTGGTGGCCTCTCATAATTACGACTAGCACCGCCACCATCTCCACCTTCTCTTCCGCCGATTGCAGGATTATGGCCTCAAAATACACCCATCAAAGTGCCTTCTAGGAGTGCCATTATTCGACTTCCTTGGACACCGTATATTAACAGAGGGTCTTTCTCCTCTTTCCCAAAAAGTGGACACCTTCATCGACTTCCCGCAGCCATCATCAATCAAAATGCTGGGCCAATTCCTAGGGATCGTCAATGATTATCATCGATTTATCCCCGATGCGGCCGCCAAACTTGCGCCTCTGAACGACTTCATCAAGAACCGTTCCAAGCGGTCGGTCGTTCCCGTTAGGTGGTCTCCTGAATCAATCCAAGCATTTAGGCAGATTAAGGCTGCAATAGCAAACTTCACCCGCCTGTCCTACACGGTGGCTAATGCTCCTACCGTTCTCACCACTGACGCCTCCTCTACAGAAGGTCAACGGACAGCTCCACCCGATCGCATTTTTCTCCAAACGGTTGGACACTTCCCAAATGCGCCACAGTGCCTTTGACAGAGAGCTTCTGGCCATTGTTTCGGCCGTCAAGCATTTCCTTTACCTTCTAGAAGGACGTCCTTTTAACATCCTTACCGATCACAAGCCTCTCACTAACGCACTGGACAGGGTATCTGACCACCAGTCACCGAGAGTCTCTCGGCAGCTGTCATTCTTGTCCCAATTTGGCACTCACATCAAATACACAAAGAGAAAAGATAACCATGTTGCTGATGCCCTGTCCAGGATTACCTGTAGTGTTATCCCTAACGCTACAGGTAATAACATGCAGCCAATACCCCGTCTTGGGTATTGGCTGCATGTTATTGTGGCAAAGTAGCATGCAATTGATACTTTAGGGTCTATATGGGGCGCCCATACGGACCAGAATCACACATAATTTTGTCTGTGATAGAGGAAAACTCTGTTCATAGAGAAATGATGACACTACGACTGTCCCTCCGTTATGCTACCCCCAACCCCTTGTTACTGTCCTGTACCATTTCTCTGAATATTCATTTTCTTTTTTGGGGAAAAAGAATGCTACCACCAAGCCTTCCCATTTGAGTCGGGGAGTGTAGTTGGGAGGTTCTCAGGAGTGAAGAGGGGATGAGGGAGAGAAGGGGTGGCTATACTAGTAAATGAAGAGATAGGCAAGCGTGTAGTGGAGTGGAAGGTTTCATCAAGGTTGATGTGGATGAAGATGAAGCTGGGAAGGGAGATGTGGGTTTTTGTAAGTGCGTATGGGCCTGGTAGTGAGAAGAGCGTAGAGGAAAGGGAGGCTTTTTGGGTAGATTTAAATGAGTGCATAGAGGGATTAGGGAGAAATGTCAATGTAGTTGTATTGGGAGACCTTAATGCTAGGGTAGGAAACGAACCAATAGATGGAGTGATTGGGAAGTATGGAGTTCCAAGTAAAAATCGTAGTGGAGAATTGATGGTGGAGATGTGTCTTGAAAGAGAGTTGATGATAGCAAATGCAGTGTTTAGGAAGAAAGTTAAGCATAAGTACACATGGGAGAGGGTGGTGGATGAAAGGGTGGCAGATAGAGCATACTCCTGGTGGTGACCAGGAGTATGGTAGGAAGAGTTAAGGATGTACATATTCTAAGGAGAGAGAGTGGGGGAATATCAGATATTTTTCTGGTGTAAGGTAAATTGAGAGAGGAGAACAGGTGGAAAAAGAGGAAAAGGGCAGAAGGTAGGGAGGTACTTAGAGTGAACTGCTTAAATGAGAAAGAAAGGGAGAATGATTATAAGAAGCTGAGAGAGGAGTGGGAGGGAGTGAAGGACAGAGTAGAACTAGGAGGGGAGGAGGAGTGGAGATGGTTCAAGGAGGGAGTCATAAGGTGTGCAAAGATGGTGTGTGGAACAAGGAGGGCGGGAGGAAATAGAAGGAAGGGTAGTGAGTGGTAGAATGAGGAAGCAAAGAAGGGTGTAGAAGAGAAGGAGTAGGCTTTCATAGATTGGCTACAAATTAGGATGATGGCATCGTATGAGAGGTACAAAGTAAAGAGATGGGAAGTTAAGCATAAGATAAAGGAAGCAAAGAGGAGAGCAGATGTGAAATGGGGTAAGAGTATGACAGAAAATTTTGAAAGTAATAAAAAGATGTTTTGGAAAGAAACTAAAAGAGGAAGAGGAGGTGAATCAAACAGAGAAGAAAAAGTAAAAGATGCAGATGGAGAGATGATAATAGAAGAGAAGGCAGTGCGAGGAATGTGGGCAGAATATTTTAGGGAGTTGCTAAATGTGAAGGAGGATAGGGAGGGGAAGGTCGTTGCAGTGGGAAGCGCTAAGAAAATGACCGTGATGAGTGAGGAAAATGGAGGAAAAATAAGGAAAGATGAAGTGAAAGCAGCTGTTAAGATGATGAGAGCAGGTAAGGCACCTGGGTTGGATGGATGCTATGCAGAATGTCTGAAGAAAGGAAGTACAGTTATAGTGGACTGGCTGGTGAAGTTATTTAATGTTTGTTTAAGAGAGGATAGAGTGCCTGAGGACTGGATGAGTGCCTGTATCGTTCTGCTTTACAAGGGAAAGGGGGACAGGTGTGAGTGTAGTAGTTTCAGAGGAACCAGCTTGTTGAGTGTAGTTGGGAAGGCTTATGGGAGGGTCTTGATTGAGAGGATCAGGAGAGGAACAGAGGGAGTAATTGGTGGGGAACAGTGTGGTTTTAGGACAGGTAGGTTTGTGTAGATCAGATTTTTATGGTAAGACAGATATGCGAGAAAGTTGTAGGAAAAGGTAAGGTTTTTTTTTTTTTTTTTTTTTTTTTTTGCTTTTATGGATTTGGAAAAGGCTTACGACAAGGTAGACAGGAAGGCACTGTGGGAGGTACTGCAGATATATGGGATAGGAGGAAAGTTGTTAAGAGCAGTCAAGAGTTTTTACGAGAGTAGTAGAGCTTGTGTTAGGATTAGAAATGGAGAGAGTGAATGGTTTGAGGTAAAGATGGGACTTCGTCAGGGATGTGTTATGTCGCCCTTGCTGCTCAATTTATACATGGATGGGGTGGTGCGGAAGGTGAATGCAAGGGTGGTGGGTCAGGGGTTGGAGATGGTTAAAGAAAATGGAGAAAAGTGGGAAATAAGTCAGTTGTTGTTTGCTGACGACACTGCACTTGTAGCAGGATCAGAGGAGGGATTGAGGAAGTTAGTGACAGAGTTTGAGAAGGTGTGTGAAAGAAGGAAGCTGAAGATGAATATGGGCAAAAGTAAGGTGATGAGATGTACAAGGGGAGAGAGTGACAGCAGGCTGGAAGTGAGCATTAAGGGAGAGAAACTGGAGGAAGTGGAGAGTTTTAGATACTTGGGTACGAATGTGGCAGGAAAGGGAGGAGTGGGGGTGGAGGTAGAATGTAGATTGAGAGAAGCGAGTAAATGCCTTGGTGGATTAAAAAGTGTAATGAGAAATAGGCATCTAGGAATGGATGCTGAGAGGAGTTTATATGAAGGAGTGATTGTGCCTACAGTACTGTACGGGGCAGAATCATGGAACATAAGAGAGGAAGAGAGGAGTTTGAATGTGTTTGAGATGAGGTTTCTGAGAAGTATGATGGGCTAGATAGAGTGAGAAATGAGGAGTTGAGGAGGAGAACAGGGGTGGAAAGGAGGGAGTTGAGAGATAGGGTGGATGAAAGAGTATTAGGATGGTTTGGACACATGGAAAGAATGGGTGAAGACAAATTAGTAAAAGAGGTGTGGAAGGCAGAGGTGAAAGGAGTGAATGTGAGGGGGCGTCCTAGGATGAGATGGATGGATGGAGTAAAAGGGGTATTACAAAAGAGAGGAATGTCTGTTGAGGAAGGACGGGAGAGGACAGAAGATAGGGGTGAATGGAGAAGGGTTGTGTATGGATGATGATGTGATGCATAAGAGGGAATGGGTGGGGGATGGGGGTGAGGAAGTATGCATGAGAAATAATTTGACGCAGTCCGAGAGGATTTCTCCCTGTCCTCTTTTTTTTCTGCATGAGGGGACGGAGAGGGGGGTGGTCGCCGAATTAATGAAGTGGCCCTGCTGTGGATGTGCTGTGTCTTGCGACATTGCTTCTGACCCAGGGCAGTGGACAGAATGCAGGGATGACCCGTCATCCAGGAGGTGCCAAGATGAGAGGGAGGGAGCAGGGGAGCTGAATATGTAGGGGATGGAATGGGTGGGAGTTGTTTCTATGCCTTTTTCTTTTTTGGCTACCCCCCCCCCCCGTGTAAGGGGGAAAAATCCTTTGGTACATGTATGTATGTATGTGTTATCCCTAAGCACCGACCCATCGACTATGCACTCATCGAAGCCTCCCAGACTAACAACGGAGAATTCCATCACCTCCGCCTGGCTAACACATCCTCCCTGCAACTCCGACAGCTCCCCATTACTCCCGCTCCTGTGTGGCGTGACATCTCTACAGGTAAACCCCGACCATACATCCTGGCCTGTCATCGCAAGGGTGTGTTCTCGGCGTTCCACGACAACAGTCATCCTGGAATTCGAGCAACACGACGTCTCCTCAAGGATCGCGTTGTCTGGCCTGGAATCAACAAAGACGCCAGAGAATGGACCCATACCTGCCTTACCTGCCAGTCAATCAAAGGCAACGCACCACGTCCATGCTCCACTCTACCGCTTCCCCGCACCCACAAAACGCTTCCAATCGGTCCATGTGGACATTGTGGGTCCTCTACCTCCCCTCGTGACATGCGTTACCTGTTCACTTGCATCGACAGGTACACCAGGTGGCCAGAAGCGATTCCTCTACCTGATATCTCTACTGAGACAACCGCCCGTGCCTTCCTCTCAGGTTGGGTATCCAGATTCGGTGCCCCTCACTCTATCATCACCGACAGGGGCGCCCAATTTGAATCTGACCTCTGGTCTAGACTCCTCAAGTTCCTTGGCACCAACCGCAGCCGGACCACTGCGTACCATCCACACCCAATGGATTCGTGGAAAGGTTCCACAGCCAGCTGAAAGACTCACTAAAAACACAGCAATCCTCATATGGTTGGGCCGATGTCCTTCCTCTTGTGCTGCTCTCCATCCACAACACTCCCAAGGTCGACAGCGACGTATCTCCATCTCAGTATGTGTTTGCAGAGGACCTTCGCCTTCCCGGGGAGATAGCCACCCCTGCTGTCGGCGACGCCGACCGGCACGCCCCCCTTCAATTACTCAGGGAGACTTGCCAACACCCGTCCCCCGCCACCACGGACGAAATACACAAACCCAGTGCATATTCTCCTGGCCCTTGATTTAGCGGGCCATGTCTTCCTCGTTATAAACTTAGCTAAATGTATTTTTGCTCAGGCTCAGGTTCCTTAGGTTACATTATTGGTAAGGGTGTCCTGTCACCCCCATCTGCAAAGGTAGAAGCGATATCTCAAATGGAGGTTCCTAGATCGAAGGGACAAATTAGAAGGTTCTTAGGCACTGTAGGTTATTACCGCCGTTATATTAAGAATTTTGCTGAATTAGCTCTTCCTTTGACCGTGATGCTTAGAAAAACCACATCTTTCAAGTGGTCAGAGCCCCGCAAAAAGTCTTTTCGAGGATTGCAGCAAGAGCTATGTTCGTACCCTGTCCTTGTTTCTCCTGATTTTGGGATTTTTTTTTTTTTAACTTGATTGTGATGCGAATGATGGTGCAATTGGGGGATTTTGTTTTAGACATATTTCAGTAAAAAGCTTACACCCCCCCCCAGAGGAATTATGCGACTGTCGAGAAAGAGTTGCTCAGCATCGTTCTGTCACTTGAACATTTTTCATATTATTTGCCTCCTTCAGAGGTTACCCATATATAAGACCACCGGCCGCTCACTCATCCGAGTTCTTTCAAAAAGCTTACAAGATGGAATTTGTATCTCCATAATTTCAACCTGGAGGTAGTTCACAGGGGGTACATAATGTCACTGCAGACATGCTATCGCGTCCTACCCAAGGGTAGAGAAAATGTGGAGGTTCATGTTTCTTCTCCCTATATTTTTCCCCTTGGTGGGGAGGACTGTCACGTTTCACAATTTGTGAATACATACATACATACATACATATATATAAGAACATAAGAACATAAGAAATAAAGGAGACTGCAAAAGACCATAAGGCCTACACTAGGCAGCTCCGTATCCATCACCACCTGTCATCCCCATCCATAAAGTTGTCTAATCGTTTTTTAAAACAACTGATAGTTTCAGCGCTTACTACATGGTTACTAAGTTTATTCCATTCATCGACCACCCTATTAGTAAACCAATTCTTGCCTATTTCCTTCTTAAATCTAAATTTGTCCAGTTTGTACCCATTACTGCGAGTCCTGCCCTGTTGTTTTATTATGATGACCTTGTTTGCATCACCCTTGTTATAGCCTTTGATCCACTTGAACACTTCTATTAGATCACCCCGCACTCTGCGTCTTTCCAGAGAGTGTAAGTTTAGGTGCCTAAGCCTCTCTTCGTAAGGCAAATTTCCGAGTCCTTGTATCATTTTGGTCATTCTTCTCTGTACTGATTCTAATGAATTTACGTCCATTCTGTAGGACGGAGACCAAAACTGTACCGCATAGTCAAGGATGGGTCTAACTATCGCTAGGTAGAGTTTAATAATTACCTCTGCACTTCTATTCGTTACCGTCCTAGCAATGAAGCCTAATCCTCTGTTAGCTTTATTTCTGGCGCTAATACACTGCTTCCTGGTTTTAAGGTCCGGACTCACCAGAACTCCCAAGTCCCTCTCGCACTCAGATTTTTCTAAAAACGTGTTATCTAAGTTGTATCTATTTTCGGGGTTGTGTAGCCCTACGTTTAACACCCTACACTTAGAGATATTGAAGTTCATTTGCCACTTCACCGACCATGTTAACAGCTTATTAAGGTCATCCTGCAGAATCTGGGCGTCGTCTTCTGACCTAATTAGGCGTCCTATTTTAGTGTCGTCCGCAAACTTACTAACATCACTATTTAACCCTTCGTCCAAGTCGTTTATATACATAATGAACAACAAGGGACCCAAAACCGAGCCCTGGGGAACCCCGCTAGTAACATTGCCCCACCTAGATTTTATTCCATTTATGGTGACCCGTTGCTTTCTGTTACTAATCCAAGCTCTAATCCATTCTAACACTTTTCCTCCTATGCCATGGGCTTTGATTTTATTTAGTAGTCTCTGGTGTGGCACTTTGTCGAACGCTTTGCTAAAGTCAAGGTAAATAACATCGTAATTTTCATTGTTGTCTGCCGCCTTATATACCTTAGTATATATATATATATATATATATATATATATATATATATATATATATATATATATATTTTTTTTCCACTGTTACTACGTTCTTTTGGAGTGTCCAGCTATCTGGTTTGTGTATGTCGACAGCCTAGGTCACCCTTCACTGGGATTTTGGTAGTCGCACACCTGTTCCATGTTCATGCCTTCCCGGTGATCGGGTTTTGCCCAGTTTATAAAGGCTGAGCGTTGTTGGCTGTGCTAACAGTCGTTTAGGAATTTAGCTATTCTATTTAGTTGTTAGTATGTATTTTAAGTACTGTGTGGATCCATGGAGGTTTGTCTTTACATGCACCTCCAGTGTATGTATTTTAGTTTAAGGTCGACCCGCTTTGTTTCCCTGACCAGAAATTAAAGGGGCTTTGGTTCCTCCGGCAATTCGAGGAGACTGCGGGACCACAGTCTACACATATTTATTTTACATATTTTGATTGACATTTTTGGTTAAGGTGTGAGACCCACAATTTTTTTAATGGACTTTGAATAGGTTCAAGATTAGTAAGGATTATGTATGTCTGTTTCTTAACTAGAGAGCCATTAGGTTGCCAGTCCCATGTCCTAGCGGTTTTTGGCAGCAACCGTGCTCGGTATACTATGTAAAGGCAGTTCAGAGTCCATTCGATTTTTTTTTTTTCTCAGTTTAAGTGTTGGACGAGTCACCTTTTGCTTTTGAGTTGCGTGGTGGCCGGACTTATTTTTATTCTTAACTGAGGATTATTCCCTGTTTGGGTTACTTTGCATTGTGAATCTTTTAACACAATTTTATTTGTAAATTCTATTAATGTAACTATAAATATTAACAATGATCTTAAATAAATCGAATTATATATTTCTCTGTCATATTCTCATTCGTTCCTGGAAATCTTAACTTTTGGAAATTGAACTAAGTCTCAGTTTTTACAAATACTTTTAAGTCATTGGCGTTTATGGCAGTTTTATGACAAGGATTAATGGATTCCCTGAAGAATTGCCACGTCAAACTTTGACAGGGTGGCGATTCTTCGAGTGGCTATCCTGAGGGGACGATTCTACAAGTTGATGACAAGGAGCATAAAAAATCATAAACCTCATTCAACCATGGTATACAATACCTTTCAAGACATTGTTGCCCCACTTTTGTATGATAATTCCCCTAAAGTTATTAGGTGGATGCTGAAATAGACAAAACATTCCAGATCAAAGGACGGTTTGCTCTGGAGATGTCAATGAAAAGACAGCTTAAGGTCAGTTGAAAGGGTTTTCAAAGAGGTGGTGAATATTTGCTAGATGGCTTAGTCACTTTTTGATCAAACAATGAAAAAAATATAATTATTACGCAGTGTGATAAAAAGGCCTATCAAAATATCGGTAGCAGACGAACTTTCCTTCGCCGATCTTCGGCTGTTCTCGCAAGGCTGTGACGTCAGCCTTGCTGTTTACATTCTGATGGATCCATATGCGTGCACTATAAAATGACGTCAACTTGAACAGTGATCTGTCATATTTCGTGTCTTACCATATTTTTTTAAATAAATATTTAGTTCGAAAATGGTTTATTGTGTCATCGCAAATTGCAACAGTGATTCGACGAAATTTTCTGATTCAGATGGACTTCATTTTCATTCTTTTCCGAAAGATCCTGTTCACAAAAAGTATTGGATCATTCGGCAAGTCATGGAAGCCTGGATTGAAAGCGAAACTGTTCGAAACATAAAAAAAAAAAAAAAAAAAAAACAGTACACTCTGGACCCTGGCCTTGCCAACTCAACAGGAATTAGCATGAATCCCATTCTAAAAATAGATGTAACATCGACAATTTTTGTCATCGACGAGACCCCACGTTCGGCAAGCAAACGCCGTCGAAGGAGCACTGTTGCTATGGGGAAAATAGACAATGCTTGAAGGTATGTGTATCAGTCTGTATTATGAGTATATGTAGGCCTGTGTTATCTACGCTGTCACTGACAATCGTTAACAAGCATGGTTAGGCTTGACTAATTTTTTGGGGCTAAGCCTAAGGCTAAGCAGGTCTGGGGTACAATCTTGACATAGCCTAGCTAGGGTGATAGGCATGACCATGGTGACAGGGGCTTCCATAATAGGCCAATGACCACGTCTTGTCAATTGGAGTTGACCAAATTATTTTTTTTTTTTTTTTAGCCAAACAGGTGTAATCCCCCTCCCCCACCACCACCCCAGCAGGAGTTAGGCCTAACCCTTGACCAAGAGGGAGGAATTCGCACTGATATAGATCTAATTTTTTTTTTTTCCAGCTATTACAAAGTGCCTATGATGAATATTCACTTTCTGCAAGTATCACTACCAGCGAAATTGAGATGGAATGTGAAAGTGACCATGGTGACAGTGCCAGGCATATGAATTGTGGCTTCTCTTCCCCCACAGCAACCACTACAGCAGATAATTTGATAGACATGTTTGAGAGTACCTTTAGCTAGCCTTCCTTTCCCTTTCAGTCAAATGACTTTTCTTTTCTCTTTGCTGCATAGGGCTGTTTTATTACAAAGGATTACAAAGGCGGAGCATGCCGACAGGAGACCTTTTGGCCCATATCTAGGTCGGATGCAAAAAAAAAAAAAATAATAATAATAATAATAACTAAAAACTATAATAATATAAATAACAAATAAAATACATAAATAAATGCACAGGTATAGTTAAATAATAAACAAACAGGTAAATAGTAATAATAGATTGACATATAACTAATAATAAATTAAAATCAGATAGACAAATGATAACAAAACAAAAACAAATAATATAAAATAGATTATAATCATTACAGCATCTTGCTTAGGGGTTTATCTAAATGATTCTTAAAGCTTCGAACTGAACTACATTGCACTACCTGTGCAGGAAGTTTATTCCATTCATTAATTACATGGTTGGCAAAGTTGTTTCTACCTAGTTCCAAGTTGAATCTATTTCCGGACAGTTTGAGACCATTGTTTCTTGTCTGATTTTCATTCAATGTGAAAATTTTGTCACTTATGATGTCAATTCCCTCTAGAATTTTAAAGACCTGTATCAAGTCGCATCTAAGTCTACGCTTTTTTTTGGAAAACAAATTCATATGTTTTAGTCGATTTTCGTATGATTTATTTTTGATATTTGGAATCAGTTTTGTGGCTTACCGTTGTACTTTTTCCAGTCTGTCAATGTCTTTAATGAGATTCGGTGACCATACAGAAACAGCATATTCCAAATGTGGACAAACTAACGATTTATATAGCTTGTTAATGAGTGATGGACTTTTGAAATCAAAAGATCGTGCAATCAATCCTAGAATCTTATTTGCTTTCTCAAAGGCTGAAATACACTGCTTGGATGATTTGAGATTGTTACTGATAATTATGCCGAGATCTTTTTCACTATCCACTTTTGTTAACAAATTTCCAAATAAATTGTAATCGTACTTATTGTTATTTTTACCTATGTGCATTACCTTGCATTTACTTGTGTTAAATTTCATTAGCCACTTTTCAGACCATTGCTGTAAGTTATTTAAATCTTCTTGAATATCTAATTGGTTTAAGTGATCATTTGCCATTCTGCACAGTTTTGTATCATCAGCAAATTTGGAAACAGTAGATTTTAGTCCATGGTCTATATCATTCATATATACTATGAATAGAAGTGGCCCAAGAACAGAACCCTGAGGAACTCCACTTGTAACATTTTTCCATCTAGAAGTTTTTCCATTTAAAACAACTCTCTGTTTTCGATCATTCAACCAATTACTAGTCCAACTTAATAGGCTACCACTTATTCCGTGTGTGGTAAATTGAGATTGTCTTATTATTATTTTTATATACATGAAAATGGTGTTAAAGAATTGTATACTGGTGCTGTAGATTCCTCATATATATGATTCTCATATGTTTTATACTTTGTAATAGGTTTAGATCCTATACAGCACTTTTAGTCGTGTGTATCTAATTGAATCCTATGTAGACATCTTTTGTTTTTGTTAAGTTACTGATACGAAGACGTTCTAGACGTCACTTGTTTGTTTACATCCGCTTGCTAATAAACGCATAAGGCAAGACCCCGTTTTTCAACTTTCCTCACCGACACACTGCTACAGTGGCGACGAGGATTTGTGGATTTAGTGAGCCAAAGGACTGATTTCAGTTTTAGAAGACAGAAATAGCTGCCTTTCCAACTGATGGTGGAGAAATCGAAGGATGAAGATATACTCACCCATTCACCCCATCGGAACCGTCCTGGCCACTCTGGATTCGTAAATAGCCTTTATGTAGCAGGCTACGAATCAATTGTTTCAATAGGAAACTGGATTTAATACAAGTAGAATTACAATGGCAAATAACTCAGGTAAGATTGACTGTTTTGACCCCAATAAGATTAAGTGGGAGATATGGCTTAGTATGCTGCAAGCTCATTTTGCATACAATGGAGTCACTGATGATAACAAGAAGAAAAATTCTTTATTAGTATCATTAGGAAGTGAAACGTACAGCACGCTAGCTTCGCTCACTTCACCTAATTTGCCACATGAGAAAGACTATAATGATTTAGTGAAGCTTTTAGAAGCACATTACAAGGTTAAACCGAGCTATCATCGGAGTTTGATTAAATTTCAAAACAGAAAGAAAAAATCTGTTGAAAGTTTAAGAGACTTGTATGCAGACTTGAAAAGTCTAGCCAAAGATTGCAACTTTGGGACCTTATTCAACGCCCGAGTGAGAGACCAACTGTTTATGGCTATTGAAACTGAAGTGTATTTCCCGAACTTAGTTGCAGAGAATTTGGATTTACAAACTATGTCTTCAACGGACACCTTAGAGAAAATTTTAAATTTGGAAAAAGCTTTCGTTGGAGAAAAGCTCCCGACTACTGAAGTGAGGAAAGTGGGGGTTAGTTCTAAATATGTTGATAGTCAGAAAAAAGAAAGTTGTAAGCATTGCAGGTATCCACATAAAAGTGAGAACTGTAGGTTTAAGCACCTAACTTGTTCAGTTTGTAACACGAGAGGACACCTAAAACGAGTGTGCCGTTTTGATAAGACTGTGTCTGGTAAGCCACACAGTGCCCAGAAAGGATCTTTTGGAAAATTTACCAACAAGCAGACGTTTGGAAAAAAGAAAACTAATATGGTTTTCGAGGGAATTTCTCAGGAAGAGAGAGATACTGGTAGTGATGATAACCAATTGTTACATTTAGTGGATCGACCTAGCTTTCCAGAAGTGGTTAGTGTTGATATTTCTCATGAACCTATACACAGTGTTGTAGGTAAGGTTTTGCCAGTGAGAAACAAGGTTGATATAAATATTGAAGGTCATAATGTGCCGTATGAAATTGATTGTGGTGCCAGTGTGTCTACCCTAACCTTGCATTGGGTTAAGAAATTAAATTTATCTCTAGAGCCTAGTGATAAAATTTTGAAGGCTTATGATAATAATGATTTGCATGTTTTGGGTAAGGTTTATGCAAATATATTTTATAATGGTCACAATGTAATTCAAAGTTTGTATGTAGTTGAATCTAATAACTCTAACTTATGTGGAAGAGATTTAATGCCTAAAATTGGTATTGCACTCACAGGTATAGAGGAAGGAGTTAATGTTTTGGATTCCAAGGTACAATTAGATAATTTTTCAGCTGATTCTAGATTGCCAATTTCATGTGTTGTAGCAAAGGTACACCTAAAGAGCGGTGCTGTACCTAGTTAGAAAAAAGCAAGGCCTGTGCCCTACCACTACAGAAAATTGGTAGAAGATGCTTTAGAAGAGTTAGTTGATAACAATATCATTGAACCAGTACATTCTAGTACATGGGCAGCTCCAATTGTACCAGTGTTAAAAGCTGACAAAAAGTCAATGCGTATCTGTGTAGATTTCATGGAGTTAAACAAAAGTATTTCATGTGACCAGTACCCTTTGCCTAAAGTTGATGAAATCCTTGCTGTTGTTGGGAAAAGCAAGATATTCTCAAAGATTTATTTAAAAGATGCTTACTTACAGGTGCCAGTAGATGATGAGAGTCAAGAATTGCTAGTAATTACATACATACATATACCAAGGCTTTTTCCCCCTGCCAAGGGAGGTAGCCAAAAAGGGAAAGGCATAAAAACACTCCCACCCATTTCATCCCTAAATACCCTCCACACCCCTCCCACCCTTCCTCTCATCTGAGCACCTCCTGGATGACGGATCATCCCTGCACCCTGCCCACCGCCCTGGGTCAGAAGCAGTGTCGCAAGACACAGTACATCCACAGCAAGGCTGCTTCATTTAATCGGCGACCCCCCCTCTCCGTCCCCCTTTGCATATAAGGCGAGGACGGGGAGAAATCCCTTCGGGCTGCGTCAAAATTTACTCACACATACTACCCCACCCCCCATTCCTCCTCATGCAGTCACAACATCATCCATATACAACCATTCTCCACTCACCTCTGTCTTCCGTCCTCTCCCTTCCTTCCTCAACAGACATTCCCCTCTTCCCCAAAGCCCCCTTCACCCCATCCATCCACCTCATCCTAGGACATCCCCTCATGTTCACTCCCTCCACATCTGCCTTCCATACCTCTTTTACTAGTCTTTCTTCACTCATTCTTTCCATGTGTCCAAACCATCCTAATATTCTTTCATCAACCCTATCTCCCAAATCCTTTTTCACCCCTGTTCTCCTCCTCACCTCCTCATTTCTCACTCTATCCAGCCTAGTAACCCCCACCATACTTCTCAGACACCTCATCTCAAACACATTCAAACTCCTTCTCTCTTCTTGTCTTATGTTCCACGTTTCTGCCCCATACAGTGTTGTTGGCACAATCACTCCTTCATACAGTCTCCTCTTCGCATCCATTCCCAAATGTCTATTCCTCATCACACTCTTTAAACCACCAAGGCATTTACTCGCTTCTCTCAATCTACATTCTACCTCCACCTTCACTCCACCTTTTCCTGCTACACTTGCACCCAAGTATCTAAAACTATCCACTTCCTCCAGTCGCTCTCCCTTAATGTTCACTTCCAGTCTACTGCCACTTTCACCCCTTGTACATCTCATCACCTTACTTTTATCCACATTTATCTTTAGCTTTCTTCTATCACATACTCTCCCAAACTCTGCCACCAGCTTCCTCAATCCCTCCTCTGACCCTGCCACAAGCGCAGTGTCGTGCACAAACAACAGCTGGCTCACCTCCCACTTTTCTCCATTTTCTTTAACCATCTCCAATCCCTGACTCACTACCCTAGCATTCACCTCTCGCACCACCCCATCCATGTATAAGTTGAACAGCCAGGGCGACATAACGCATCCTTGACGAAGTCCCACCTTTACTTCAAACCACTCACTCTCTCCATTTCTAATCCTAACACATGCTCTACTACTCTCATAAAAACTCTTGACAGCTCCTAGAAGCTTTCCTCCTATCCCATAAATCTGCATAACCTCCCACAGTGCCTTTCTGTCTACCCTATCATAAGCTTTTTCCAGATCCATAAAAGCCCAAAAAACATCCTTCCCCTTTCCTCTAGCTTTCTCACATATCTGTCTTACCACAAAGATCTGATCTACACAACCTCTACCCGTCCTAAATCCACACTGTTCCTCACCAATTACTCCTTCTGTTCCTCTCCTAATCCTTTCAATTAAGATCCTCCCATAAGCCTTCCCTACTACACTCAACAGGCTAATCCCTCTGAAATTACTACATTCACACTTGTCCCCTTTTCCCTTGTAAAGAGGAACTATACAGGCACTACTCCAGTCCTCCGGTACTCTACCCTCTCTCCAGCAAACATTAAATAACCTCACCAACCAGTCCACCATCACTGAACCTCCCTTTTTCAGACATTCTGCATGACATCCATCCAGACCAGGTGCCTTACCTGCTTTCATCATCTTTACAACTGCCTTCACCTCATCCTTCCTTATTTCTCCTCCATTCTCCTCACTCATCACTCTCATTTTCTTCGCATTTCCCACTGCAGCTATCTTTCCTTCCCTATCCTCCTTCACATTCAGCAACTCCCTAAAATATTCTGCCCATCTTCCCCTCACTGCCATCTCTTCCATTATCATCTCTCCATCTGTACCTTTTACCTTTTCTTCCCTACTTGATTCGCCTCCTCTTCCTCTCTTAATTTCTTTCCAAAACATCTTTTTATTACTTTCAAAATTTTCTGTCATACTCCTACCCCATTTCACATCTGCTCTCCTCTTTACCTCCTTTACCTTTTGCTTTACTTCTCTTTTCTTTTCTTTGTACGTCTCATATGACTCCCCTGTCCTCTTTTGTAACCAATCTGTGAAAGCTCGCTTCTTCTCTTCTACAACCTTCTTTGTTTCCTCATCCCACCATTCACTACCCTTTCTTCTATTTCCCCCTGTCCTTCTTGTTCCACACACCATCCTTGCACACTTTAAGACTCCCTCCTTGAACCATCCCCATTCCTCCTCCACACCCATCTCTGCTCTATCCTTTACTCCCTCCCACTCCTCCTTCAGCTTCTTTTCGTACTCCTTCTCCTTTTCCTTTTCATTCAAGGAGTTCACTCTAAGAACCTCCCTACCTTTTGTCCCTTTCCTCCTTCTCCATCTATCCTCCACTCTCAGCTTACCTTCCACCAAAAAATGATCTGATGTTCCCCCACCCTCTCCCCTTAGCACATGTACATCCTTAACTCTTCCTATCATAATCCTATTTACCACTACATAATCCATTAGCGCTCTATCTACCACCCTTCCCTCCACCACCCTCTCCCATGTGTACTTATGCTTGACTTTCTTCCGAAACACTGTATTTGCTATCATCAACTCTCTTTCTAGACACATTTCCACCATCAACTCTCCACTACGATTCTTTCCTGGAACTCCACACTTCCCAACCACTCCATCGATTGGACCATTTCCCACCCTAGCATTAAGGTCTCATAAAGGTCTGTTTAAATATAAAAGATTACCCTTTGGACTTGCATCATCTCCTGCCATCTTCCAAAGATTGATATCCCAATTATTGATGAATATAGATGGAGTAGTTGCCTTCTTAGATGACATATTAGTCGGAGGAGAGACTAAAGAGGAACATGATATGAGATTAGATAAAGTGTTGAAGGTATTTCAGAAACATAATGTTGCTATTAACAAAAAGAAAACTGTTCTGAATACCAATTCCTTAGAATACTTAGGATATGTCATTTCAGGTGATGGCATAAAACCTTCACCAAGGAAACTTGCTGCTATTTTAGAAGCACCTATACCAAAGTCTGTAGGTGAAGTTCAATCATTTTTGGGTCTAGTAACTTATTATTGTAGGTTTGTAAGAAATTTTTCAAGTGTATTAGCACCTCTGTATGATTTACTGAAGAAAAATGCAAAATTTAAGTGGTCTTCTGTTGAAGCAAAAGCATTTATGACTGTTAAGGAAGAGTTAGTCAACTCTGATTTACTAGCCAATTTTGATGGTGAACATGATATTGTTGAAGTAGATGCTTCACCAGTAGGAGTAGGATGTGTGTTAATTCAAGAAATGAATGGTAGTCCAAGACCAGTTTACTTTGCAAGTAAAAAGCTGTCTGCTGCTGAGCTAAATTATTCTCAGTTGGACAAAGAAGCTCTAGCGTTAGTGTACGCGGTAACTAAGTTTAAATATTTTTTGCTTGGACGTAAGTTTGTGCTCCGTACAGATCACAAACCTCTACTTGGTTTATTTGGTAGTGAGAAACAGATTCCTGTCAATGCAAATGCAAGAGTACAGCGTTGGGCATTATTGTTATCCCAGTATGATTACCAATTGTGTTTTAAATCAGGCAAACAAAACATTGTAGCAGATTCCCTGAGCCGTTTGCCTGTATCAGATTCTGTTTTAGACTCACATACACCTGCTGAATATGTGAATTTAGTTGAAAATTTGGAAGATCAAAATATTTCCTATGAAAGGGTTAAGGTTATGACAAAGAGTGATCCTGTTTTGAGGAAGGTTTTCCAATGTGTTAAATTTGGGTGGATTGATAATCCTGTTATTTCTGAATATGCAGCAGTTAAAGCAGATTTAAGTATATATGAAAATGTGTTGCTATTTAGGAATAGAGTAGTTATACCAGCTGAATTAAGAAGTAAGTGTACTTTCACAGCTGCATGTAGGTCATAATGGTATCAGTGCTATGAAGGCTGAAGCCAGGAATTGGATATGGTGGCCTAAGTTAGATCAAGATATATCTGAGGTTACTAAAGCTTGTTCAATTTGTTTTAAAAATTTTCAAGGTTCTCAGGAAGTTACCTTATCATGGCCTGAGACGGGTAAGTCTTGGTGTAGAATCCATATGGACTATGCAGGTCCAATCAATGAAAATTATTTCTTAGTGATTGTGGATTCACACTCAAAATTTATGGATGTTCATGTAACAAAGTCAACAACATCTACAGTAACAATTTCTATGCTGAGAAAAACTTTTTGTAATTTTGGGTTACCTGACATTGTAGTTTCAGATAATGCCTCATCATTTGTATCTGAGGAAATGGAGACTTTCTTTGAAAAGAATGGAATAAAACATATGACACCAGCCCCATATAACCCATCATCTAATGGTTTAGCTGAGAGAGCTGTAAAAACTTTCAAGGAAGGATTAAGTAAATTTAAGGAAGGTGATATCAGAACCAGAATTTGTAGATTTTTGTATAACTACAGACGTTCAATTCATTGTTCCACAGGTAAAGCTCCAGCTGAGCTAATGTTTAACAGAAACTTCAGAGGTATAATTGAGAAAATTAAACCACAAAATAAGAAGGAAAAGGTTTTGGAAAAAGAGTGTAAGTTGAGAAGTCTGAATATAAGATTGATGATGCTGTTTTTGTAAAGAATTATGGCAAAGGTCATTCATGGTTGGAAGGGAAAGTAATTGAAGTTCTAGGTGTGAGAAACTACAAAGTGATGTTAAAAGATTTTGGAAACATTGTTTGGAAAAGACATTCTGATCAACTTATGCCTAGATATACACCAACTGTTCCCAGTAATGACACTGTACGTAAAGACAACTCGGGTAGCAGTAAACCTTTTGTGACTATGTATTCTTCAGGTCAAGGACACTGTCCTAATAGTTCAGAAGTAATCGATAAGGCTGATGAAAATTCCTCTGTAAATGTTGATAATGATGATAATGCAGTGAAAGTACCAAGTCCACAACCAGTTAGAAGATCTAGCAGAGTTGTGAAACCATCTGATAGATTGAATCTATAATTGTGGTGTTATAAAGATAAATGTTTCAGTTATGTTCATATGGATACTCCTTTTTCAATAAGGGAAAAGGGATGTGGTAAATTGAGATTAATTGTCTTATTATTATTTTTATATACATGAAAATGGTGTTAAAGAATTGTATACTGGTGCTGTAGATTCCTTATATATGTGATTCTCATATGTTTTATACTTTGTAATAGGTTTAGATCCTATACAGCACTTTTAGTCGTGTGTATCTAATTGAATCCTATGTAGACATCTTTTGTTTTTGTTAAGTTACTGATACGAAGACGTTCTAGACGTCGCTTGTTTGTTTACATCCGCTTGCTAATAAACGCATAAGGCAAGACATCGTTTTTCAACTTTCCTCACCGACACACTGCTACACCGTGTGAAGCTAATTTAATAAGTAGTCTTTTGTGTGGGACGGTATCAAAAGCTTTTGCAAAGTCTAGAAATATTAAATCTGTATTGTTTCTTTTGTCATAATTTGAGATAACTGTGTTGTAGAATTCCAGTAAGTTAGTCACGCAAGAATGTGTAACTTATCACGGATAAAAAAAAAAAAAAATGTAATTCATGAATCCTTGAAACTTTTGCCTGTAAATACAGTATGAAGCTTGGCATCCAAATCCAATAAATCTTCACTCGATGTGAGGTAACTTTCATATCACTGCCCATACCCAAGAATGTAAACAACAAACCTTACATCATCAGCTGCACTAGCAGTGGAAAATGTAACTATGACATAGAAAAGTTTGTCTACTATCAAGCACTTCTAAGATCTATTTGGATAAAATCAAGACTATAAAATGCTAGAAAGGTGCATTTTAGTGTTCTAACTTCAAAGTTATATTTTCATACATGAAAGAAAAATAAAGAAATCCAAAACCTTCTCAGTTGACCTTTAATATACAAATCAATAGTCTATTGTACTTCTTCCATTATCTGGTGTCCCATAGGGTGTGGCTGGCAAAACCAGCAGCATTGCAACATCTAAACCATCTCCAAAGAAAACGGGGGAGACACTGTTTTCTTTATATTTGCATGCATGACCGGTATAATTAAAGAGACTGCAAGTGGCCTGAAGACCTGCACTCAGCTTCTCTATGTAAGCGACCCCAACCCCCCAACCCCACGGAAATTCCTAGGTCGGGAGCATAGGATTTTTTTTTTTTGTTCTAAATACTGCAGTTCAAAAGTAGATTCATATTATGTACTTTTGGTGTGAGTGCATTGGAGAAACAGCAGCAAGCAGTCAAGTGAACCTTTCATAATTATGATAATAGGCTTTTTTTTTTTTTTTCGAGGTCTGTGCCATGTATTTTGAAGCAAACTTGGCAGGGGTGGGCTGTAGAAATTGATGAATTTCGTCTCTTCCACATGCTGAAACATCATTTTGGACGTGAACTGTGTTCTCCTATTTAGGTTTTTGTATCATCAAAGAGCTCTCTAGAAGGAGTGACAGCCAGGACGAGATGTAGGGAAAAAATGCTGGTGTCTACTGCATTCCCTGTGCTGGATGTGATAGTGTATATTTCGGCGAGACCTCCCGTGACCTGAAGACTCGGATCCGGGAGCATCGCTACGATTCCCGTAACAACATCACCACCAACGCCTGTGTTATCCACCGGAACACCAACGACCACCTGATGGATTGGGATAACGCAGAGCTTCTTTTTAGTGAACCAGACAGGGTGAGGAGGAAATGCCTGGAAGTGTCTGCCATTCAAAGCTTCAAAACCATTGAGCAGAACAGAGGCATGTTCATCATCGCCCCTCCTATCATCCATCTGTTACCTGCATTATACAAATGTATGAAATGTCCCCCTTAGTCCATTTCAACAAACTGTCTGAAATGTCCTCCTTTTTCTCCACCAAGTCCCACCCGTCCCCTTCTCACAACCCTCCCCTCTGCCCTTCCACCTACCACCCACCCCTCCCTGATAACCTCTCCCAGTTCCTTCCCCATCGGCCTATATGTACTCAGAGTGTTTGCCATATGTCTGTACTTGAAAAAGCTGTAACAAGCGAAACGTCGTACCAATAAAGGTCTCGATCTCACATGGTGTTGATTTTCACTATCATCAATACCAGCACAAAGCATTCAATTGGCTACATGGAAATTGTTGAGACAAAGGATGCTGCCACCCTTCTTCCTATAATACTCAAAATGGGTCAACAAGGATCAGTCATTCAATGAGTGGAGAGCATATAGGAATTTCTAAGATCCTACACACATACACAGAACTGTGAATCATTCAGCTATTCTGTTAATGTTAACACAGGTAGAAGACCTCAAGGAAGCCCCCGCACTTGTTGGAAAAATGTGGTGGAGAACGATGTTCAAGGCCTGGATGTCGACTCCAATAATTTCAAGATGCTAGAAGCAGATTGGAGAGTCTGGAAGAGTCTTATTGTAGTGGCTAGGGGCCTCAATAGGCCTGAAGTGAAGTGCCAGTGGAGCAAGTAACACAGGCTTGCACACAAATAATTGAATTTTGCTGGAACAAGCAAAACAGTTACATTATTTTCTTTATGTAACATCCTTATCCTCTATTCACTGTGGCCTGAGGTGACAATTCTTCATGCGTTATTGGTTGGTGTGACAATTCATCAAGTGGGCTATCCTGGTGTAATTCTTCAGGTGATAATTCTTCAGATGATCTGATTGATTGCTGATGGCATTGTTTCTTCAATGAAAAAGGAGAATATGTCTTATTGGAATACAAAATCCTGTTAACTGCTCTTTACATCAATCCTATAAATCAAATTCTGCTGACCAATAATAAGATTGAAGGGCAGAGGCAACTTGAATGAAGGGCCTACAATGGAGGCCTAAAACTTATGAACCACATGAAAAAGATGCTAGAAACACTGGTAGTAATATTATTAATGGCCAGTTATAAAATTCGGATTCTGCAACTTCAAACAGATATTTGGACTTTGATTCCTACTTGGAAATTTTGTAGGAGGGAAAAACCATTGACCAAATGAGCAGTAGTAGATATCAACATCATGAAATTTCAGAAACAACTATATGATACATTGGAAGAAGGGGAAAAGTTTGACTGTTCTTTGAAAGTGACATCTGAAGCAACCATCCATGTTTATCTCAAGATTGTCAGTGATGTAGCTGGAGCTGTGGCTGTAATGCCACCCACTTATATCAGTGATGAAACACCATTTTCTGCAATGAAAATAATCAGATCAGATGAAGAGCTTCTTTGAAGGAGGGTCTGATAGAAGCAATTCTGTTCCCAAGAACAAAAATGTATACTTTGAGCCATTAGAGGACTCCAGCAAATAACACGGGCAGAACATTGGTATTCCAGGCTTCCTACTCACACCCATTTTATGGCAAAAACTACCCTGAACCCTATGATTCTTGGCTGAAGTGGCTAGTCCACCATTTATTCACTAACAAGGTTGAAAATTCTATCTGTAAAACTTTTTTCACAATCCAACTTTGCCCTACCATACTTCAGACCATCTCAAACACATTTATCCTATCTGCCTCTCTTAAATTCCATGTCTCTGTCCCATAGTGTCATTGGGACAACCAACCCTCCATATAATCTCCCTTTTGCATCCATTCCCAGATGCCCATTTCTCATGACACTTTTTAATTCCCAAGGCATTTACTAGTTTCTTTCAAGGTGAGATTTACCTCCACTTTTCCTTCCTGCCACATGCAGCCCCAAATACTTGAAACTATCCACTTCCTTCAAATTTTCTGCCAATCTCTTCTAACTCATCACCTTACTTTTACCCATATTTACCTTTAATTTTCTCCTATCTCATTTTTTCCTAAACTACATCACCAACTGCCTTAACCCCTTCCATATGGTGATGCCTATGCCCCCCGAGGAGAATCTGCACCCAGTCCTCTGGTTGCAGAGGTACACAATAGTAAACAAATGGAGTTGGAGGGAGGGCAAAACAAGAGGTTCCAAACTCCCTCTCCTCTTCAATCCAATAAAGGCAGCTGCTGAGGTGATTCTGTTGGATCCTCTGGAAAACCACCTCCATCTGGTAACAACTCCCAGATATCAAATAATCAAGCCCTATCAGAGGCCCTTACAAAAACAAAAATAATAAAATGTACTTGATCCAGTGGAACATTTGTGGGTTATCTTCCAATTTTGAACAAAGCAAGACTTTTTTTCAAAGAACATATGCATTTGCCATCAGTCTCCAAGAGACTAAATTATGAAGTGATACTCCAAGTATGGGTCATAACTTTGCTTTTTATAGATTACCCCCCTGCCTAGAGTAAGAGCCCAAGGAAATACTGATATCATGGGTAAAAATCAGTAAATCATAAAATACTTGAACTATATACTGTTTTACAAGCCACTGCATTACATATTTTCTCCACCACATGGATTGCTCTGTGTTCTATCTAGATGCCTCTTTGGAAAATACTGATGGATAATTCTGGCAATTCTTGGCTATTCAAATTAATTGATTTACTGACTGATAGACCAGCTACCTTAACCTTTATCTTAATGGGGATTTTAATGCCAAACATAGATTACAGGGTGAAAGTAGATGTGATTGTTGGGGTAATATTATTGAAGTTAAATGATGGTTCCCCAACTAGGTGATCTTTTCCCCAATTCCAAATCTGCTATAGACCTTATGATCTGTTCTGCATCATTAAGGCTAGACTATCAGTAGTCACTGGATGAAGATTTACATGGGAGTGATCACTGGCCTATTCATATGTTTCTTAGAAATTCCCCATCCCCTTGCTTACCTAAATGGAAGGTTGATGAGGGAAACTGGAAAACATAGTGAATCTACAAAAGTTGACCGTATAGTTGATGATCTTCCCAGTGCATTCACAGCTTATGAATATCTAGTGAGCATTTTACTTCGTGGGGCTACTATGTCCATTCCAAGAACCTGGGGTAATGCTTGTCATCCACTTATTCCTTGGTGGACTGATGCCTATGCTTTGAGTAGGAAAATCAAGAGCCTGCTACAAGAGGTACTGCAGACTATCTATAGAAGTTAATCATACAATCTATAGAAGAACTCTAGCTAAACACAAGAGTATTCAAGTAAGTGAGAAGAGAATATTTTATCAAATACTTAACTTGAAATACGACTCTCCACTGAAGTTAGTATGGAACAGAATACAAAAATTAATGGGAATTTTTGTACCATCTATACTATCCATTCTAAAAATAAATGGTTCCATAATTTCTGACCTCCTTGAGGTGTCAAAGTGTTTGCTCAGTATTTGGCAAATATTTCAGGTGCTCTCCACTTCTCTCCTCACTTTAGAAATATTAAAGAAAACATCACAGTTGTCCCTCCATTTAGCAGAAATTCAGAAACTTAATCTTTCCTTTTCTTTGAATGAATTGGAATATGAAAAAAAAAAATCACATGGGAAATTCAGAATGCCTTTGCTGTACAAAACCAAGCCAAAAGAGTTGGACTTGAAAAAGGCTTATGACACTACCTGGTGAGGTGGTATCTGAAACAACTCTCTGATTGGAGAGTCAAATGTAATATATTCCATATATTCTTTATCATAAAAGATTTCCTTTCAGATTGTCACTTGAAGTTATATATTCTTGATCATAAAAGATTTCCTTTCAGACTGTCACTTAAAGTTACAGTGGGCTATTCTTTCTCTTCATTTTTTGTACAAGAGGAAAGCATATCTGAAGGAAGTGTCATCAGTCCCACTTATATTGCTATCAATAGACTGTTAGAGCGAGTCCCAGTTTGTGTATATGGTTTGGCCTATGTTGATGATTATGCAACAATTTGTAACAGATCATCAGCATTGGAAGCAGGCCAGAAGATAAACAAGGCTATTAATTTTGCAACTACTTGGGCTAACAATAGAGGTTTTGTATTCTCCTCAGAGGAAAATAAGGCTATTCGCTTCTGTTAAATAAGAGAGAAGAAATTCCAACTCTATTCCTAGAAGACTCCATACAAGATATATTTGGGAATGCTTCTCAATAAGAAATCTACTTTCAATCTTCACTTCAATGCTATTTGTTACATGAAGCGGCCAACAATAGATGCTTTGTATTCTCCCCAGAGGAAAATAAGGCTATTTGCTTCTGTTAAATAAGAGAGAAGAAATTCAACTCTATTCCTAGGAATCATGTGAAATATTTGGGAATGCTTCTCAAGAAGAAATTTATTTTCAGTCTTCACATCAATGAACCTATTTGTTATGTGAAGCAATGACTTACATCCTTAAAATTGTTTCATGTGTTAAGTGGGGAGCAGACAGAACAGTTTTATTATGGATATATTAGGGTTTATGTCTAAGTAAAATAGACTGGATGTGAAGTATATGGGGCCTCTTGCGACACAGCTTTGGCAAAACTTGATGTAGCCTACAACATGGCACATGGCACAGTGCATCTGTATTGGTGCATATAAAACATCTATAGACAGTTTATTTGTTGATTTAGGCATCCCTAATCTTTATATTAGAAGGGAGGAGCTCAGTTGAAATGTTTAACCATAGTTCAGACATCCAAAAGTAACCCTAATTTTAAATTTGTAAGAGAACACAGATTGAGCACCAACACAACCTGAACTATCAAAATCATTAGAAGTTAGACTCATAAATAGTGCTAAGGAGGTGTGTTTGATTCCTCCTTGTGTTGAGGAAATATGCCAACCAAAATTTCCTCCTTGGTGAAGGCCTGTGGTCATTACTTGACCAGTTTGGGGCACCAAGAAGACTTTTCAGCAACTGAATTACAAATAAATTTTTAGAACATATCAGTAGGACTGATGCAGTAAGTATTTTTACTGATTGGTCAAGAACTGCAGATGTAGGCTGCTCAGTGATAACTCCTTAGTCCTTAATCAAAAAGAAGTTACTTTTTAAATTTTACATTTTCTCTGCAGAACTGCTGGCAGTTCTTAATGTCCTAATTTATATTCTTAACAATCCTACCAGAAAAAGAGTGCAATTCACACACACTATGAATATACTAACATCTCTATGGGACATTTTTATGGAAATTGTCCGTGAAATTCAAGACTGGCTAGTTCTGACCAACAGGAAGAAGTAACAATTTAATTTTGTTGGGTTCCCTCACGTATAGGAATCCAAGGGAAGCTTGCTGATGTATCTGCTAAGGCATCAACTATAGCTCATGCAACACAAGTCAATGTTCCACCCATGGACGTTAAAAATTTGATTAGAGGTTACTCCAGAGAGCAGTGGCAGCTCCACTGGACAAATTTAACCCGTAAAGTCCGATAAGCCACTGGGGTGGCTTTACCGGGGAAGACCGATAAGCCACCGGAGTGACACGATGTTCACGGACGCACCACAAATGCGCTGTAATTGATATCCCTGTGAAAATTGGTAGTGTTGTAGACCTATCCCTCCCCCCCACCCCTGGCTCTGTAGCCTGCCACTCAGGCAAGCACAGTCAGTGTGAGCCTCGCTTTCGAAGGGCTCATTACGCACCCTATCGCGCTCCCAAAAAAGTGTTAAAAGTGCCGTCTAACCATATCTGCTGACCTTATTATTGCTTATAATGGCTCCCCCAACTAAAAGGAGGCTTGTGTATAGCAGTGAGAGTGAGGAGGTCTACACTCTTTTTCATTTCACTCATCTTTTTATATAAAGTGATATCGAGAGCTATGAAATAAACCATTGTAAATATAATACAACACCATATAAAATAATGAAAAAGAAAGAAAATGTCATTACAATAATAATAATAATAAGTTTAGGAAAGACCGCTAATAGTGATATCGAGAGCTGTGAAATAAAGCATTATAAATATAATAAAACACCATATAAAATAATGAAAAAGAAAGAAAATGTCATAACAATAATAAATAATACTGTAATAATAATGTGGCGAAAGAGCATGAATGAATGTTGCATAGTGTGCCTGGATGGTTGGTATGGATGTGATGTGATTTGTAACGTGTGAGTGATGCGTGAGTCGGAGCGAAAGCAATGGTTAGCGAGGGTATGCATGGGGGGACGCCAGGGGGGGGGGTCCTGGCATCGCCCACCATACCTCGCATAGCACCAGAGTAAGCCTAGTACCGGTGCTGAACACACGTGTAAAATCCTCATATTCGTTAGTTAGAATAAAGTGAAGAAAGTGACATTCCTGCCTTTCCCTGACCTGGACAATTGTAGGTGTGAGCTTCTGTCTTTCGCTTGTGACACCATGATCACGCCCATGTGCAATGGAAAAAGGTGAGTGAAATGAGACGAGAGAGTGAATCTGTAACGATACTGTTACGTTATTCACTCTCTTTCATTTCACTCATCTTTTTCCTTCACATGGGCATGATCATTTATGTCATGAGTGATGAACAGAAGCTCACGCATACAATTGTCCGGGTCAGGGAAAGGCAGGAGTGTCACTTTCTTCACTTTATTCTGGCTAATGAATATGAGGATTTTACACGTGTGTTCAACACCGGTTCTAGGCTTACTCTGGTGCTATGCGAGGTATGGCAGGCGACGCAGGGACTCCCCCCCCCTGGCGTCCCCCCCATGCATACCCTCACTACCCATTGCTTTCACTCCGACTCAAGCATCACTCACACGTTACATCACGTCATGTCCATACCAACCATCCAGGCACACTATGCAACATTCATTCATGCTCTTTCGCCACAATAATAATAATAATAATTTTAGGAAAGACCGATAAGCGTAGTTTTAGTATTGTGCGTAAGTGATGCGTACGTGCATATATCCAATATTATGGTGTTTCCTACTGCTTCCTGCATTATTGTATGATAAGATTGAAGTATTTATAAGCCATACAAAGTGTTTCCACTGTCATAATCATAATACAGTGCCAATAACTTGTAATACTAAATGAACTCGCATACCCGACGCCAAAAACATATCCCCCATGCCCTGTCCTCCCCTCCACCGCGATTGTTGGCGACTCCCACATTTACAACTTCAAAGGATTATTGTGGCCAAACCAAGGTGAGTTGGACCTTACTATTTTATGGGGACCTGCGGGTGGGTAGTATGGGGCATTTAAGCAAGTTTAGACAAAATCGGTAAGATTGACCATGATGGCCAGATATTCAGTTTTAAAAGGAGGGGTCTTTTGAGACCTAATTGCGTACGGGACGGGTTAAACAATAATCTTAAAACTAAAATCTATTAGGCCCTCAGTCTCCATTTAGCATCATATTCAGTGACAGATTCAATATTATTTTAACCCACCTGCATATACGTCATACACACTTGACCCACAAACATTTGATGGGAAGTGGGCAGGTTCCTCTGCTTCACATGTCAAGTAGTTTCAATGTAATCCATATTTTGGTGGAATGCCAGTTTCTCAAATGAATGGAGGTCTAACAGTTTGAACAATCTATCTCTGTCTGATATCATAGGGGAAAGTTGTTCTATTAAACAATGTGAAGTACAGCTATTAATCTGTTTTAAGATATCTAATAATTTTTTATTGTGTGTGTGAAAATGGAAGTGTTGTGAAAGTTAATCTTCCTTGCAAGTATAACCAATTCATTTAGAAAAGGTAGAAGTGCTCTGAATGGCTTGAAGGCTCTGGGGCTTGACTGATAATGCTAAAAAAAATCATAATTCATTATATATGTATAAATAAAGATATAAAATATCTTTTTGGTGAAAAATTAATTTCTGCTGTAAATATGATCAGACTAGGTGGGTTTCTTTGATCCTTATGAAAGACTTTAATGCAGTTGTTCCTATGGGAAAAAAAAAATTACATTAAACAAAAAAAAATCTTTATTTGGATAGTACTACAAATTTTATAAAAACTTTCTTATATATACTGTATATATATATATATATATATATATATATATATTTTTTTATTTAACCCCCATCTGGGGTATTGGCTGCATGTTACTGTGGCTATATAGCACAGAGATGATACTTTAGAGCAGTGGTTCTCAAACTGTGTTCCGCAGAACCTCAGGGTTCCGTGAAGACCTTTCAAGGGTTCAGTGGCATAAAAAATTATAATTATTTATTTGAACAGGAATGAATAAAATGAAATATGAAAGTGATGAAATATTTTGCCTTTGAGGAGAGAGGGAAAGAGACTACGAGTGTACGACTATGTACAGTCAGCTCTCAAATAACACAAGTTTAACTAACACGTTTTCAATTTAACACGCGTTTAACTAATGTGTTTTTTATTTAACACGAGTTAATTTTAAAAGAATTTTTTTAAAATAACACGACAATTTCGATTTAACACTATTTGAATTTGGCAATAAGAGCGAGAGGGCCTCTGCGCGGTCACTCTCCCCCACTCTATTTTGATCTCAGTTTCTACACCAAAACAAAAAAGAAAATGGTGTCATCAACCCACAATTAATGGTAAACTAATTTTTAAATGTATGGACTGTGATTATAAACCATAAAAGCTTGAAAAATTGTTACAGAAAAATGAATAATTTTGAGATTGTAAACTCTCATTTTCTGTTCTACACCAAAACAAAAAAGAAATCGGTGTCACCAACCCACAATTAATGGTAAACTAATTTCTAAAAGCTTGAAAAATTGTTACATAGAAATGAATAATTTAGTTAAGAGGTTGTAAACTCTTTGTTTTCTGTCCTACACCAAAAAAAAAAGAAAACAGTGTCACCAACCCACAATTAATAATAAACTAATTTTGTTTGTTCTTGTGCGCACATAGAATAAATGTGTACTACAAATAAATACAAAGAATGTGTGTTTTTGTTGTTTCTGTAACCTACAAATGTATTAATAATGTGTTTGTTCAAGTTTAAGAGTAACAAAATCCCAAAATAGACAAGACTTTCCCAGTGTCCAGGAACCTAACCCCCCCTATTACCATTATTTCCTATGGGAAAAATATGTTTAACTAACGAGATTTTGATTAACACGACATCTCCAGGAATGTAACCCTCACATTAATTGAGAGTTGACTGTACTCTGTGTGTTGGTGATGGTTAGTCTTAAGTCTTTTACGTCTTTCTAAGTCGGTCAAAACCTTTTTTTCGTTGGGGGGGGGGTCTGCCGAGTACCAGCAAATGTGAAAGGGTTCCGTTAGATGGAAAGTTTGAGAACCCCTGCTTTAGGGTCTATATGGGGCACCCTTACGGATCAAAGCCACACAATATTGTGATAGAGGAAATCTCTGTTAATAGAGAAATTATTATACTTTATTATACTGTGCCTGTCCCTGTTATGCTGTCCCTCCCACCCCTTGGTACTTTCCTGTACCATTTCTCTGAAGGGGAAAAAAAAAAAAAAAAAAAGGACAGGGGATACAGCAGTTACGAGATTATATATTTTTAACACTGCTTGCCACATATAGATGATTTGGAGTCAGTAGCTCAAATAATACAGAATTTGGAGTTAGAGGCAAAGGTTCTATTCATCAAACTAATGTCTTTGCTTCTGTAGTCCCTTCTTCGAAGACCAAGTGGACATGAAAGCTGAAAAAATAAAAGTAAAATAAAATAAAATATATAAATACATACATATACCAAGGTTTTTTCCCCCTTACAAGGGAGATAGCCAAAAAGAGAAAGGCATAAAATCATTCCCACTCATTCCATCCCTGAATACACTCCACACCCTTCCACCCTCCCCCTTATCTTAGCACCTCCTGGATGACGGGTCATCCCTATACCTTGTCCACTGCCCTGGGTCAGAAGCAGTGTCGCAAGACACAGCACATCCACAGCAAGGCCGCTTCATTAAATCGGCGACACCTCCTCTCCGTCCCCCCATGCAAAAAAGGAGAAGACGGGGAGAAATCCCTTCGGGCTGCGTCAAATTTTGCGCACACATACTACCTCACCCCCAATCCCCCTGCCCATTCCACCTCATGCATCACAACATCATCCATATACAACCATTCTCCATTCACCCCTATCTTCTGTCCTCTCCCGTCCTTCCTCAACAGACATTTCCTCTTCCCCAAAGCCCCCTTCACCCCATCCATCCACCTCATCCTAGGATGTCCCCTCATGTTCACTTCCTCCACATCTGCCTTCCATACCTCCTTTACTAGTCTTTCTTCATTCATTCTTTCCAGTGTCCAAACCATCCTAATACTCTTTCATCAACCCTATCTCCCAACTCCCTTTCCACCCCTGTTCTCCTCCTCACCTCCTCATTTCTCACTCTATCTAGTCTAGTAACCCCCATCATACTTCTCAGACACCTCTCAAACACATTCAAACTCCTTCTTTCTTCCTCTCTTATGTTCCATGTTTCTGCCCCATACAGTGCTGTTGGCACAATCACTTCTTCATACAGTCTCCTCTTAGCATCCATTCCCAAATGTCTTCCTCATTACACTCTTCAATCCACCAAGGCATTTACTCGGTTCTCTCAATCTACATTCTACCTCCACCTTCACTCCACCTTTTCCTGCCACATTTGCACCCAAGTATCTAAAACTATCCACTTCCTCCAGTCGCTCTCCCTTAATGCTCACTTCCAGTCTACTGCCACTTTCACCCCTTGTACATCTCATCACCTTACTTTTACCCATATTTATCTTTAGCTTTCTTCTATCACACACTCTCCCAAACTCTGTCACCAACTTCCTTAATCCCTCCTCCGATCCTGCCACAAGTGCAGTGTCGTGCGCAAACAACAGCTGGCTCACCTCCCACTTTTCTCCATTTTCTTTAACCATCTCCAATCCCTGACCCACGACCCTTGCATTTACCTCTCGCACTACCCCATCCATGTATAAGTTGAACAGCCAGGGTGACATAATGCATCCTTGACGAAGTCCCACCTTTACCTCGAACCACTCACTCTCTCCATTTCTAATCCTGACACAAGCTCTACTACTCTCATAAAAACTCTTGACAGCTCCTAGAAGCTTTCCTCCTATCCCATATATCTGCATTACCTCCCACAGTGCCTTTCTGTCTACCCTATCATAAGCCTTTTCCAGATCCATAAAAGCCCAAAAAACATCCTTCCCCTTTCCTATAGCTTTCTCACATATCTGTCTTACCACAAAGATCTGATCCACACAACCTCTACCCGTCCTAAATCCACACTGTTCCTCACCAATTACTCTCTCTGTTCCTCTCCTAATCATCTCAATCAAGATCCTCCCATAAGCCTTCCCAACTACACTTAACAAGCTAATCCCTCTGAAACTACTACATTCACACTTGTCCCCTTTTCCCTTGTAAAGTGGAACTATACAGGCACTCTTCCAGTCCTCCGGCACTCTACCCTCTCTCCAGCAAACATTAAATAACCTCACCAACCAGTCCACCATCACTGTACCTCCCTTTTTTAGACATTCTGCATGGCATCCATCCAGACCAGGTGCCTTACCTGCTTTTATCATCTTAACAACTGCCTTCACCTCATCCTTCCTTATTTCTCCTCCATTCTCCTCACTCATCACTCTCATTTTCTTGGCATTTCCCACTGCAACTATCTTTCCCTCCCTATCCTCCTTCACATTTAGCAACTCCCTAAAATATTTTGCCCATCTTCCCCTTACTGCCTTCTCTTCTATTATCATCTCTCCATCTGCACCTTTTACCTTTTCTTCCCTACTTGATTCGCCTCCTCTTCCTCACTTTAATTCTTTCCAAAACATCTTTTTATTACTTTCAAAATTTTCTGTCATACTCTTACCCCAATTCACATCTGCTCTCCTCTTTGCCTCCTTTACCTTTTGCTTTACTTCTCTTTTCTTTTCTTTGTACCTCTCATATGACTCCCTCATCCTATTTTGTAACCAATCTGTGAAAGCTTGCTTCTTCTCTTCTACTACCTTCTTTGTTTCCTCATCCCACCATTCACTACCCTTCCTTCTATTTCCTCCTGTCCTTCTTGTTCCACACACCTTCTTTGCACACTTTGTAACTCCCTCCTTGAACCATCCCCATTCCTCCTCCACACCTAGCTCTACTCTATCCTTCACTTCCTCCCACTCCTCCTTCAGCTTCTTCTTGTACTCCTTCTCCTTTTCATTTAAAGAGTTCACTCTAAGCACCTCCCTACCTTTTGTCTCTTTCCTCTTTCTCCATCTATCCTCCACTCTCAACTTACCTTCCACCAAAAAATGATCTGATATTCCCTCACCCTCTCCTCTTAGCACATATAAATAAATAAAACAAATAAAATAAGGTATTTTGAAATATTGCAATACTGTATATATATTTCCATTGAGTGAAATGAGTAAGACCACATACCTGTACTAGGGCTGGAGTACCAAACAAACCTTTGGTAACGCAAATTGTTGTATATTGGCTGTTGGCACAAAGAACACCTTGGGATCTGTAAATTCTCTCTGCTATATTCCAGATGATACTCCAAACTCTTCACCTCTACAATATGCTTACAGTCCTCTAATAAAACAAATCTGCAAGCAATTTTTATCAGCATAAAGTAGTTGGCAACTTTATCATATATGTTATACCTATCTACGAAGTGGCCCAAAAGTCGGAGGGGGCTTTAATTTTCAAAACTGCTTTATTGTTACAAATATATGTAAGGAATTTCAACACAATGTAGAAACATTGAAAATTAACTTGCATAAACTTTTTTTTTTTTTACCAATACAACTTGCTGCCATCAAGGGCCTTTTACCCTCTCCCACCCCTATTTTTTCCCTCTCATCTTGGCTCCTTGTGGATGGTCATCTGTCCCATGAACATTGCCCAGGTCAGAAGCAATGCAGCAAGACACAGTACATCCACATCGGGGCAGACATGTACACAGTGACCCATCCTCCTTATCCCCTCCTGTGGAAAATTATATCCCTTTGGGCTGCATCTACTTAGCATTCATACACAGACACTCTCAACTTGCACCTATCCCTTCCCTGCTTAACACATTTCTCTTTCACTTGAACTTTCACTCCATCCATATCATTTTTGGTCATCCCCTTTAGTGCACTCCATCCAATCTTTTAACTAATCTTCATTCATTCTTTCCATATGCCCAAACCATCTCCATAATCTTTCATCAGTACTATCTGCCAGCTCTTCTTTCTGCCTCTCCAGTTCCAATTCTCTGCCCTATACAGTGCCATAGACACAATCACTCCAGACGCCAATTCCTCATGACATTTTTCAATCCCCTGTGACATGTACTTGTTTTTCTCACTAAGAGTTGACCTCCACTGCCACTCCATTTCCTGCAACATGCAACTCCATATATTTAAAAGTATCCACTTCCTCCAGGCTTTCTCTCTAAGACTTGCTTTCAACTTGCTGCCACCCTTGTACATCTCACCACATTTTTACCCACATTTACTTCAACTTCCTGCAAGTGCATACCTTCCCAAACTCTATCACCAAATGCCTTAATCCCTCTGAACCTGCCACAAGCTGTCATCAAACAAATGTCTTACCTCCCATTCACTTGTATCTCTAACCATCTCCAATCCCCTACTCATCACCTTCACACTTACCTCCCATACCACTCCATCCATGTACACATTGAACAGCCACTGCATAGGACACTTCCATGACACAGCCCCACCTTCAATTCTTTTCCATTCCCAATCCTAATACAACTCTATTCTTGTAAAAACTCTCGATTGGTCGAAACAGCTTTCCCCTAATCCCATAATTTCCAATACCTCCCAGTGCATTCCAGTCACAAGCTTTCTTCAAATCCATTATGGCTGAAAAAAAAACCCTCTAATTTATGCCAAATCACTTGCAAATCTCCCTTATCACAAACATTTGATGCACCCACCCTTTTCCTTTCCCAAACCCACTTTACCCCTCACCAATGATTCCCACCATTCCTCTTTAAATTGTAATCAAAACCCTCTAAAAAGCCTTTCTAGCTACACTCAATATACTACTTCTTTCACATGTGTCCCTTTCCTTTACAAATAAACAGTTCAGGTAGACAAAAATTCAAAACCCAACCTGCTCCTCACCAATTATCCTTTGTTCTCCTAATCCTCTCAATTAAAACCCTCCCATAAGCATTTCTATATTCAACAAACTGATCTCTCTAAAACTACTTCACATAAGAAAAATTAAAACAAAAGAAATACTTCCACCTTCCAAAGAAACATTTGTGGATAAAAATTAATCCAACTGAAATCTGACAAAGCACAACTGTACATTACAGGTAGATACAATTACTAATGTCTTACCTAGCATTGTTTTCATTTTCTTTAGTCGAGTTCAAAGTACCATTAAGTTCAAGGGATGGTACCTCCTGGAATTTCAATGAAGAGGATTGGGCTAGAATTTCCTGCAGCTCATCTTTGTTACAAGTGCGACAAAGGTCTGGACAGGGGTCACCACAGAATCCAACACAATAATGTCCACATTTCAATTTCTTCGGGCAAGGCTCTTCACAAGGTGGCCGTGAACACAGCTCTCTGCACTGCTTTTCACATTTATGATGCTTACATCTCCAACTGCATGGGGACTGTTAATGTATTCTTTCATTAACAATGTAATCATAAATGATATGTACTGTTCATTATACATTGGTTAAGCTATCATGATGAATCAAACTTAAAACAAAGGCACCTCACCAAGCATGGATCGCACTTGACACCACACAAGTTGCTACATCGTTTGTGTTTGCACCGCTTCATGCACCTCTGTCTACATCTACCACATGGTTCATAGCACAGATCTTGACATCTGTATATGGATGATTAGGTAATGAGTACAAAATAACATATACAGAAAAAGAAATATGATTAGGTCACGAGTACAAAATTACATATACACAAAAAGAAATATCAGAACACCTATCAAACCTTGACATCAGAAAATCACATGGCCCGGATGGAATTGCAAATTGGATTCTAAAAGAATGTAAAGAGCTAATGGACAAAATACATAATAAATAGCTCACTCAAAGAAGGAAAGTTACCTAAAGACTGGAAAAATGCTAACATTGTACCAATATATAAAGGAGGAACCAAGGAAGAACCCACCAACCATAGGCCAGTTTCACTAACAAGCACTATAGCCAAAATTTGTGAGAAAATCATCAAGAATAGATGGGTAAAACATCTGGAAGACAACAACATAATAAACCCAAGACAATTTGGGTTCAGACAAGGAAGATCATGCACCACAGACTTAATATGGTTCTACTCAAGACTAATAGACATAGTGCAAGAAAGAAATGGATGGGCTGATTGTGCCTTCCTAGACTTGCAAAAAGCTTTTGACAAAGTACCACACAGAAAATTACTTAATAAACTGGAACACATAGGAGGAATACAAGGGAACCTACTAAAATGGATGGAGGACTTCCTGACTGGTAGAAAGATGAGAGTAGTGCTCAGAGAAAAAAAAAAATATTCAGATTGGAAAGAGGTGATTAGTGGAGTACCACAGGGATCTCTATTGGCACCAATAATGTTTGCTATTTATGTGAATGACATGGACGAGGATGTGAAATGTTACATGAGCTTCTCTGCAGACGACGCCAAACTGTTAAGAAAAGTAGAAACTGATAAGGACTGTGATGCACTGCAGGAAGACCTGAATAAGGTATGGAACTGGAGTTGGAAATAGGAAGTGGACTTTAATAGTAAGAAGTGTAGCATAATGGAGTTTGGAAAAAAGCAAAAACAGAATATCAGGAAAATATACAATTGGAACCAAGGAAGTAAAGAAGGAAGGATTCGAAAAATATTTGAAGATAATTATCACAAACGACTTGTCCTATGACAAACAGATTAACAAAATTGTCGGGGAGGCATACAACTTGCTAAGATCTATAAAAGTGGCAGTTGCATACATAGACAAAGACATGATAAAAAAAAATATTGGTTACATTGATAAGGCCTAGACTAGAGTATGCGGCGACATTGTGGTCACCCAGTACCAAAAAGAATATAAAGAAAATAGAAAGAATCCAGAGAGCAGCAACAAAAATGGCACCTGCACTTGCAAACCTATCATATGAGGAGAGATTGGCTAAACTGGAGTTACCGACGCTGGAGCAAAGAAGAGAGAGAGGTGACCTACTGACCATCTACAGAATCATGAAAGGCACAGAGATACTCAATAGAGAGGACTTACTAAACTGGGACAAGAGAAACACAAGAGGACATGGAAAGAAAATAAAAAAACATAGCTACAGAAGAGAACTGAAGAAAACAGTTCTCCACATAGAGTATTGGACACTTGGAACAAACTGGATAATGAAATAGTATGTGCAAATCCATTCATGAGTTTAAAAGCAAACTAGACACTGCGAGATACAAAGGTGGGACACCACGAGCATAGCTCCCCTTCCCGCAAAATACAACTAGCTAATCTACTATTACTGTACCTCCCCTTCTTCAGACACTGCATGACACCCATCTAACCAAAGTGCCTTACCTGATCTTATTTTAAGAACTACTTGCACCTCATCATTTCTAATTTCTCCTCCATTTTTCTCTCTCATCACTGTCATTTTCTTGGTGCCTTCTATGGCTACCTCCCTATCCTCCACATTTAGCACTCCCCCAAAATACTCTTCCCATCTTCCCCTTACTGCCTCTTCTGTTATCATCTCTCCATTTGCACCTTTTATCTTTTCTTCTCTACTGGATTCACCTCCCCTTCCTACCTCTATGATGATGCTATATGAAGGAATCATGATAATAAAAAAAAAGAATGTTTGGCAGTTGTGACAACACTGCAGCATTTTGAGTCATATTTACATCCATCTTTACTCATTCATTTACATACTGATCACAACCCTTTAGTTAAGCTCTTCATTTCTAAATCTAACAAACAACATATATGGTTTAACTTTTTTCTTTCTTAGAGTTGTGACTAAGATGAAGGAAACACCCAAAAATTCATGGTTGGGACAAGTTCATCAAACCTAATGAGAGTTGTTTAGTATATGAATGTGTTGCATGGGAGCTTACTTCAAGATACCATGAGGGCTGGTGACTGTATGTATGCAAAGCAACATCTTCCAATTGATAATGATGCCAGTGTTTGAAAAAAGAAGAAACATGGTTTAATATCAGTGTTTAGAGCCATGAAAAGTGTGGGCATACTTGAAAAATCTCACGACTGGAGGGAGGGAGCAAAGGAAAACCAGAGGCTATGAAAAAAAGTGAATAAAAAAATAGCCATTTGAAGGAAAAAATGAGGTACATTAAAATGAAATACTTTAAATTAATCCATATAGAATTATTGTTTCATAGAATATGTTAGTAGAAGGAATAGTATGGTCAAATATCATGGGATAATTGAAGAACAAAACTGAGCATTGGAACCAGAGACAAGACTTTGAAAACACCACTTTCCTAGACACTACAACTATAACTGTAATCACACACATACACACACGTATACTATATGGTACTACAAATCTCACCTATGTCCACATGGAAGTTCCTTGTTGCAAGACTCTCTACATATTGAGTGAGTTCCTTCCTTCCGACACTGTCCACACAGTCCACTGCATGAGTGACCACAATGTAGAATTTCACCACATACACTCTCACAGGACTGCCACAATGTCTCTTCATCAACTGAGAAAAGAAAAGATTTACTTTCATAAAAAAATGATAGGTACACAGTTCTACACTAGTACCCTAAAAATCACCCTCTCATCTCACTACATCACACAAGTATCACCTGCAGTGGCAGTGCATACACACTTAGGTTTCTTAATCCCACACTCACCAACACATGTACCCAAGACATAATCACCAATTCCTGAAGTGAGTTTCGTCTTGGGCCCAAATGTCCACAAGTGGTGGGTGGCAAGCGAGATTAAGAGACCTGAGGGGTGTGTGTTTATTTATCTACTTGTATCTTACGGGAAGGGGAACTATGCTCGTGGTGTCCAGTCTCTTTATCTCGCAGTATCTAAATTGTTCTTAAATTCATGTATAGTTTTTGCACACACTATCATTTCATCCAATTTGTTCCATACATCCACTACTCTCTGGGGAAAGCCATTTTTTTCAGGTCACTTCTATAACTGCCCTTTTTGAGTTTCATTCCATGTCTTCTTGTATTTCTCGTATCCCAATTTAGTAAGTCCCTATCAAGGACTTCCATATCTCTCATGATTCTAAAGATGGTCAACAAGTCTCCCATTTCTTTTCTTTGTTCCAGGGTAACTCTAGTTTTGACAGTCTCTCTTTGTATGACAGTTCTGAAAGTGTGGGGGCCATCCTCATAGTTGCACTTTGGATTCTTTTAACTTTCTTTATATTATTTTTGGTAGTGGGTGACCATAGTATTGCTACATACTCCAGTCTTGGTTTTATTAGTGTGACTAGTATTTTTTGTTTCACCATTTCTTCATCCAAGTATGTAAATGCCACTTTTATTGATCTCAGCAAATTGTAGATTTATTTGACAATTTTATCTATTTATCAGGGGACATGTCCTTTGTGATCATTACTCCCAGATCTTTTCCAAATCCCAATTTCTTTACTTCTTTTTCACCAATTTTATATTGACCTGTTATCCTGTTTTTACTTTTTCCAAATTCTGTTATACTACATTTCTTAATGTTGAAGTCCACTTCCCACTTCACTCCATTCCCAAATTTTGTTCAGATCTCTCTGCAGCGAATCACAGCCTATTTCAGTGCTTACTTTTCTCAACAACTTTGTGTCATCAGCAAAGAAGCTCATGTAACTGTCCACACCCTTGTCCATGTCATTCACATAAATAGCTAACATTGGAGCCAGTATTGATCCTTGTGAAACCCCACTAATCACCTCTTCCAAAGTAGAAACCTTACCTCTGAGCAATACTCTCATTTTTCTTCCATACAAGAAATCCTCCAACCATTTCAGTAGTTTACCTTGTATCCCTCCTATAGTTTTCAGTTTTCCTGATAGTTTTCTATGTGGCACTTTATCAAAATCTTTATGGAGATGGAAAGCACAATCAGTCCATCCATTCCTATCCTGTATCAGATCAGTTTTGTGGCACATGATCAGACTCTGTCAGACTCCAAACTCTCTCAGGTTTTGTATGTTGTTCTTCTCCAAATGTTTTACCCCTCTTTTTTTGATAACTTTTCCACAAATTTTTGTTACGGTACATGTAAGGGAAACCAGTCTGTAATTTGTTGGGTCTTCCTTTATATATTGTAATGATTTTGGCCTTTGTTTAGTTTTCTGTGTGTATTTTACCTAGTTGTATCTTATGGGAAAGGGAGCCATGCTCGTGGTGTCCCATCTCTGTATCTAAATTGTTCTTAAATTCGTGTATGGTTTTATGCACACACTACCATTTCATCCAATTTGTTCCATACATTAACCACTCACTTGGGAAAGCAGTTCTTTTTCAGGTCTCTTCTTGAATTGTCTTTTTTGAGTATCTTTCCATGTCCTCTTGTATCACATTTTAGTAAGTCTTCTCTATCAAGGACTTCTGTTCCTTTCATTGTTCTATAGTTGGTCAACAAGTCTCCTCTTTCTTTTCTTTGTTCCAGGGTTGGTAACTAATTTTATCAGTCTCTCTTTGACAGTTCTGAAAGTGTGGGGGCAATTTTCGTAGTTGCTCTCTGGATCATCTCAATTTTCCTTATATTCTTTTTGGTAATAGTGTCACTGTTTACTCCAATTCTGGCCTCATCAGTGTGAACATTATTTTCTTTCAGTGTGAACAGTATTTTCTTTGTCATTTCTTCATCCAAGTTTGTAAATTCCACTTTTATTGATCTTAGCAAGTTGTTGGTTTCTTCAACAATTTTGTTTATTTATCTTTTGTGATGATTACTCCCAGATATTTTTCTGACCCCTCTCTCTTTACTTCTTTTGCACCAATTTTATATTGTCCTGATATCTTTTTTTATTTCCAAATTCCATTATGCTACATTTCTTAATGTTAAAGTCCACTTCCCACTTCTGACTCTATTCCCAAACCCTATTCAGATATCTATGCAGCAAATCATATAATCCATTTCAGTATTCACTTCAACAATTTCGAGTCATCCGCAAAAAAGCTCATGGAACTGTCCACACCCCTGTCCACATCATTCACATAAATAGCAATCATTATTGGAACCAATACTGATCCCTGTGGAATTCCACTAATCACCTCTTCCCAAGTAGAAATTATATCTCTGAGGACTACTCTCATTTTTCTTCCATGCAAGAGATCCTCCACCCATTACATTAGTTTACCTTGAGTCCTTCCTATGGTTTCCAGTTTTCTTAATAGTTTTTTGTGTGGTACTTTGTCAAAATGTTTTTGTAGACCTAGGAAAGCACAATCAGCCCTTCCATCTCTTTCCTGTAGTCTTGAGTAAAAACATCAAATTTGTGGCACATGATCTTCCTGTCTAAATCCAAATAGTCTTGGAATATATTGTTCTTCTCCAGATATTCTATTTTTTACTTTTCCAAATTTTTTTTGCTATGGTACTTGTCAAAAACATGACTCCACCCTGTTTCTTCTTTCTACTTTTTGCCCAGTGGTTGTATAGACTTGTCCCACAGTATTTAATGGTAGAGGACTTTTTAGTTTTGTCTCCACAATTCCCATAATGTCTGTTTCTCTATTGATAGATAGTCATTTAATTTGTTTAGTCCTCAAAACATGTCTGTTAGTATTCCCATTATGTCTGGTTTCTCTATTGACAGATAGTAATTTCATTTGTTTAGTCCTGAAATCATACCATCTGTTAGTATATGTTATTTTTAATTTTTTCTTTTCTTCTCTTGGTTTATATTTCCTTTTTGTACAATTTTCTCAGCCTCATTACTCTCTCTCTCTCTCTAAAAAAAAAAAAAAAAAAAAAAAAAATCCTTTCTTCATTCTTCTCTTTTTTGGTCTTCATTCTTCTCTATCTCTTTTTTATTTGCTTAATTTCTGAGTGTCTTTTCTTTCTCTTTTTCCTCCTTGCTTATTTTACTTTTTATCTACACATGTTGTAATTTTCACTATTTGCCAGCTTTGCTGTTTTTGATAGTACTTCTTAAGCTATCATGTGAGACCTTAGTTTGATTTTTAGTGGCCTATAGTGTTTTTACCTAGAGTATTGTCCCATACTACGCACTTCTTCAATCTCTTTGTCCAATTCCTATCCCTCCTCTTGAACCTCTTTTATCCATACATTTTTGTAATTTTCACTATATGCCAGCTTTGCTGCTTTTGATAGTGCTTCTTCAGCTATCATTTGAGACTTTGATTTTTTAGTGGCCTATAGTGTTTTTATCAAGAGTATTGTCCCATACTATGCACTTCTTCAATCTCTTTGTCCAATTCCTGTCTCTCCTCTTGAACCTCTTTCTGAATTGCCTTTGCAATTTCTTTTTCTCTTTGGTGTTTGTATATGTTTTGTATATGTTTATGTTTTGTATATGTATATGTTTTTCTTTAATACCACAAACTGCAATGCACTTTTTTATCCACTATGTCTCTTATCCAGTTTTCCTATTCTTTAATTACGGTTTCTTTTAGCATTTTCCTGTACCTGCTGTTGTACTCTATTTTCAAATGTTATTTTCTGATTTTCTTGTCCTAGTTTCCATTGATTTTTCATTTCTAGATCAGTCTCCTTAATTGATTTTCCAACCTTTTCCGTCACTGCTTCTATTTGTTTTTTTACCTCTTTTTTGAACACTTAATTTTTTTAACTTTGTTTTTCATTCTTTCCGACCATGTTTAATTAAATTTTTTAGATCATTAAGCTCTGTTCATATCTTCGTTAGTTTTCCTTGCTTATCTCTCTGTGCATTGCTCTATAATCAATTTTTAAGTCTATTTGTTTTCCATCAAGTCGTTAATATTCCTATTTCTTAGTATATTGTTATATCTAGTTTCTCTTTCTACATCTAAACCTACTCTGTCTCTTGGACACCCAGAACAAACATTGGTGTCCCACCTTGAGTTTACTTTGGGGTATCATTCATTTTTTTTTTTTTTTTTGTATCACCCCCAGTGGTGACTTGACTCTGCTCATGTCCAATCCTCTCTTTGTTGGTTCATCTTTTTTCTTGATTTCCTTCTTCCATTTTGTGTGTTACACTATACCAAACTGGATACTTACTTTACCATAGCAGTCACCTGAAAACATAACTTCTCTTTCATAAACACAACTTAGGCATTTCCTTGTTATTGTCAAAAAAGCACTGAATGAGAGCTAGTTTGCTAGCCTTCCGTTCATACCAATGTCGGTGTCTAAAGTGTGTGTGTGTGTGGATTAGATTTTTGTGGTGAGGCAGATTTAAGAGAAGGGTTTGGCAAAAGATAAAGATAGTTTTATGGGCCTTTATGGATTTGGAGAAGGCTAATGACAGGGTAGACAAGAAGGTACTATGGGAGGTTTTACAGATATATGGGATTGAGAATGCAATGGATGGAAAGTTTCTATGAGTAGTAGTAGTAGTAGAGCCTGTGTTAGAACTGGAAATAGTGAGTGTAGGTGGTTTGAGGTAAAGGTGGGGTTGTGTTAGGGCTGTGTCATGTCACCATGGCTGATCAATGTGTACATGGATGGTGTGGTGTGGGAGATATATGCAAGGGATTGGAGATAGTTAAAGATATGGGAGATATGTGGGAGGTGTGCAATTTGTTTTTTGCAGATGACACTGCACTTTGCAGCATCAGAGGATGGATTAAGGCTATTAGTTATGACATTTGCGAAGGTATGATAGGAGACAAAGTCAGAGGACATGGGTAAGTGACGAGATGTAGAAGGGGAGAGGATGGCAGCAAGTTGGAAAAATTCTAAAGGTGAGAGCCTGGAGGAATTGGATAGTTTCGAACATTTGGGGTTGCATGCATCAAGAAATAGAGTGGGGGTAGAGGCAAATTGTAGATTGAGAAAAGCAAGTAAATGCCTTGAGGGATTAAATTGTGTCATGGGAAAAGGGTATCTGGGATTGGATGCAATGAGAAGATTATATGAGGAGATTCTGCCAACAACACTGTGGCAGAGACTCGAGTTTGAGAGAGGATGAAAGATGTTTAAATGTGTTTGAGATGAAGTGTCTGAGAAGTATGATTGGGGTTACAAGGTTGGACAGAATGAGAAAAAAGGCAAGACAGAGGATGGGGGAAGAAAAGATGGCTGATTGGGCTGATGAAAGAGTATTGGGATGGTTTGGACACAGTAAAAGTGAAGAAAGATTAGTAAAAGAGGTGTGGTGGGCAGAGGTGGATGGAGTGAACTTGTGGGGATAGCCAAGGATGAGATGGATAGGGTGACAGGGGCTTTGAGCAGAAGGGAATGTCTGTTGAACAAGGGAGATGGTAGGGGATAGGATTGAGTGGAGAATGACTGTGTAGATGACACTTTGATGCAGCCGGAAGACTCTCCTGTAGGAGAGACCAGGGGCAAGAGATTGACTGACATGACCAATTTTCAAAATGTACTCATAATTTTGGTTTCTTACCTGTTTGTGAAATGCTGCAAGAAATAATCACTCCATGACCTCTTGGGCAGTTTTGTGGATGCACTACTCTTTCTAAGCATTGCGGTGTGCACTCATCACAGCACCTGGCTTGACAAGGATGTCCACATTCCAATTTGATGATACACTGTGCTGTACATCTTTTTTTTGTCGGTGTAACAGAGCACTTTAAATAAATCTTATGCTGGCACTCTGGAATTACCTTGTACATTTCTACATTACACATTTCTTTTTTATTCTTACCATATGGCCTTTCATATTCACTATAGTATGGATGTCCTTCAGGACAAAGTAACCAAGTCCCAAATCTGAGACCAGGATATAGATGGAAAGTCAACCTTCTGCTAGCAGAACATTTCATGATCCTTTTAAGTCTGTCTTCCATTTCAGGATTAAATTTTTCAAGCCTCAAATTACAGTACAATATATCCTCTACTTCAGAATTTCTTTCACATGACTTATGGTAAAATGCTAGGTAACACTGCCTCTGAAGTTCACATGACACTTCCTGTGTGTACTGATGAGACACAATTTTTTTATTCATTACATGCCATACAATCCTTTGGAAGTATTTCAAACATTCTGTGGAGCATTTAATAGCATTGTAGATTTCACAGGACTTTAGCAAAAATTTTGCTTGGAATAAAATAGTATAATGTTTATTAATTTCACTCAGCAGTTTAGGCTGTTTGTATGAGAGCAAACTAATGGCATTGCTAATTGCCATCAATTGCTTTCTGAAAAGGTTTTTCTTGAAGACTTCTGGAATATATAAGAGAGACATTGTTAGACTAAAGGTCTTGTTTAATCTACTTTTGATTAAAAAAAAAAAAAAAAAAAAAAAAAAAAAATATATATATATATATATATATATACAATACATATATATTTATATACATACTTATACCAAGAGCTTTTTCCCCTTTACAAATAAATAGCCAAAGTCAAAGGGATAAATTCATTCCCACCCATTTCAACCCTACATACCCTACACCCATTCACCACCCCTCTCTTTTTGGCTACTCCTGAATGATGGTCATCACTGCATCTCGCCCACTGGCCTGGGTCAGAAGCAAATAGTACAACACAGCACATCCATAGCAAGGTCACTTCATTTAATTGGTCTGCATCAAATTTTCATTCATACTTCCTCACTCTCACATCCTCTACTCTTCCATGCATCACAGCATCCATACACAACCATTCTCCACTTATCCCTATCTTTAGTCTTCTCCTTTTCTTCTTCAACATACATTACCCTCTTTCCAAATGCCCCTTTTACCCCATCCATCCATCTCATCTTAGTTACCCCCAAATGTTCACTCCTTCCACACCATTTCACTAATCTTTCTTCACTCTTTCTTTACATGTGTCCAAACCATTCCAATACTTTTTTATCAACCCTATCTGGGGTATTGGTTGCTTGTTGTTGTGGCAAAGTAGCATGCAGTCGATACTTTAGGGTCTATATGGGGCGCCCCTACGGACCAGAGCCACACATCATTTTGTCTATGATAGAAGAAATTATGTTCATAGAGAAATGATGACACTTTTATACTACGACTGTCCCTCCGTTATGCTGTCCCCCAACCCCTTGTTGCTGTCCTGTACCATTTCTCTGAGTATTCTCTTTCTGATTGGGGGAATTCCCTGTGGTGGGGGAAAAGAATACTGCCACCAAGTTTTCCCACTTGGATCGTAAGAGGCGAGAAGAAAGGGACGGGGAGAGGGACTAGGCATCCTTCTCCCTGTAGCCCCAAGGGGCAAATTCCTAAAAATCAAAGGAAAGGCATAAGGGGTGCTGGAGGGCCTCGGGCCAGCACCCTAAGGTTTGGGTCTTTTAATGTGCGTGGATGTGGTACAGATGAGAGTAAAAGGGAAGAGATAGGTAGTATGTTTGTGAGAAGAAAGTTGGATGTGTTGGCTTTGAGTGAAACTAAGTTGAAAGGGAAGGGTGAGTGTAAGTTTGGGAGTGTAAGTGGGAGGTTATCAGGAGTGAAGAGAGGGCGAGGGAGGGAAGGGGTGGCTATTCTAGTAAGTGAGGAGATAGGTAAAGGGGTGGAGTGGAAGGAGGTTTCCTCAAGGATAATGTGGATGAAGGTGAAACTGGGAAAGGAGATGTGGGTCTTTGTAAGTGCATATGGGCCGGGCAGTGAGAAGAACATGGAAGAAAGGGAGGCCTTTTGGATAGATTTAAATGAGTGCATAGAGGGTTTAGGAAGAAATGTCAATGTAATAGTACTGGGAGACCTTAATGCTAGGGTGGGAAATGGTCCAATCGATGGAGTGGTTGGGAAGTGTGGAGTTCCAGGAAAGAATCGTAGTGGAGAGTTGATGGTGGAAATGTGTCTAGAAAGAGAGTTGATGATAGCAAATACAGTGTTTCGGAAGAAAGTCAAGCATAAGTACACATGGGAGAGGGTGGTGGAGGGAAGGGTGGTAGATAGAGCGCTAATGGATTATGTAGTGGTAAATAGGATTATGATAGGAAGAGTTAAGGATGTACATGTGCTAAGGGGAGAGGGTGGGGGAATATCAGATCATTTTTTGGTGGAAGGTAAGCTGAGAGTGGAGGATAGATGGAGAAGGAGGAAAGGGACAAAAGGTAGGGAGGTTCTTAGAGTGAACTCCTTGAATGAAAAGGAAAAGGAGAAGGAGTACGAAAAGAAGCTGAAGGAGGAGTGGGAGGGAGTAAAGGATAGAGCAGAGATGGGTGTGGAGGAGGAATGGGGATGGTTCAAGGAGGGAGTCTTAAAGTGTGCAAGGATGGTGTGTGGAACAAGAAGGACAGGGGGAAATAGAAGAAAGGGTAGTGAATGGTGGGATGAGGAAACAAAGAAGGCTGTAGAAGAGAAGAAGCGAGCATTCACAGATTGGTTACAAAAGAGGACAGGGGAGTCATATGAGACGTACAAAGAAAAGAAAAGAGAAGTAAAGCAAAAGGTAAAGGAGGCAAAGAGGAGAGCAGATGTGAAATGGGGTAGGAGTATGACAGAAAATTTTGAAAGTAATAAAAAGATGTTTTGGAAAGAAATTAAGAGAGGAAGAGGAGGCGAATCAAGTAGGGAAGAAAAGGTAAAAGGTACAGATGGAGAGTTGATAATGGAAGAGATGGCAGTGAGGGGAAGATGGGCAGAATATTTTAGGGAGTTACTGAATGTGAAGGAGGATAGGGAAGGAAAGATAGCTGTAGTGGGAAATGCGAAGAAAATGAGAGTGATGAGTGAGGAGAATGGAGGAGAAATAAGGAAGGATGAGGTGAAGGCAGCTGTAAAGATGATGAAAGCAGGTAAGGCACCTGGTCTGGATGGATGTCATGCAGAATGTCTGAAAAAGGGAGGTGCAGTGATGGTGGACTGGTTGGTGAGGTTATTTAATGTTTGCTGGAGAGAGGGTAGAGTACCGGAGGACTGGAGTAGTGCCTGTATAGTTCCTCTTTACAAGGGAAAAGGGGACAAGTGTGAATGTAGTAATTTCAGAGGGATTAGCCTGTTGAGTGTAGTAGGGAAGGCTTATGGGAGGATCTTAATTGAGATGATTAGGAGAGGAACAGAGGGAGTAATTGGTGAGGAACAGTGTGGATTTAGGACGGGTAGAGGTTGTGTAGATCAGATCTTTGTGGTAAGACAGATATGTGAGAAAGCTATAGGAAAGGGGAAGGATGTTTTTTGGGCTTTCATGGATCTGGAAAAGGCTTATGATAGGGTAGACAGAAAGGCACTGTGGGAGGTTATGCAGATTTATGGGATAGGAGGAAAGCTTTTGGGAGTTTTGGGAGTTTTTATGAGAGTAGTAGAGCATGTGTTAGGATTAGAAATGGAGAGAGTGAGTGGTTTGAAGTAAAGGTGGGACTTCGTCAAGGATGCGTTATGTCGCCCTGGCTGTTCAACTTATACATGGATGGGGTGGTGCGAGAGGTGAATGCTAGGGTAGTGAGTCAGGGATTGGAGATGGTTAAAGAAAATGGAGAAAAGTGGGAGGTGAGCCAGCTGTTGTTTGCGGACGACACTGCACTTGTGGCAGGGTCAGAGGAGGGATTGAGGAAGCTGGTGGCAGAGTTTGGGAGAGTATGTGATAGAAGAAAGCTAAAGATAAATGTGGGTAAAAGTAAGGTGATGAGATGTACAAGGGGTGAAAGTGGCAGTAGACTGGAAGTGAACATTAAGGGAGAGCGACTGGAGGAAGTGGATAGTTTTAGATACTTGGGTGCAAGTGTAGCAGGAAAAGGTGGAGTGAAGGTGGAGGTAGAATGTAGATTGAGAGAAGCGAGTAAATGCCTTGGTGGTTTAAAGAGTGTAATGAGGAATAGACATTTGGGAATGGATGCGAAGAGGAGAGTGTATGAAGGAGTGATTGTGCCAACAGCACTGTATGGGGCAGAAACGTGGAACATAAGAGAAGAAGAGAGAAGGAGTTTGAATGTGTTTGAGATGAGGTGTCTGAGAAGTATGGTGGGGGTTACTAGGCTAGATAGAGTGAGAAATGAGGAGGTGAGGAGGAGAACAGGGGTGAAAAAGGATTTGGGAGATAGGGTTGATGAAAGAATATTAGGATGGTTTGGACACATGGAAAGAATGAGTGAAGAAAGACTAGTAAAAGAGGTATGGAAGGCAGATGTGGAGGGAGTGAACATGAGGGGACGTCCTAGGATGAGGTGGATGGATGGGGTGAAGGGGGCTTTGGGGAAGAGGGGAATGTCTGTTGAGGAAGGAAGGGAGAGGACGGAAGACAGAGGTGAGTGGAGAATGGTTGTATATGGATGATGTTGTGACTGCATGAGGAGGAATGGGCGGGGAAGTGGGGGGTGGAGTAGTATGTGTGAGTAAATTTTGACGCAGCCCGAAGGGATTTCTCCCCGTCCTCGCCTTATATGCAAAGGGGGACGGAGAGGGGGGGTCGCCGATTAAATGAAGCGGCCTCGCTGTGGATGTACTGTGTCTTGCGACACTGCTTCTGACCCAGGGCGGTGGGCAGGGTGCAGGGATGACCCGTCATCCAGGAGGTGCTCAGATGAGAGGAAGGGTGGGAGGGGTGTGGAGTGTATTTAGGGATGAAATGGGTGGGAGTGTTTTTGTGCCTTTCCCTTTTTGGCTACCTCCCTTGGAAGGGGGAAAAAGCCTTGGTATATGTATGTATGTATGTATCTTCAAACTTTTTTTTCTTTTTTTTTTTTTTACCCCTGCTCTCCTCCTCACCTCACTTGTTTCTCACTCAATATATATACAAAATAAAAAGGCACACTTACTATTTATAACTATTTCAACTTCTTTTTTTTGAAATGCATAAGTTATGTATGTCTTCATTATTGATCTTGTTTCTTTATATTTAGAAGAAACAATATGCATATATCTGCGATTGTTGTATATTGGATGTTTGCACTGAGGACAACATGTGATTCCAACATATTTACTTTTTTGCAGCCAATTCTCCAGTTTTTCTACTTCAATCACATGATCACAGTCTTCTAACAAGACAAACCTGCAAATATGTATTAAATTTTCATTTTGTGATTAGCAATACATATTAAAACTAGTCATTAAGTAATTCTTAATGGTCACCACACATTATGGCCAAATATTATAGTCTGGAAGGTTACGTACCTTGCCTTCTCAATGTTCCTTGACCTCACATTAAGTTCTCCTCTGTTGCAAATTCTACAGAGGGTGGGGCATGGATCACCACAGAATCCAATACAAGGATGACCACATTGCAAGAACTTTGGGCATGGCTCTTCACAACCAGGACGTGAGCAGTCTGCACCACACTTATTTCTGCATTTAAGATGTTGACATTTCCAAGTGCATGGTTTCTGTAATATAAATCAAGATGATATTAAATAATTCCATATGACTTGGTCTTTGCCAACTGGAAACCTATATCCCTAGTGCAGGAAGCAATAGTCACTATTTCTTTGAACAGATCTCTCTGGCAAAAAGCATTACTTTATATTTGTGCCCATTTATAGAATACAGACTAATAGGAGAACAAATTTTTGGTTGTCAGCTCTCCTTATGTGATAAAAAGAGGAAATCTATTTAATGTTTAGTGAAATCTCGAACCTGCTCAGTAGACCAAGTGCCAACCTCTTGGAGCTGCACTTGCAGCTGGAGATAGTGTGTATGGGATCTAAGACAACTGATAGGAAGATTCTCTTTTCTCAGTCTTTCAGGACCACCACAACTAGACAAAATTAGCATTTTGTCTTCATAGAACAGATACATCAAGAAATACTGAACAAGCACATAAATAAGGCAATTCATAAATCAACATAACTTCAAGAGTAGAGTACCACAGGGCTCAGTTCTATCCCCCCTTTTTTTTTTTATCTATACATGCACAATCTACCCACACTCAACACCTTGGAAATGTAAATGTCTTCATAAACAGACAATACAATTACATGCACACACCATAATTCAAAACTACAGAAGTACTACAACCATACATTGACCCACTCAACACTGGTCCTGGTGATGCAGTTTTCATTGTGGGGGACACCCCCCACCCCCCAACCCCAGGATTTGGGGGCCAAACTGCAGCATACATCCCCTGCCACCAGCTCTATGCAGCTGGCACCTATCCCCAGGAGGAGCTTTGGCCACCTGGGCGAGTACCACAATCCTTTTACAACATGCACTGTTATGTTTTTTCTGTACTGAGAAGTGTTTGTCCAGTGCTTACCATTTCTTCTACTATTAGCCAGGGATGTATAGAGCAATACTGGACCCACCACAAAATACACATACCCAACATGCTCTAAACCCTACACCTCAGACAAAGGGCTCAGTTCAATGCAACATATGCAAAAACTGGGCCCACTTCACTTATACAACACTTGCAGACACAAATACACAACACTTGGACATGTTCTACCTGCCCTCCAATAACCTCACCCTTACCTTGCGATCCACAGCCTGCACCCTTATCCACACCCAGTCTTCCCCCACCCTTGTCCCCAATCAGTCCTCTTCTTCCTTTGCATTAGATTTAGCACATTAATTCAAAGACCTTATGTTTGTATTTACCTAGTTCTATTTTACAGGAAGAGAGCTATGCCTCGTAGTGACCTGCTTTTGTATCTCTCAGCATCCAGTTACATTTTTCATTCTTGTATAGTTTTTGCACTCCTTGTTTCCTCATTCAATTTGTTCCAGATATTCACCATTCTGTGTGGAAAGTTATTCTTTTTCAGATCTCTTCTATAAATATCCTTTTTAAGTTTATTTTCATGTCCTCTTGTTTTTCTTTTATCCCACTTTTATAAATCATCTCTATCAAGCACTTCCATCCTTTTCATAATTCTGTAGATGGTCATTAGATCTCCTCTTTCTCTTCTTTGTTTCAGGTTGGTAGTTTGAGTTTTTCCAATCTTTGTTCGTATGTCAATTTGGAGAGTGTTGGTGCCATTTTTGTCATTGCTCTTTGGATTCTTTCTAATTTCTTTATATTCTTTTTAGTACTGGGTGTCCATAGTGTCACAGCGTGCTCCAATCTTGGTCTTATTTATGTAACTAATATTTTCTTTACATTTCTTCATCCAGGTAGTCTTAGGCCACTTTCGATCTAGGTAAATTGAATGTTTCTCCAACTATTTTGTTGATATAATTGTCTGGTGCCATGTCTTTGCTGATAATTACTCCTAGGTCCCTTTCCGAGTTAACTTTTTAAACTTCCTTTGTATCAAATTTATATTGTCACAACATTCTATTTTTACTTTTTCCAGATTCCATTATACTATTCAAACATTTCTTGATATTAAAGTTCACTTCACATTTTTTACTCCTTTCTCAGACTTTGCCCAGGTCATTTTGTAGTTAACAATCATCCTCTGCACTTGCTTTCTTTAGTAGTTTTGTAAAATCAGCAAAGAAATTCATATAACACTCCAAACCTTCATCCATGTCATTTATATATGGCAAACATTATTGGAGCCAATAAAGAACCCTGTGGGACACCACTTCTCATCTCTTCTCAGGTAGAGTTCTTGTCTCAAGTACCACCCTCATTTTTCTCCTGTTCAAGAAATCTTTCATACATTCCAATAACTTTCCTTGTATTCCACCTATTGTTTCAATTTTCCCATTGCAACAAAATCTTGGAAATTTGATGATGATATGAAGTTCATAAGGTCTGAAATTAACAAGATACTACATGATGGTGTTACTGAGGAGAGCACATCTCCATGGAGGGCACAAGTTCTTGTTGTATCAAACAAGCACCACCAAAAGAGATTGGTTGTTGACTGTGGACATACCATTCATAGATTAACTCGTTTGGATCCATACTCTCTTCCAAGAATAGATGACATTGTCACAGAACTGTCTCATTACCAGTACTATAGTTCACTGGACCTGAAAAGTGCTCATTACTAAATACCTACATAGGCAGAGGGCAAGCCATATACAGTGATACAGTGAGATATGATTGCCCTTACAAAACATTTGAGATACGATGCAAATTAAAAAAAAAAAAAAAAAAAAAAAAAAAAAAAATACACCTTAACATACAACAAAATTTTTGAGATATGATGTGGTGATGAGCAATAATTTGAAAAACCAACAGTAGGTGGCAGACTGCTCTGCTCCCAACAATTTAGTTCATGTGTTGTCTTCTCATTTATATCTTCGCCGTTTGTTCATCCTGTTTGTGCCTGTTTGTGTATTATTATTTTGATTTTTGTGCATAACCATGGGTTCCAAAGGTAAGGACAAGGAGGAGAAGGAGGAGGAGGAGGAGGAGGGAAAATAAAAAAAATCATCATGGTGGAGGTACAATACGAAATAATTACAAAACATGAGAGTGGTATGAGGGCGACTTAGCCAAAGAATATGGACACAATGCTCCAACAATATCCACGATCATAAGCAGATAAGCAGAAAGATGCAATAAAAAAGGTGCACCATTCCAAAGGTGTCACCATTATTTTGAAGCTTGGAACAGACCTACATAAGAAGATGGAGCTCCTACCCCCTGTCTCTGTGGTATATGATAAATAACATTTGTCATTGTTATTTATTATCATTGTGTGTGTTATTACTCATGCACAACCACTCCTCATTTAAATGACGACAATTGGGACCAGCGCGCCGTCGTTAACCGAATTGGTCGTTAAGCAAAAGTGTATACATATACGTACAAGTACTGTATGTACAATGTCCAGCAATACATGTATCTTTATTTTTGTGTATTTTCCCTCTTTTATACAGTACATTAAAGCTTTATTTACTGTTTATTTACGGTGGTTAGGTTCCTGAAATTACCGTATATGACCAAATCCGCGTATGCTGGCATTCCATATTGAATACCGGGGTATTTTTTTAGTTTTGACCATGAGCGCAATATAGAAATAGGAAATTAATCATTAATTTTGTAAATTAAATGTATCAACGTAATATACAATTTTGTGGGCGGAAATGAAAATAAAAAATACCATGCTACAAGAAAATATGCTAATGAACAAAGTCGGTATCATAGGATCGGGACACCATCTTGTTGTCTGCCAACGTCTCTCACGACGACGACAACGAGGACGAGCCGGATGACATTTAATTTGCAGGTAATGATTTATCAAACACAGGTTAAGTTAGTTTAGTGTAGGTTAGACGAATTTATCATCCTTTCATTTCTTCGACATCGGCATCTATCATAACAAATGTGGTGTACCATTCATTCGAAATGACTTCGTTACTTACGAAATTTGTTTTAGCACCTTTTTTTTGCTCACAAAATTGCATATTACATTGATACATTATAATTTACAAACTTAATAATTAATTTTCTATTGCTATATTGCACCCTTGGTCAAAACTAAAAATTTACCACTACCGGTATATATTGTACCCCAGGTAGTTTTTCCAGCTTGCAGGATGGTAATGTAGACCCAAGCTTCAGAACACTACCTCACAGCTAATATCCACCGTACAAGTTCATTTATAACATCATACAAATTTGCCTCAGCCAACTTAATTATCGTACACGACGACGTTGTAACTTCGGGAGATTTACGTTAAACGGATATTGGTCTGTCTTAAAGCCCGTCGTTACTCCGAGTTGTCGTTAACCGAGTAGGTCGTTAAACAAGGAGTGGGTGTATTTATCTATAAATTGTGCTTGTTTTGTGTAATTTAAGTTTGTTTTGGGGGTAATTTCATATCACTGGAATGGATTTCTACTTCCATTGATTTAAATGGGAATAATTGTTTTGAGACACAATTATTTTGATATACGACAGTGGTCACAGAATGAAATAATTTCGTATCTCAAGGTATCACTGTACTGCTTTTGAAGTGAATGGCAAGCTATATCAGTTACGCAGTCCCATTCAGGGTTACGAATGGCACTGCTCGCTTCCAAAGCACTGTTGACATCATCAAGCAACACCATCTGCATGGAACTTATGCTTACGTGTACAATACTATCATGGCAGGGAAGACCCAGCTGGAGCATGATGAGAACTTGGCAAAGTTTCAAGAGGCTGCCCAGTTCCACAACCCTTCAATGAGACCAAGTCTGTCATTTCTATATAATCAATAGATTTTCTTGGTTACATAAAACCATGGCTATCTCAAACCAGATTCATGTTTATGGCTGTTGAAGGAATTACTAATACTTCTATATGCAACTACAGGCCAATCAGTTTGACATCGGTTATAGGAAAAATGCTTGAATCAATAATAGTAAATAGACTCAGAGAACACATTGAAGGGCATAATTTAATTCGTGATTCACAGCATGGTTTCTCCAAGGGTAAGTCAACTGTGACTAATCTTCTATCCTTTTACACTAAAGTATATAAGGCAGACAACAATGAAAATTACGATGTTATTTACCTTGACTTTAGCAAAGCGTTCAACAAAGTGCCACACCAGAGACTACTAAATAAAATCAAAGCCCATGGCATAGGAGGAAAAGTGTTAGAATGGATTAGAGCTTGGATTAGTAACAGAAAACAGCGGGTCACCATAAATGGAATAAAATCTAGGTGGGGCAATGTTACTAGCGGGGTCCCCCAGGGCTCGGTTTTGGGTCCCTTGTTGTTCATTATGTATATAAACGACTTAGACAATGGGTTAAATAGTGATGTTAGTAAGTTTGCGGACGACACTAAAATAGGACGCCTAATTAGGTCAGGAGACGTCGCCCAGATTCTGCAGGATGATCTTAATAAACTGTTAACATGGTCGGTGAAATGGCAAATGAACTTCAATATCTCTAAGTGTAGGGTGTTAAACGTAGGGCTACACAACCCCGAAAATAGATACAACCTAGATAACACGTTTTTAGAACAATCTGAGTGAGAGAGGGACTTGGGAGTTCTGGTGAGTCCAGACCTTAAAACCAGGAAGCATTGCATTAGCGCCAGAAATAAAGCTAACAGAGGATTAGGCTTCATTGCTAGGACGGTAACGAATAGAAGTGCAGAGGTAATTATTAAACTCTATCTAGCGATAGTTAGACCCATCCTTGACTATGCGGTAGTTTTGGTCTCCGTCCTACAGAATGGACATAAATTCACTAGAATCAGTACAGAGAAGAATGACCAAAATGATACAAGGACTCAGAAATTTGCCTTACGAAGAGAGGCTTAGGCACCTAAACTTACACTCTCTGGAAAGACGCAGAGTGCGGGGTGATCTAATAGAAGTGTTCAAGTGGATCAAAGGCTATAACAAGGGTGATGCAAACAAGGTCATCATAATAAAATAACAGTGCAGGACTCGCAGTAATGGGTATAAACTGGACAAATTTAGATTTATGAAGGAAATAGGCAAGAATTGGTTTACTAATAGGGTGGTCGATGAATGGAATAAACTTAGTAACCATGTAGTAAGCACTGAAACTATCAGTTGTTTTAAAAAACGATTAGACAACTTTATGGATGGGGATGACAGGTGGTGATGGATACAGAGCTGCCTAGTGTAGGCCTTATGGTCTTTTGCAGTCTCCTTTATTCTTATGTTCTTATGTTAAAGACTGTACTTCCTTATGCAGTGTTACTGGTATGTTTTCCTATTATTCACAGTGGGTTCCCCAATTCTCTGACAGGATCAGACTTCTTGTTGCTACTGACACTTTTCCTCCAAGTCCAGAGGCCCTGAAAGCCATCAATGATCTCAAAGAAGAGATTGGGAAGGTTGTTGTGCACTCAGTTGATGAAATTATTCCTTTGATGGTTCAGACAGATGCCTCTGTTACAGCCATTGCTGCTTCTCTGAATCAGGCAGGCCATCTAGTTGCCTTTTTCTCTCGCACCCTCACACCTACTGAATACACTGCAGTAGAAAAGGAGGCATGTGCAATTATGGACTGTAAAGATGTGGTCTCATTACTTGACAGGATGAGGTTTTACCTTAGTTATGGACCAACAGGTCATTAGTTTTATGTTCCATATGAATTGACTTGGAAAAATCAAGAATAATAAAATTCAATGATGGAGGATAGAGTTGGGGTGCTACAACTATGACATTTCTGTTGAAATATAAATTTTTGTTATTGTGCATCTTGTGTTGTTTTTGATTGAACATACAATGCAATGTATAATAGGAATTTTTTCATTTGATTTATTGTATAATCTGTACTTAATTTGCATGTATAACAAAGTTCAGTTGCTAGGCCTGAGAGTTTTTCCTACGCCAAGGTAGAAGCCACGCCATTGCAAGTCAGTCATGGTGGAGCTACGGTGTGGAAAGGTTGATGTGTATCATTGTCTGAACATAAACTTATGTGTGTCAAGTATATTGTGCCTTTGAAGAACAACAAACAGTTGTGCTTTTCTAAGCGTTTACAATATACCCATAACTTTTAAAAATTTCAGTCCTGGTAAATACAAAATTCCTGTAGACACACTCTCACATACTCACTGTGGAGCTACTGTCAATAACGAGAAACTATCAGAGCTCCACACTTGACTTTGTCATTCTGGTGCAACAAGACTTGCTCATTTTGTCAGAGTAAGAAATCTTTACTCCTGAGATGTGAGGAGGGTGTGCTTTGACTGCCCTTAGTGTGCCTGATTGAAACCTCAGTTCTACAATCCACACCAAATTCCCTTTATCAAGGCCATGCAGCCCTTTGAACATCTTAGTTTTCAAGGGGTCTCTACCCTTGAACTCCAGAAACTGCTATATGCTCATTTTGTTTGCCTTTGCATCTCAGAACATGACTATTGGTACTATGATCCAATGTCTAAATCAGATTTTTGCACTATTTGGTATGCCTTCCTACCTGCATTCTGATCACTGATCCTAGTTTATGACTAAGGATCTACGTGAATTCCTGCACAATCTAGGCATCACCACTAGTCGAACAACACCTTATAATCCTCAAGGGAATGGGCATTGTGAGAGGTACATAACACTTGCTGTAGCATCCAAGAAACTTGAAGAATCTCAGTGGGAAACAGTGCTGCCCCATGATCTTCATTCAATTAAATCTCTGCTCTGCATAGCCACCAATGCTCACATGAGAGGCTCTTCTCTTACCAGTGTCTATCTCCCAGTGGCTGTTCATTGCTAAGTTGGTTATCTGTTCCTGGACCTGTCTTACTATGATGTCATGTTCACTTGTTGATGAGGTTCAGTTGTTAGAGGCAAACCCAATATGCTTATGCCAGATTTGCTGACAAATCAATGATATCAGTACATGACTTGGCTCCAACAGGTAATGTATCATATGAGGTGGCAAAAGAATCTCAATGTCAATCTTTCTACAGAGACTGGTTTGGTGGGGATTCTTCTGGTGCCTGCTGCTGATTCTTCAGAGTTGAATTCTTCTGATGCTGTGGGTGATCAGAATGTATTCATCAAGGAGGGAGATATGAAGGTTGATTCTTTTCCAGTCCAGGTATCTGGTGCTCTACCTGGTCTCCAATGTAGGGATGATCCCTCTACTCCTGCTCATGCTGGCCTGGAACAGCTGCGCCAGTCTATGCAAGAGTGCTGCAAAATTCTTGGTTTTAAATGGCGAGTCTTCAAGGGCGGGAAGATTGTGGTGATCTAAGCTTCATGAAGCTTGTATGGTTGCCTGATGGGTTGCACTACATTATTTTGTCTACTTGTAGCTATTTGTGCATATTAGCCTGATTAGAATGGGTATGTTTACTTATATTGTTTCTTTTTGTTTTCAAACTATATTGATGATTTTTAGTCAAATATAGCCTAGAAAAAGGTTTTGCCTCTTCTTTAAGAACAACACACCCACCACACTACATTGTAGAACACACACACCAAGAATCATGAAAACAACATCCAAATACTCTTCTCTTCCTCCACAGCCACTAGAAGCATATCCATAATCAAATCACGCACTGCTCCATCAATGAACTGAAAGACTATATTGCTGCATGCCAGACCATCCATCCCTCTAAAATGTAAATTCTCTCTCCCTCAGACAGGTCCACATAGCCTGACTGCTGTGCAGCCATCATCCAGCCCTTCTAAACTCCCAAAAGGGGCTCAATGACTGCATCACAGATTGTCCAAGATGCAACACTTCACCGCATACTATACATTATGGAAGACTGCACTATACACATTGCATGCCAACAACACAATATACACTCTATAAAGGATTTGTGGGAAAATACCATTCCAGCTGTGTCATTCCTCAGGGCGACTGGCCTGCTTAGCCAGTCTAGAGAGCAGGGAAAAAAATAAAATAAATTAATAAATAAGTAAATATATAAAATAAATAAGCAAATTTCTTCTGTATAAAACATTACATTGTAATTTCTTACATTACAGGGCTTCCTTGGGTTTCCACAATTCACCTTCTCCACAAAATGAGGACATTTGAAGGTAATTTTTTCCTGGCATGGCAAGCAGGTTGAACTGCAGTCCCCATCACACCTGTGGTTTACAAACTTTTAAATCAATATGCACTGTCATTATGAATATCATACTGTCTCTCCTGAACCTGTGCAAATATAATATATTCCTAAGCATCCAATACAATTTTCTGCTTTACTTGTCATTTCTTATGACAATGCAAGAGAAATATATTGTATATTCTGCAACAAGTGCACCCAACTGTTCTGGCAAGACTACTGGTAATGGGCCACCTTTTTAAGAAAAAGTTAATTGAAACTCTAGAATATGATCATCACAAAGACATGACTAGGCTTAAAACTTTTTCTCAACCTATAGAAAAATGGGACCATTCTTGCATACTTTTTTTTATGGATACTTCCAGGTGGTTTAATTTTTTAGGTATGGAGAAAAACCCCACAATTTCTGAGTTAGCTGTGGATAACAGGACTGTCTTATATAATTTTTGACTGTAAGCAATTCTGTTCGCATGAATGAAGGAAAGGGAGTAAAATGAACATGCTGGTGTGTGTGTAAATATATACATATATTATAATTACATACCAGTATATGTATGTATGAGTGGACTGTGTGGGGGATGAAATGGGTGGAAGTGGATTTGTCTTTTGATTTTGGCTATCTCCCTTGTATGGGGGAAAAAGCCAATGGTATATGTGTGTATACATATATAAAATCTCTAAGAATTGCAGTTACAAGTAGATTTATTGGTAGGATATGTATAAAAGCTGGTTACTAGTATATCTATCCAGGTCCATAAAATATTCCTGTTTTTAATAAATACTGGTAAACAGTTCTTGCATCACCATTTCATCTTTTCTATCCATAAAAGAAAAAAAGAAAAATTTGCTTCCTCCTTCTTTTAAGGGAGGTAGCCATTCATAACATACACCCACCCCTACACCCTTTTGTTTCTCTTCCATCTTTGCTCCTTGTGATTAAAGGTTCCTACCCCCCACCCACTGCCCACATCAAAATATTGCAGGAAGATACTCAACATCTACAACATGGCCCAATAACTGTAGCTGGTTTATCCTCGTTTCTTAATTTCCATGGCAATCATCTCATCCCTTCACACAATATCAGAGATGAGGAAAATTCAATTGGGCAGCATTTACTCTTGGTCTTCACCTTAATTCACTCCACCCAACTCAGCTTTCCATTCATTTAGATAGTATTTCTTCACTCATCATTTTCATGTGCCATCAATCCCAGCATTCTTTCATCAGCCCTTTCTACCAGCACCCTTTCATCTCTAGCTCTTCTCTCTTTCATTCTATCAATCCTTGTAACCTGTCATACACTTGATCTCAAACTATTCCACAATTTATACATCTTTCCACATATATGTATAAACATGTGGAAAAGAAAATTAGAGACTAGGAGGCAGGATCTCATGAGCATGCTTGCCTCCATTTCTTTGTAAATTAGTGTAATCATACCTAAGTGCTCTGGACAGAAATAATTACAGTCTGTGGAAAGTCAAAGAGGTGTGGAAAGCAGAGGTAGGAGTAAATATGAGGGGTAAACCTACGATGAGATGGCTGGATGGGGGTAAAAGGGGGATTGGGAAAGAGTCTGTTGAGGAAGGACAGGAGAGGACAGAAAATAGGGGTGAATGGAGAATGGTTGTATAGATGATGCTGTGATGCATGAGGGGGAGTGGGTGGGGTACGGGGGGACAGAGAGGGGGGTCACTGAATTAATGAAGTGGCCTTGCTGTGGAGGTGCAGTGTCTAGCAGCACTGTTTCTGACCCAGGGCAGTGGACAAGATGCAGGGATGACCCATCATCCAGGAGGTGCCAAGATAAGAGGGAGGGAAGAGAGTAGAGGGGAGTGGATTATGTAGGGATTGAATGGGTGGAAGTGGTTTCTGTGCCTTTGTTTTTTGGCAACCTCCTTTTTAGGGGGATAAAGCCTTTGATATATATATATCTGTGGACAGAGGACAGCTACATTGATATGATCATGACTAGGGATTAGATGATATACTCCATAAAATTTCCCTGAAATGGACACCATGAGGGAAGAGATCCATTGATAGATCAAAGAAATGATATCAAGACAATATTAAAATAATTTATTCAGCAAAATTGGGGATTGGAGCAACTGTAGAATTTTTGTGAAAAGCATCAACAACAGAGATTACAAATCTTTAACTGGCATAAAAAAGTAATTCTTGTTACTAAATATTTACTTTCACCAGATACTGCGCCAAACTGAATCCTTCTTCACTATCATAATAACCCCATTTCCAATCTTACCTTTTCTAGCACATCTCTAGACTACATTCACCATTTTGACACCTATACCAATTGTTAGTTTGTTGTCTACATGTAACATTTTATTTATTTAATCATGAAATAATCACAGATTTCTAACCGGGTTAATAATAATGCATCTACATTAGTATATACTATTTTTAAGTTTCCTTACAGTTTCCTTTGTCAACTTGTTCTCTTTTACAATACCATCTCCTCAAAATTTTATATAAAACTCTATGAAAACTTTTCAGTTTCTTTCTATTCTTACATTATTACTTTCCTTAGCTATATTTACAAGCTTCATGATTTCTGCTTGTTCTTTGGTTGATCCATTCCAAATATTCTAACTTGTCCTAGTTTTTATGTTTTACTGAATATTCTACTTATCATGGTTGGTGACCTGGACTAAACTTTCTACATATATGCACTACCTGCTTTGCATTTATTTTAGCCACTGGGATGGTTGCTATGTAATTGAAGCAGTGTGACTAAACAACTTATACTGTGGGCCCTGCTGCGATGTGTCAAGTCTTGCTGCATTGCTTCCGACCCAAGCAGTGGGTGGTCAGGGACAACCCTTCATCCTCAGGAGCTTAGAAAGGAAACAAATGGGTGATAGATAAGAGTAGGATGGCTGCCTTGGCTGCCTTCCTCCCCTATAAAGGGATAAAAAGCTTATATGTATATTTAAACATATAGTACTTTTATCTGATCATAAGCACCACATTCATTTCCTATGATTGATGATGTAATTTCTGTATTTGCAGTTCATGTTTCCTATTCAGTCATTTACTATGATTGTTGATGTAATTTCTATACAGTGACAGTTCATGTTTCCTTTTATTCCCTGTGAAGTGATGTACTGTATGGTGCATCAGTTATAACATATTTTTGTCTAAATTTAAATGCTAAATGAGACTTCCTATACAATTCACCAACAGGTTGACTTAAACTCGTTAACAATTGTGAGTGAATACCTCTAAATTTCCACATCAGTTCAGCTATCAAATGAAATTCTAATTCACAATTTTACTAAAAATTACAAAATAATTCACAATTTACCCAATCCTTTATTAGTAGTGTCAACTTTTTGATAGTGTTTTTCCACAAATTATGATGTTCCCAATCACCTACTATTTACACAAAGTTTCAGGTTTATATCAAGAATTACTTACTTATGTCTACATAAAAGCTGGCGCCGACATTTCCTAGTGCACGGGATATGTATCTGTCCATGGAAACACAAGCTGCAGCTTCCTGTGCATGTATGTCCACACTCCAACTGAGCTTTGCATGGTTCATTGCAATATGTCCATGCCTCTTCTGTGCTCACTTATATTTGAAATAGAAAATAAAATCAATCAATATATAGACCAATAATACATACCTGCTAGTGGTGGTCCTGCAAGATGGATGTTTAAAAGAATTACATCCCCACCATACTTTAAAACCTATCTGCATTGTTGTAAAAAGGGTTGTGGTACTTATCCAATCATGCACACCAGCAACACAATAGACATTATATATATAAAGGATTTGAGGGAAAAACCTATTCCAAGAGTGGCCTTCCTCAAGGGGATGGGACTGCTCAGTCAGATAGTCTTGGGAACAACAACAACTTTTCTATTCATTAACCTCCACTTGATGTAGCCCAAAGGGTGTCTGTGGATTGGGCCCAAGATCTCTTTCAACTTATTTGTTCCCATTTTTCACATTTGGCAACTGGCAGTTGTCCCTCATCCTACTAGCTAGCAACAAAGAAACAGACCCATATTTAAGAGCATCTTTTCACTGCAAGATATGATACAGAAATATATAATCATACAGATTATATTTCAACTTTAGCAATATGTGTATATGTGTATATATATATGTGTATATATATATATATATGTATATATATATATTATATATATATATATATATATATATATATATATATATATATGCATCCATTCCCAAATGTCTATTCATTTCTCATTACTTTTTAATCCACCAAGGCATTTACTCACTTCTCTCAATCTACATTCTACATCCACTCCCTTTCCCACCACATTTGCACCCAAGTATCTAAAACTATCCACTTCCTCCAGTCTCTTTTTCCCTTAATACTCATTTCCAGGTTGCTGCCACTTTCTCCCCCTTGTACATCTCATCACCTTACTTTTACCCACATTTATCTCCCACTTCCTCCTCTGATCCTGCTACAAGTACAGTGTCATCAACAAGCAACTAGCTTATTTTGATCTTTTCTCCATTTTCTTTAACCATCTCCAATCCCTGACCCACTATCCTTGGATTTACCTCATGTAGCACCCCATCCATATATAAACTGAACAGCCAGGGTGACATAACACATCCCTGACAAAGTCCCACCTTTAACTCAAACCACTCACTCTCTCCATTTCTGATTTTAACACATGCTCTACTACTTTTGTAAATACTCTTGACTGCTAAGCTTTCCTCCTATTCCATATATCTGCAATATCTCCAACAGTGCCTTCTTACCCTGTCATAAGCCTTTTCCAAATACATAAAAGCCCAAAAAACATAATTACTTTTTCCTAAAGCTTTCTCACATATTTGTCTTACCACAAAAATCTGATCCACACAACCCCTACCTGTCCTAAACCCACACTGTTCACCACCAATTACTCCCTCTCTTCTCCTAATCCTCTCAATCAAAACCCTCCTATAAGCCTTCCCAAATACACTTATCAAACTGATCCCTCTGAAAGTACTATTCACACTTGTCCCCTTTTCCCTTGTAAATTGGAACTATACAGGCACTCCTATAGTCCTCCAGCACTCTACCCTCTCTTAAACAAACATAATAACTTTACCAGCCAGTCCACCATCACTGTACTTCCATTTTTTTTTTTTAGCATCCATCTAACCCAGGTGCCTTACCTGCTCTCATCATTTTAACAACTGATTTCATCTCATCTTTCCTTATTTCTCCACCAGAAATACAAGGTGTGCAAAGATGGTGTGGGGAACACATTCCCATTCCTCCTCCACTCCTAGTTCTACTCTATCCTTCACTCCCTCCCACTTCTCTCTCATTTTCTTGTACTCCTTTTTGTTCTCATTTAAGCAGTTCACTTTAAGGTCCTCCCTAACTTCTGTCCTTTTTCTCTTTCTCCATCTATCCTCCATTCTAAACTTACCTTCTACCAAAAAATGATCTATTACCTCTACTCTCCCCCTTAGAACATGTACTTCTTTTATTCTTCTTACTATACTCCTGGCTACCACTATATAATCCATTAACACTTTATCTACCACCCATTCACCACCTTCTCCCACGTGTACTTATGCTTAACTCTCTTCCTAAACACTGTATTTGCTATCATCAACTCTCTAGACACATCACCATCAACTCCACACTTCCCAACTATTCTGTCTATTGCTTCATTTCCTACCCTAGCATTAAGGTCTCCCAATACCACTACATTAACATTTCATCCTAATCACTATATGCACTCATTTAAATCTATCAAAAAAAGCCTCCCTTTCCTCTACACTCTTCTCACTACCAGGCCCATATGCACTCACAAAAACCCACACCTCCCTTCACAGTTTCAATTTCATCCACATTAACCTTGAAGAAACCTCCTTCCACTACACCATCGGTTCCCAATTTTTGTTGTCCCATTCACCCTTTTCCAGTCACTTTTTCACCTGTGGACTCCTACACTTCCCAATGTGCTTAAACTCGTCTAATGTTAGCCTAAACACAATCAAAAGTAAGTCCCCAGTAATGAACAGGTTAATGAAGTGGCTCTGAACATGTTTACAAATTTCCACTGATTTTCATTTATATAGCATCTTCCCTATATAATAGCTGCAATAGCTGTATTACTATAAATAGCAATATGAATTAATTATTGCACTTACTATTGCCATAATGAAATAAAGGTTATTCATTAATTTTCTCTCTCTTATTCATATATCCCAGGAAAAGGTGGAGTGAAGGTGGAGGTAGAATGTAGATTGAGAGAAGTAAATGCCTTGGTGGATTAAAGAGTGTAATGAGGAATAGACATTTGGGAATGGATGCTAAGAGGAGACTGTATGATGGAGTGATTGTGCCAACAGCACCATATGGGGCAGAAACATGGAACATAAGAGAAGAAGAGAGGAGGAGTTTGAATGTGTTTGAGATGAGGTGTCTGAGAAGTATGATGGGGGTTACTAGGCTAGATAGAGTGAGAAATGAGGTGAGGAGGAGAACAGGGGTGGAAAGGGAGCTGGGAGATAGGGTTGATGAAAGAATATTAGGATGGTTTGGACACATGGAAAGAATGAGTGAAGAAAGACTAGTAAAAGAGGTATGGAAGGCAGATGTGGAGGGAGTGAACATGAAGGGACGTCCTAGGATGAGGTGGTTGGATGGGGTGAAGGGGGCTTTGGGGAAGAGGGGAATGTCTGTTGAGGAAGGACGGGAGAGGACAGAAGATAGGGGTGAATGGAGAATGGTTGTATATGGATGATGTTGTGATTGCATGAGGTGGAATGGGCGGGGGATGGGGGGTGAGGTAATATGTGTGAGCAAAATTTGACGCAGCCTGAAGGGATTTCTCCCCATCTTCTCCTTTTATGCAATGGGGGGGCGGAGAGGGGGGGTCGCCGATTTAATGAAGCGGCCTTGCTGTGGATGTGCTGTGTCTTGCAACACTGCTTCTGACCCAGGGCAGTGGACAAGATGCAGGGATGACCCGTCATCCAGGAGGTGCTAAGATGGGAGGGAGGGTGGAGGGGTGTGGCGTGTATTCAGGGATGGAATGGGTGGGAATGATTTTATGCCTTTTCATTTTTGGCTACCTCCCTTGTAACGGGAAAAAAGCCTTGGTATATGTATGTATGTATGTACATATATTCACGACACTCGTTATTTCAGGAGGCAATAAATCTTCCTGTCATCTCGCAGGCCACTCATGACCATCCCAAGGGCCAAAATTGTCACGTGGGCCGTGTGTTTGACACCCCTGATACTGTTAGCTAATATAGAGCAATTCTAGCATTCAAGCATTCAGTTAGGATTGTGTACAGTAGTATGAATTTTATTCAGAGTCTCCTAATGCCAGTATAATAAATCTAAAATTAAACAGAATCTCTATGGACCCCTGGTTGGGAACCACTGCACTACACACTTGCCTATCTCTACACTTACTAGTATAGCCACCCCTTCTCTCCCTTGTCCTCTCTTCACTCCAGAGATCCTCACAACTACATTCTCAAACTCACCCATCCCTTTAAATTCATTTAACTTAATGCCAACATATCCATTTTCTTCTCACAAACACTGCCTATCTTTACCCATTTACTCTCATCTGTACCACATCCATGCACATTAGAAAACTCAAACCTTAGAGTACTGGTTGGAAAACGACCCCTAGACCCTTTTATGTATTTACATTTTTTTAGGAATGTTCCCTTTGGGGCTACAGGGAGAAGGATGTTTAGTCCTATCCCAGTTCCATTTTTGTCACCTCACACAACTCAAGTGGAAATACTTGGATGACAGTGTTTTTTTTCCTCCTCCACAGGGTTAGGCAAAGAATGGAAATGAATATTCAGAGAAATGGCACAGGACAGTAACAAGAGTGGGGGAACAGCATAAAGGAGGGACAGTTGTAGTATAATCAAGTATCATCATTTCTCTATGAACAGACTGCCTCTATCACAGACAAATGGTTTGTAGGGGCACCTCATATAGACCCTAAAGTATCAGCTGCATGCTACTTAGCAGCTTTTAACCCCACAATAACATGCATCCAATACCCCAGATGGGGTATATATACATACATACATACATATACCAAGGCTTTTTCCCCCTTCCAAGGGAGGTAGCCAAAAAGGGAAAGGCACAAAAACACTCCCACCCATTTCATCCCTAAATACACTCCACACCCCTCCCACCCTTCCTCTCATCTGAGCACCTCCTGGATGACGGGTCATCCCTGCACCCTGCCCACCGCCCTGGGTCAGAAGCAGTGTCGCAAGACACAGTACATCCACAGCGAGGCCGCTTCATTTAATCGGCGACCCCCCCTCTCCGTCCCCCTTTGCATATAAGGCGAGGACGGGGAGAAATCCCTTCGGGCTGCGTCAAAAATTACTCACACATACTACCCCACCCCCCACTTCCCCGCCCATTCCTCCTCATGCAGTCACAACATCATCCATATACAACCATTCTCCACTCACCTCTGTCTTCCGTCCTCTCCCTTCCTTCCTCAACAGACATTCCCCTCTTCCCCAAAGCCCCCTTCACCCCATCCATCCACCTCATCCTAGGACGTCCCCTCATGTTCACTCCCTCCACATCTGCCTTCCATACCTCTTTTACTAGTCTTTCTTCACTCATTCTTTCCATGTGTCCAAACCATCCTAATATTCTTTCATCGACCCTATCTCCCAAATCCTTTTTCACCCCTGTTCTCCTCCTCACCTCCTCATTTCTCACTCTATCTAGCCTAGTAACCCCCACCATACTTCTCAGACACCTCATCTCAAACACATTCAAACTCCTTCTCTCTTCTTCTCTTATGTTCCACGTTTCTGCCCCATACAGTGCTGTTGGCACAATCACTCCTTCATACAGTCTCCTCTTCGCATCCATTCCCAAATGTCTATTCCTCATTACACTCTTTAAACCACCAAGGCATTTACTCGCTTCTCTTAATCTACATTCTACCTCCACCTTCACTCCACCTTTTCCTGCTACACTTGCACCCAAGTATCTAAAACTATCCACTTCCTCCAGTCGCTCTCCCTTAATGTTCACTTCCAGTCTACTGCCACTTTCACCCCTTGTACATCTCATCACCTTACTTTTACCCACATTTATCTTTAGCTTTCTTCTATCACATACTCTCCCAAACTCTGCCACCAGCTTCCTCAATCCCTCCTCTGACCCTGCCACAAGCGCAGTGTCGTCCGCAAACAACAGCTGGCTCACCTCCCACTTTTCTCCATTTTCTTTAACCATCTCCAATCCCTGACTCACTACCCTAGCATTCACCTCTCGCACCACCCCATCCATGTATAAGTTGAACAGCCAGGGCGACATAACGCATCCTTGACGAAGTCCCACCTTTACTTCAAACCACTCACTCTCTCCATTTCTAATCCTAACACATGCTCTACTACTCTCATAAAAACTCTTGACAGCTCCCAAAAGCTTTCCTCCTATCCCATAAATCTGCATAACCTCCCACAGTGCCTTTCTGTCTACCCTATCATAAGCCTTTTCCAGATCCATGAAAGCCCAAAAAACATCCTTCCCCTTTCCTATAGCTTTCTCACATATCTGTCTTACCACAAAGATCTGATCTACACAACCTCTACCCGTCCTAAATCCACACTGTTCCTCACCAATTACTCCCTCTGTTCCTCTCCTAATCATCTCAATTAAGATCCTCCCATAAGCCTTCCCTACTACACTCAACAGGCTAATCCCTCTGAAATTACTACATTCACACTTGTCCCCTTTTCCCTTGTAAAGAGGAACTATACAGGCACTACTCCAGTCCTCCGGTACTCTACCCTCTCTCCAGCAAACATTAAATAACCTCACCAACCAGTCCACCATCACTGCACCTCCCTTTTTCAGACATTCTGCATGACATCCATCCAGACCAGGTGCCTTACCTGCTTTCATCATCTTTACAGCTGCCTTCACCTCATCCTTCCTTATTTCTCCTCCATTCTCCTCACTCATCACTCTCATTTTCTTCGCATTTCCCACTGCAGCTATCTTTCCTTCCCTATCCTCCTTCACATTCAGCAACTCCCTAAAATATTCTGCCCATCTTCCCCTCACTGCCATCTCTTCCATTTTCAACTCTCCATCTGTACCTTTTACCTTTTCTTCCCTACTTGATTTGCCTCCTCTTCCTCTCTTAATTTCTTTCCAAAACATCTTTTTATTACTTTCAAAATTTTCTGTCATACTCCTACCCCATTTCACATCTGCTCTCCTCTTTGCCTCCTTTACCTTTTGCTTTACTTCTCTTTTCTTTTCTTTGTACATCTCATATGACTCCCCTGTCCTCTTTTGTAACCAATCTGTGAATGCTCGCTTCTTCTCTTCTACAGCCTTCTTTGTTTCCTCATCCCACCATTCACTACCCTTTCTTCTATTTCCCCCTGTCCTTCTTGTTCCACACACCATCCTTGCACACTTTAAGACTCCCTCCTTGAACCATCCCCATTCCTCCTCCACACCCATCTCTGCTCTATCCTTTACTCCCTCCCACTCCTCCTTCAGCTTCTTTTCGTACTCCTTCTCCTTTTCCTTTTCATTCAAGGAGTTCACTCTAAGAACCTCCCTTCCCCCCATCCTCTTGCACAGGAGCCGGAGAGGAGTTCCTGCAAGCTCCAGCAGCACTGCACCTATTTCCTACACAGTTTTACATGAGAAAACCTGAAATCTATTCCTTGCCTTATCTTCCTATCATCATTTGCCATAGATGACAGCTTTGGCCATAAATTACATTTTATCTAGTTGTACTATACAGGAAGAGAGCTATGCTTGTGGCGACCCATCTTTGTATCTTTCAGCATCAAGTTTTTTCTTAAAATCTTGAATAGTATTTGCACACAATACTGCATCACTATTTATCAAATAATTTCTGATGTTAAATGAATCCTTGAGAGTCCTCCTTGCTTAGTGTCCCTACTATCTTAACTCATTAGTCTCCAGCACAAAGTGGACAAGCATCCTGTCTGCTACAGCTACACAAATTCTACTGGAAGCAGGGACAATATCCTGCAGTAGATTCTTCACCCATTCTTCCAGGGATCAAAGTACTGTATAATACATTTAGTAATACTTTACTTGATAAAGCTTTAATGAGTAGGACATCACACTGGGAATAAAGGCTTCATTCTCACATGATGTTTCTTCCAACATTTTTGTTGGCATTTGTAACTTTAGTTGGCATTTGTAAAAAGGTGAGGAGGAGAACAGGGGTGGAAAGGGGGTTGGGAGATAGGGTTGATGAAAGAGTATTGGAATGGTTTGGACACATGGAAAGAATGGGTGAAGAAAGACTAGTAAAAGAGGTATGGTGGATGGATTGGGTGAAGGGGGCTTTGGGGAAGAGGGGAATGTTTGTTGAGGAAGGACAGGAGAGGACAGAAGATAGAGGTGAATGGAGAATGGTTGTATATGGATGATGTTGTGATGCATGAGGTGGAATGGGTGGGGGGATGGGAGGGTGAAGTAGTATGTGTGAGCAAATTTTGACGCAGCCTGAAGGAATTTCTCCCCATCTTCTCCTTTATGCATGGGGGGACGGAGAGGGGGGGTCGCCGATTTAATAAAGCGGCCTTGCTGTGGATGTGCTGTGTCTTGCAACACTGCTTCTGACCCAGGGCAGTGGACAAGGTGCAGGGATGACCCGTCATCCAGGAGGTGCTAAGATGGGAGGGAGGGTGGAGGGGTGTGGAGTGTATTCAGGGATGGAATGGGTGGGAATGATTTTATGCCTTTTCATTTTTGGCTACCTCCCTTGTAACGGGAAAAAAGCCTTGGTATATGTATGTATTTGTAACTTCTATACAATATACCTTAACTGGAACCATATATGAATTCTAAACAAGGTACAATATCTGAAAAACTGTAAATAAGGTACCAAAGCCCCTTTCCCTGCACACTACAATAGTTTATACAGTTATGATAATCTTGACCTTCTACTGCTATGTTTGAGAACCAGTTTTGTTTCTGCTCAGACCCTTTGGCATGTTGAATTTTCTTTTCTGGAAGCAGCTGACAAAGAAGTATTTTAGGCAGTATCTTGGTCTTTATCCTCATTTTACATTTTACAGTTATCATATAGATTTGAATTCATTTATTGTTCCAGCTTGGGCTATTGTGTATTTACCTAATTGTAGTATAAAGGAATGGAGCAATGCTTGTTGGGTCCCATCTCTTCTCCAATATTTCTAGCCTCAAGTTCATGCATGGTTCCAACTTGGTCTACATAATTTCATATTATTAGAATTGAATACAATTAGGTAAATTTCTCCAACTGCACAATAGCATATAATGTTTATGTTTATACACAAAATTATTTTCATACCTGATGATGAAACATAGCATGGAAGAAAGAACAGATGCCCTGAGACACATGTGCTGGCAACATCTTCTGTGCAGTCTCTGGTGCATGGATCACTACAGTAATTTTGACACAGGTGTCCACATGCTAGCTGGATCTTGCAAGTACTTTTGCAGTATTTTCTTGTAGCTTCCACACTACATTCGATATCTACCTCATGGCCACAGGAATTTATCACTTTCTTCACTATGACCTGGCAACTTAAACACTGTTCAAAACACTTTCTTTGACAGTGATGTCCACATGGATGTGTCTTCATGCAAGGCTCCAAGCATTTTGTAGCCTCCTTTAATAAGTGACACATGGTTTCCTGCTCATGACCACATGGAAGTGTTTTTGTGCATAGTGTTGTGCAATGTACATCAATTTCTGCTTGAAAACATTTAATTTCTTGTTCATGACCACATGGCAGAACAGTATTCCTGGGTTCTTTACACACAAAACAACCTTCTGGCAAATGGCATGGCAATGCTGCTTCATGACCACATGGCAGCATTTTACTCACTGCTACTTCACACAATCCACATTGTTCGTAACAATATCTAGGACACTCATGATCAAGGATGCATCGATGTGGTCGACGTTTACATGGCTGCCTGCATTTGAATTTGCTATGGTCTGGATCTATGGCTAAGTGACATGTCATTGTACACTGATGGCCACAAGCGAGTATCTTTTTACAAGGAGTTTTGCATACTACCATACTAGGATTGTCTGAACAGTCCATTTGCTGAACATGTTGGCACAATGGAAGTACTCGTTCAACAACCGTAGGGCAATGAAATCTCGATACTTCAACACTGCATGGTACTGGGTGCACATGACCACATGGCAATTCCTTTTCCACCATGATTTTGCAAACACATTTCATCCAACACAAATCAAGACATGGGTGATTACGTTCACAAACACGATCACACTTCATTAAACACATAATTTCCTTATGATTCATGTCTTGTAAATGACAAGGTTGTTGGCAAGGATGACCACAAGAAGGCAATGGTTTGAGGCAGGGCATATGACATCCACCATTAGGGGATTTGATAAAGAAGTCATAAGCAGTTTCCACTCTGCTTAAATTATATGGATGATTTACACACTTTAGTGTTAATGATTCTCCAATAGACCCTGTTTGTTTCAACTTCAGTTCAATAGTTTTCCAAAGGTTGCTGGAGCTTCTTAGTATATTCATGTTTCCCACAAGATAGAACCCATGCTTGGCACGAGATAGTGCTACACATACACGGTTATCTATTCGAAGAAAGCCTACATTCCCTTCTTTGTTGCTTCGTACTAATGATAAAAGAATTATATTACTTTCTTCTCCTTGGAAGGCATCTACTATGCTGATCCGCACACCATCACATTTGTGACACTCTCTCTGGAGCTGCAGGGTAAAAATCGAGTATATGATTAGAGCAACAAAAGTTTAGATATCAATCATCTGCAATCATTGCAAAGACTTGGCTTTAGAATGTTTTCAGGATATAACAACTTATTCCCAAACTGTATTGAATACAATTTCTCTCACCTTACGAAGAAGGAAGAACTGTCCTGTGTATGGGGTGAGGACAGTGATATCATTTGGGGAATAACCTTGCAGCATAAGGTGGCGACACAAAGCCATGATGAACTGTCCTTCAAACTCATTTTCATAGCTGTCATCATTAATTGGCTGACAAGTAAAAATTCATTGAATAACAAAGAAATTGTAGAAGGATTTAAATTAATACAATGGTACCCTGGATTCCTTGGGCATGATACCCCATGTGTGAATGGATTTTGTACTGTTGTAGTGCAGGCTAGTGCAAGATAACATGTTCTGTATCTTTAGTACAGTGACTGTGTATGATGCTTAATTTTTTCTGTATTAGTACTATTTAATTGTTGCTTGAAAAATCTGGTGGCACACTGGTACAGTTTGAAACTTGGTAGTGAATTATTGTCTGGGGGTGTTCCAGGGTACTTGAAGAATTGCTGGAATTGTTGGTCTGGTGCCTAAGGAGCCTCAACTGAATTACAATGGGTTTACATCAATATCCACACATCTGAGATTTCACAAAATCTCCACCTCCATCTGAAGTTAGAAGTGGTTGGTACATGGTGTCCTGTTATTATGTCATGTATGCCATGTTATACTTCAAATGGATTCATATTGTATGTCAGAGGAATGACATAAATATACATACATATACCAAGGCTTTTTCCCCCTTCCAAGGGAGGTAGCCAAAAAGGGAAAGGCATAAAAACACTCCCACCCATTTCATCCCTAAATACACTCCACACCCACATAAATATAGCTAGGATATAGTAGAAATACACCAAAAATGGGTTGTTGTAATACCACAACACAAAGGCTTTAAATCCCTCGGCATCACCCTAGGATACAGAGTGGAAGGAGGCAAATTTTTGTGCTGACTCCAGCTAAAAAGGATGCACAGATTAAGATGGCACACAGTGGCACCTAGAAGTAGTGCCCATTTGCTTATGACTATAGAACCAAGTGGGTAACAGATAGGTAGCTAATAAATGTTTGTACACCCTCATACAAAATAAAGAGTTGATTGTGTGAGGAAAGGCAAGTAGGAGAATCTAGAACAAGTTTATCTATTTAGTGATTTGTGGCACCCATACACATGGCACCTCCCTATGCCCTATATTAGTGGGTTGTGCTCTATTCTAAATCACCCTATATACATACGCCATAGAAGTAAGAATATTTTTGTATCTTACCTATGTTTATCCCTAGTGAAGCAGGATATCCCATATTAAAAGGGGAAAATGTTTACACTGTGCTTGGAACAATAGAAAGTGTCCAATTTATGACCAGATTGGGACTCGACTCAATCACGCCAGGACAGCAACATATAAGTGAGGGCCTGCTGTCTGGTATTTCTCTTTCTTTATACATATACCAAAGGCTTTTTCACCTTTACAATGGAGGTTACCAGAGTCAATAGGCATATTCCAATCCCAATCACCACCCTCCCTCTCTCTTATCTTGGCTCCTCCTGGATGATGGGTCATTCCTGCATATCATTCATCACCTTGGGTCAGAAGCAATGCACCAAGACATAGCACATCCACAGCAAGGCCACTTAGCAACCACCCCTCTCTGTCCCCTCATGCAGAAAGAGAAGAGAGAGAATTCCCTTTGGGCTGTGTCAAAATATCATTCACACATAACCACTCCCTCACCCTCCCTATCTACCACACACTCCTTTCCAAGCATCACAGTGTCATACATACACAGCCAAAAAAATAAGTACATACACATCCACAAAATAAGTACAACCACAAGTACAAAAAAATGTATAACAAAACTTGAAAGAATACAAAGAGCAATTACAAAACTAGCACCAACACTCTCAGAACTATCATATGAAGAGACTAACAAAACTTAAACTACATACATTAGAACAAAGAAGAGAGATAGGAGACTTGATAACTATTTATAGAATCATGGAAGGCATAGAAAATATTGATAGAGAGGTTCTAATAAAATGGGATAGTGGCAATACAAGAGGACACAAAGAAAATCAAGAAAGACAGTTATAGAAGGGACCTGAAAAAGAACAGCTTTCCCCACAGAGTAACAGACATCTGGAACAAGTTGGATGAAAAAGTGGCATGTGCAAAACCAATTCATGAATTTAAAAACAGTTTGGATAAAATAAGATATGAAGACGGGACACCATGAGAATAGCTCCCCTTCCCGTAAAATACAACTAGGTAAATACACTCAGGGCTCAAACATGGGTAAGTGCCACCCTGGGATGAGTCAAAAAGTGGCCCCCCCCACACACACACACCACCTTCCATATCTGATGGTCACTAGCACGATTCACATGTTACATGCATCCACAAAACAATGTTTATACCCAAACACGTGCGATGAAAAAGATTTTCCAGGATTTAGTAAGTATGAAAGCAGGAACTTAAGTCGATTATTAGAGATAGAGAGAGATATGAGCAAAAATAGGATTCGGTGGGAGAGTGAAATTATGGACTTAAGAAAAGACATCGTAGGATTAATAGACTGCTTAGCACAGGCGAATCACGAAATTTCTGACCTAAGAAAAACCAACTTGGATCTTAAAAACGAGATTAAAGAAATGAAAAGGGATATAAATGAGTTGAAGAATGATAACGAAAAGAAGAAAACTAACGACAATAACAACAGCAAAAATTTAAAGATAGAGGTGAACAATAAATTACAAGAATTGACACAAAAGACCGAAGAGAACCTAGGTGAGGAAAGTATAGTATTCAGAAAATTAAGAAGTGGAAGGAAAACATTGAAAACAAGGAAATTGCTTTTAAAGAAATAGTCAAGCGGCAAATGCAGGATAATGCAAAAGACACAATTATCCAAGTGATTAACGAAAAAGAAAACTGGGTCAGGGATACAGTAGATAGAAAAAAATGTATTGTGGTATATGGACTAAAAGAAAAACATAGATTGGTGAGGTACATGAGAGAAAAAGAAGAAAAAGAGACAGCAGTAGAAATCCTAAATGAAATTCAGGGGGGAGAAAGAGATGCACGCATAGACCTGGAAGAGACATATAGAATCGGTCGCTATTCTAAGGATAGAAATCGACCTCTAAAGATAAAATTAAGGTCACATATGGTAGTAGAAGACATATTTGAAAAAGTAGGCAACTTGGCAAAGAGTGAAAAGTACAATAAGATATGGATAAAAAGAGAAATGAGTACTGAGGAATTAGAAAAAGAAAAGTCAAGCGGCAAATGCAGGATAATGCAAAAGACACAATTATCCAAGTGATTAACGAAAAAGGAAACTGGGTCAGGGATACAGTAGATAGAAAAAAATGTATTGTGGTATATGGACTAAAAGAAAAACCTAGATTGGTGAGGTACATGAGAGAAAAAGAAGAAAAAGAGACAGCAGTAGAAATCCTAAATGAAATTCAGAGGGGAGAAAGAGATGCACGCATAGACCTGGAAGAGATATATAGAATCGGTCGCTATTCTAAGGATAGAAATCGACCTCTAGAGATAAAATTAAGGTCACATATGGTAGTAGAAGACATATTTGAAAAAGTAGGCAACTTGGCAAAGAGTGAAAAGTACAATAAGATATGGATAAAAAGAGAAATGAGTACTGAGGAATTAGAAAAAGAAAAGTCAAGCGGCAAATGCAGGATAATGCAAAAGACACAATTATCCAAGTGATTAACGAAAAAGGAAACTGGGTCAGGGATACAGTAGATAGAAAAAAATGTATTGTGGTATATGGACTAAAAGAAAAACATAGATTGGTGAGGTACATGAGAGAAAAAGAAGAAAAAGAGACAGCAGTAGAAATCCTAAATGAAATTCAGGGGGGAGAAAGAGATGCACGCATAGACCTGGAAGAGACATATAGAATCGGTCGCTATTCTAAGGATAGAAATCGACCTCTAAAGATAAAATTAAGGTCACATATGGTAGTAGAAGACATATTTGAAAAAGTAGGCAACTTGGCAAAGAGTGAAAAGTACAATAAGATATGGATAAAAAGAGAAATGAGTACTGAGGAATTAGAAAAAGAAAAGTCAAGCGGCAAATGCAGGATAATGCAAAAGACACAATTATCCAAGTGATTAACAAAAAAGGAAACTGGGTCAGGGATACAGTAGATAGAAAAAAATGTATTGTGGTATATGGACTAAAAGAAAAACATAGATTGGTGAGGTACATGAGAGAAAAAGAAGAAAAAGAGACAGCAGTAGAAATCCTAAATGAAATTCAGGGGGGAGAAAGAGATGCACGCATAGACCTGGAAGAGACATATAGGATCGGTCGCTATTCTAAGGATAGAAATCGACCTCTAAAGATAAAATTAAGGTCACATATGGTAGTAGAAGACATATTTGAAAAAGTAGGCAACTTGGCAAAGAGTGAAAAGTACAAAAGATATGGATAAAAAGAGAAATGAGTACTAAGGAATTAGAAAAAGAAAAGTCACTAAGAGAAGAAGAAAAGGAAAAAAACTTGATGAGAACAGAGACAGAATGCAAAGAATTCCATTGGAGAGTAATCGACATGAGATTGAGACAATGGCGCATCAAAACGAAAAAACCAAGGACAGAAAAAATAATGGAGAAGGAAGAAAATTAAAAGTGGCCTATACTAACATAGACGGATTAATTTCAGGTCTGAACGAACTCAATGATTATCTGTTAGAAGAACAACCAGACATAATGGGAATTCTAGAGACTAAACTAAGAGGTGCAATACCATCCACCGTTATTGGACAAGGTCTATACAATTACTGGATAAAAAACAGGGACAAGAAACAGGGAGGGGGAATCATGTTCTTGGCCAAGAAAAACCTAAAAGTGACAAAAATTGCAGAGGGCAAAGGTAATGTTGAACTGATCATGATAAAAGTCGAAGGCAAGAATATGAAAAGTAGAAAGTTTAGTCGAAGGCAAGAATATGAAAAGTAGAAAGTTTGTGGTGACCTATGTGCCTCCAAAAACGAATGCTTGAAAGAGAACGAACATACAAAAATGCTAGAAGATACAAAAAAATCACTAAACGAGATACTAATGGGTAAGGGTAATCTGGTAATTATGGGGGACTTCCATTGCAAAGAAATTTGTTGGGACAACATGACAGTGCGAGGAGATGACTTGTGGGGCAATGTACTGCTAGACAAGACCATGGAGTACACAATGACCCAATGAGTCAGTGAAAACACAAGGTACAGAAACAATGAAGAGCCACTGAAACTAGATTTAATATTCACAACAGAACCTGAAATAGTGGACAGAGTCCATTATAAGACACCAATTAGAAAGAGTGACCATGTACTCATCGAAACTGCACTAAAGGAAGAAATAGACACGGAGAGGAACGAAAAGTATAGGAAAGGAAGATTGATGTATAACTAAACAGACTTTGCAAAACTAAAGACATTCTTCCGGAATGCAAACTGGAAAAAATTCTATATGGAAGAGATACAGTGGAAGAGAAATGGAATATATTGATGGACAATTACAATGAAGGGGTAAACAGGCATGTACCAAGACAAAAGCGAGGGAGTACATTAAATGTTGGTTCAACAAAAGACAGAAGGGACAAAGCTTGGAAAAGGTGGAGAAAAGACAAAACACAAAGCAAATGGCAAACTTATATAAACTATAGAAATGAGTATGTTAATGTGAGACGAGAGGAAAAAAGGAACCATGAGAAGGATATTATAGATAAATGCAAATATCAACCCAAGCTATTCTATCAGTATGTGAATGGTTAACTTAAAACCAAACAGGAAAGCTTCTAGGAGCTGTAGAGTAGTAGAGCATGTGTCAGGATTAGAAATGGTGAGAGTGAGTGGTTCGAGGTAAAGGTGGGTCTTTGTCAAGGATGCGTTATGTTGCCCTGGCTGTTCAACTTATAACTGGATGGGGTAGTGCGAGAGGTAAATGCAAGGGTGGTGGGTCAGGGATTGGAGATGGTTAATGAAAAAAGAGAAAAGTGGGAGGTGAGCCAGCTGTTGTTTGCTGATGACACTGCACTTGTGGTAGGATTGGAGGAGGGATTAAGGAAGTTGGTGACAGAGTCTGGGAGGGTGTGTGAAAGAAGAAAACTGATGATAAATGTGGGTAAAAGTAAGGTGATGACATGTACAAGGGGTGAAAGTGGCAGTAGACTGGAAGTGAGCATTAAGGGAGAGCAACTGGAGGAAGTGGACAGTTTTGGATACTTGGGTGCAAATGTGGCAGGAAAAGGTGGAGTGAAGGTGGAGGTAGAATGTAGATTGAGAGAAGCGAGTAAATGCCTTGGTGAATTAAAAAGTGTAGTGAGGAATAGACATTTGGGAATGGATGCTAAGAGGAGACTGTATGATGGAGTGGTTGTGCCAACAGCACTGTATGGGGCAGAAACATGGAACATAAGAGAAGAAGAGAGAAGGAGTTTGAATGTGTTTGAGATGAGGTGTCTGAGAAGTATGATGGGAGTTACTAGGCTAGATAGAGTGAGAAATGAGGAGGTGAGGAGGGAGAAGGAAGAGACGGGGGTGGAAAGGGAGTTCGGAGATAGGGTTGATGAAAGAGTATTTGGATGGTTTGGACACATGGAAAGAATGAATGAAGAAAGACTAGTGAGAGAGGTATGGAAGGCAGATGTGGAGGGAGTGAACATTAAGGGATGTCCTAGGATGAGATGGATGCATGGGGTTAAGGGGGCTTTGGGGAAGAGGGGAATGTCTGTTGAGGAAGGATGGGAGAAGACAGAAGATAGGGGTGAATGGAGAATGGTTGTATATGGATGATGTTGTAATGCATGAGGTGGAATGGATGGGGGAATGGGGGGTGAGGTAATATGTGTGAGCAAATTTTGACGCAGCCCGAAAAATTTTCTCCCCGTCTTCTCCTTTTCTGCATGGAGGGACAGAGAGGGGGTGTCGCCGATTTAATGAAGCGGCCTTGCTGTGGATGTGCTGTGACTTGTGACACTGCCTCTGACCCAGGGCAGTGGACAAGGTGCAGGGATGACCCATCATCCAGGAGGTACTAATATGAGGGAGGGTGAAGGGGAGTGGAGTGTATTTAGGGATGGTATGGGTGGGAATGATTTTATGCCATTTCTTTTTGGCTACCTCCCTTGAAAGGGGGAAAAACCCTTGGTAAATGTATGTATGTATGTACATGTCCCTATTACCTATTACAGTGGTGTGATATACATACATATGCCAAGGCTTTTTCCCCCTTACAAGGGAGGTAGCCAAAAAGAAAAAGGCATAAAATCATTCCCACCTATTCCATCCCTAAATACACTCCACTCCCCTTCACCCTCCCTCCCATCTTAGCACCTCCTGGATGACGGGTCATCCCTGCACCTTGTCCGCTGCCCTGGGTCAGAGGCAGTGTCGCAAGGCAAGCACATCCACAGCAAGGCCGCTTCATTAAATTGGCGACACCCCCTCTCTCCGTCCCCCCATGCATAAAAGGAGAAGACGGGGAGAAATCCCTTCAGGCTGCGTCAAATTTTGCTCACACATACTACCTCACCCCCCCCATCCCCCCGCCCATTCCACCTCATGCATCACAACATCATCCATATACAACCATTCTCCATTCACCCCTATCTTCTGTCCTCTCCCGTCCTTCCTCAACAGACATTTCCCTCTTCCCCAAAGCCCCCTTCACCCCATCCATCCATCTCATCCTAGGACGTCCCTTCATGTTCACTCCCTCCACATCTGCCTTCCATACCTCCTTTACTAGTCTTTCTTCACTCATTCTTTCCATGTGTCCAAACCATCCTAATACTCTTTCATCAACCCTATCTCCCAACTCCCTTTCCACCCCTGTTCTCCTCCTCACCTCCTCATTTCTCACTCTATCTAGCCTAGTAACTCCCATCATACTTCTCAGACACCTCATCTCAAACACATTCAAACTCCTTCTCTCTTCCTCTCTTATGTTCCATGTTTCTGCCCCATATGGTGCTGTTGGCACAATCACTCCATCATACAGTCTCCTCTTAGCATCCATTCCCAAATGTCCATTCCTCACTACACTTTTTAATCCACCAAGGCATTTACTCGCTTCTCTTAATCTACATTCTACCTCCACCTTCACTCCACCTTTTCCTGCCACATTTGCACCCAAGTATCCAAAACTGTCCACTTCCTCCAGTTGCTCTCCCTTAATGCTCACTTCCAGACTGCTGCCATTTTCACCCCTTGTACATCTCATCACCTTACTTTTACCCACATTTATCTTTAGCTTTCTTCTATCACACACTCTCCCAAACTCTGTCACCAACTTCCTCATTCCCTCCTCTGATCCTGCCACAAGTGCAGTGTTGTCTGCAAACAACAGCTGGCTCACCTCCCACTTTTCTCCATTTTCTTTAACCATCTCCAATCCCTGACCCACCACCCTTGCATTTACCTCTCGCACCACCCCATCCATGTACAAGTTGAACAGCCAGGGAGACATAATGCATTCCTGATGAAGTCCCACCTTTACCTCGAACCACTCACTCTCTCCATTTCTAATCCTGACACATGCTCTACTACTCTCATAAAAACTCTTGACAGCTCCTAGAAGCTTTCCTCCTATCCCGTATATCCGCAAAACCTCCCGCAGTGCCTTCATGTCTACCCTGTCGTAAGCCTTTTCCAGATCCATAAAAGCCCAAAAAACATCCTTACCCTTTCCTATAGCTTTCTCACATATCTGTCTTACCACAAAAATCTGATCTACACAACCTCTACCCGTCCTAAATCCACACTCCTCACCAATTACTCCCTCTGTTCCTCTCCTAATCATCTCAATCAAGATCCTCCCATAAGCCTTCCCAACTACACTTAACAAGCTAATCCCTCTGAAACTACTACACTCACACCTGTCCCCTTTTCCCTTGCAAAGTGGAACTATACAGGCACTTCTCCAGTCCTCCAGAACTCTACCCTTTTTCCAGCAAACATTAAATAACCTCACCAACCAGTCTACCATAACTGTACCTCCTTTTTTTAGACATTCTGCATGGCATCCATCCAGACCAGGTGCCTTACCTGCTTTTATCATCTTAACAACTGCCTTCACCTCATCCTTCCTTATTTCTCCTCCATTTTCCTCATTCATCACTCTCATTTTCTTAGCACTTTCCACTGCAACTATCTTTCCCTCCCTATCCTCCTTCACATTTAGCAACTCCCTAAAATATTTTGCCCATCTTCCCCTTACTGCTTTCTCTTCCATTATCATCTCTCCATCTGCACCCTTTACCTTTTCTTCTCTACTTGATTTGCCTCCTCTTCCTCTCTTAATTTCTTTCCAAAACATCTTTTTATTACTTTCAAAATTTTCTGTTATACTCTTACCCCATTTCACATTTGCTCTCCTCTATGCCTTCTTTACCTTTTGCTTTACTTCTCTTTTCTTTTCTTTGTACCTCTCATATGACTCCCTCGTCCTATTTTGTAACCAATCTCTGAATGCACGCTTCTTCTCTCCTACAACCTTCTTTGTTTTCTCATCCCACCATTCACTACCCTTCCTTCTATTTCCTCCTGTCCTTCTTGTTCCACACACCATCTTTGCACATGTTGTGACTCCCTCCTTGAACCATCCCCATTCCTCCTCCACTCCTAGTTCTTCTCTATCCTTCACTCTCTCCCACTCCTCTCTCAGCTTCTTCTTGTACTCCTTCTCCTTTTCATTTAAAGAGTTCACTCTAAGCACCTCCCTACCTTTTGTCCTTTTCCTTTCTCCATCTATCCTCCACTCTCAACTTACCTTCCACCAAAAAATGATCTGATATTCCCCCACCCTCTCCCCTTAGCACATGTACATCCTTAACTCTTCCTATTATACTCCTATCTACCACTACATAGTCCATTAACGCTCTATCTATCACCCTTCCATCCACCACCCTCTCCCATGTGTACTTATGCATGACTTTCTTCAGAAACACTGTATTTGCTATCATCAACTCTCTTTCTAGACACATTTCCACCATCAACTCTCCACTATGATTCTTTCCTGGAACTCCACATTTCCCAACCACTCCGTCAATTGGTTCAATTGCGTGGATGTGGTACAGATGACAGTAAAAGGGAAGAGATAGGTAATATGTCCGTGAGAAGAAAGATGGATGTGTTGGCTTTAAGTGAAACTAAGTTGAGAGGGAAGGGCAAGTGTAAGTTTGGGAGTGTAAGTGGGAGGTTCTCAGGAGTGAAGAGAGGGCGAGGGAGAGAAGGGGTGGTTATACTAGTAAGTGAAGAGATAGGTAAATGTGTAGTGGTTTAGAAGGAGGTTTCCTCAAGGATAATGTGGATGAAGGTGAAACTGGGAAAGGAGAGGTGGGTTTTTGTAAGTGCATATGGGCCTGGTAGTGAGAAGAGTGTAGAAGAAAAGGAGGCTTTTTGGATAGATTTAAATGAGTGCATAGAGGGATTAGGGAGAAATGTCAATGTAATAGCACTGAGAGACCTTAATGCTAGGGTGTGATATACAATGGTAAGAAAATCCCAGCAATGTTTAATATCCCCTTTCTGCCTAGCCAATAGGCTTTTTTCCTTTACAAGAGAGGTTTCCTAATTAATAATAAAGTCAAAGTAGAAAGACTCACAGTTTTCTCTGGATACTGATGAGTAACAAAGAATACATTCTTTTCAAGTCCCATGACATCTGGATAGTCATGAACAGATGGGTCATCCTGAAGGCTTGGGTAGATGCTTGGTACTAAGAGCTCAGAAATTGTGGGTCGCATGCGATGTTGAGAGGCCAGTGTCTCGTACCTGCAACAAAAATACATTTTATACACATGGAAAGAAAAAAAAAAAAAGAAAAAAAAAAAAAAAGTCATGTATAAATAAGACCAATATTTCAATAATGATTGTGCAATTTTTTAATTCTTACTGAACATTGTTGTTTATCATCCGCTCAAAGAGTGATGTCTCAAGTCCATACTTAGTGGCCAATTCAAAGGCATTTGTACTAGGACGTAGCTGCTGATGATCACCTGAATATAAAAGTCATTACATTTATTTGATGTACACAGTACAAGGATTTCCAATTTTTCTCAGTTTAGAAAATTTAATTCATAAACTTGTCTTACCTATCATGATCAAATGTTGGCAACTTGGAGAAATTGCTGCCATCACATGTGCCTCCAATATCTCAGCTGCTTCTTCTACAATAACTTTAAGAATACATTAACTTTGCATCTTCATATTTGAAAGTTAAAAACATAAATTCAGACATGTCTGAACAACACCAAAGACATTTTGCTAGCACATATCCAAATTCAATAGGTTTTCAACCATTACCAACACTTTTGTGTTTCACAATTTAGCAGATTTAAATTTTACTATGTGGTAGATACAAGTCAAACATTTCATATACCACATGAGGCAGCTGTTCTACTAGTACCATGTACCCCAAATACTACCTGCTGCATGGTTGGACTGTGAACAACAAAACTGGCTCCCGCACTGTTGACCCGCCAGTGAGGAGGGTGTGTTGGACACCCAGATGGAGGAAAAAGAAAACCATCAAAAGGGGAGATGGGTAGATAAACTAAGTCAATGGCCATCCAACCCCATTATAGGTCACTAACCCACATATTTACCATGCTAGGCAGAGTCCTGGATGCTGAGTGTGTGTGTGTGTGGGGGGGGGAATCTGTCACTCAGATATTTTTACATGTCTACACTTTTATCACCTCCAGAGCATTCCCCATGTGAAACAAAGCACAAGTGTGTTTTCCACTGTACAAAACAATTCTGGAACTCTTGCAAAGATATGCAATTTAACAGTCATTTTCTTCTTAACCTTTTCACATTTGCACATTTTTCTTTGACGACTTTCTTCGTTTGGAGAAAGAAGAAGAAGAAGAACAAAGAGAGAAAGAGAGAGAGAGAGAGAGAGAGAGAGAGAGAGAGAGAGAGAGAGAGAGAGAGAGAGAGAGAGAGAGAGAGAGAGAGAGACTGTCTCACACTCACTGCACATTGTGATGAAATCACCACTCTCCACTTTGCCACAGGTGGGCATTTCAGTCTCGCAAATGTTTCAGAGCTGATAAGTATAAAGTGGACAATTCCTCTCACATTGAAGAAATAAATCAACATCATCTTGACATTGGAGTTCATTTGACACCCTTTTTTGGGTCATGGCAACATTGAATGTTTCCATTGACTTGACTGCCATTTTATTTCCAGGTTGTAGCTGTAGCACCAGCTTTCTTCACCAGTGTTGACCTTCAAAAAAGTTCTGGATCAGCTTCCAACTTTTCAGTTCTTCCCATACATTCATTTGTGGCAACTTTTGATGATCTGTGAACAAGCAAGGCACCAATTTCATTGCAACACTTTTCATCCTCAATTCCTCAATCAAAATACATTGACAGGAGCTCCAGGACACACCAGTTAAATCAAGTTCTTCAATTGTTTGGTGACAGTCCTCAGATCAGTTAATGAATTTTCTTACTATTTTCATTCATTCAGGAGGTTGATGCTTACCCTGAAGGAGACTGGTCTTCCAGCGATAACCATTCCTTGAGCGTTCAAACCACTCATAACCTTGTGTTTTGGCCATGGCAGTATCTATGTAAGCTGTTTAAAGCCTGACAACTGTTTTGGCTGCAGTTTTCTCCAGCAAATAACAGAATTTCATTGCATCACACTTCCTTTCCTCCATTGTACAAAAGAGACAAAATGATGCAAAACACTTCAAAACAATGGCAATTCACGTGCAATACATCTTCCCATGATGAGACCAGTGAGCAGACTGCTGCCTAATGGTCATCTCGTATTGCATCTAGCAGCAGAAGCCTGAACTATTATGGGTTTGTCCCACACAATACTCTTATGGTTACTTTTGGGCATCTCCTCATATATTTATGGGTACCATACTGGACACATGGTGGATATGGGTCAACAACCTGTCCCCGTCAAAATCAGCAAGCAAACCAGCTGTGCAAGTGCTGCATGTTGCAAACAAGGTTTTATATATATATATATATATACATATATATGTACAACACTGAATGGGTCCCAGTGAACAGAGATGCATTTTTATCAACCACAATACACTTTAATTCTAAGCCATCAACATCATTTTCCGTGGAGGCTAACATGTAGAAATTGAAATGTGGTATGGCCAAGGACTCGAACCAGGCTATCATGTGACATGTGCTTTAGTGACTTACTGATTCCACCATCAAGGCTCAACTTATATCTCTCTTGATGGCACAATCAGTAAGTCACTAAAGCACTTGTCATGTGATAGCTTTGGCTATACCACATTTCAATTTCTGCATGTTAGCCTCCATGGATCTCCCGATGTTGATGGCTTAGAATTAAAGTGTATTGTGGTAGATATATATATATATATATATATATATATATATATATGTATGTATGTATATATATATGTATGTATATATATATATGTATATATGTATGTGGGTAAAAGTAAGGTGATGAGATGTACAAGGGGTGAAAGTGGCAGTAATCTGGAAGTGAGCATTAAGGGAGAGCAACTGGAGGAAGTGGATAGTTTTAGATACTTGGGTGCAAATGTGGCAGGAAAAGGTGGAGTGAAGGTGGAGGTAGAATGTAGATTGAGAGAAGCGAGTAAATGCCTTGGTGGATTAAAAAGTGTAATGAGGAATAGAAATTTGGGAATGGATGCTAAGAGGAGACTGTATGAAGGAGTAACTGTGCCAACAGCACTCTATGGGGCAGAAACATGGAACATAAGAGAGGAAGAGAGAAGGAGCTTGAATGTGTTTGAGATGAAATGTCTGAGAAGTATGATGGGGGTTACTAGGCTAGATAGAGTGAGAAATGAGGAGGTGAGGAGGAGAACAGGGGTGGAAAGGGAGTTGGGAGATAGGGTTGATGAAAGAGTATTAGGATGGTTTGGACACATGGAAAGAATGAGTGAAGAAAGACTAGTAAAGGAGGTATGGAAGGCAGATGTGGAGGGAGTGAACATGAGGGGACGTCCTAGGATGAGATGGATGGATGAGATGAAGGGGGCTTTGGGGAAGAGGGGAATGTCTGTTGAGGAAGGACAGGAGAGGACAAAAGACAGGGGTGAATGGAGAATGGTTGTATATGGAAGATGTTGTGATGCATGAGGTGGAATGGATGGGGGGTGAGGTAGTGTGTGTGAGCAAAATTTTGACGCAGCCCAAAGGGATTTCTCCCCGTCCTCTCCTTTATATAGGGGGACGGAGAGGGGGGGTCGCCGATTTAATGAAGCGGCCTTGCTGTGGATGTGCTGTGTCTTGCGACACTGCTTCTGACCCAGGGCAGTGGACAGGGTGCAGGGATGACCCGTCATCCAGGAGGTGCTAAGATGGGAGGGAGGGTGGAGGGGTGTGGAGTGTTTTCAGGGATGGAATGGGTGGGAATGATTTTATGCCTTTTCCTTTTTGGCTATCTCCCTAGTAAGGGGGAAAAAGCTTTGGTATGTGTGTGTATGTATGTACGTGTGTATGTATGTATGTATGTATATATATATATGAAGGGGAAGGTAGTTGCAGTGGGAAGTTGGATGGATGTTAGGAAAAATGTCTGAAAAAAGGAGGTAAAGTGATGGTGGACTGGCTGATGAGGTTATTTAATGTTTGTTTAAGAGAGGTTAGACTGCTGAAGGACTGGAGGAGTGCCTATATAGTTTCACTTTACGAGGGAAAAGGGGACAAGTGTAAGTGTAGTAATTTCAGAGGGATAAGCTTGATAAGTGTAGTTGGGAAGGCTTACGGGCCTTGATTGAGAGGATTAGGAGAGGAAAAGAGGGAGTAATTGGTTAGGAACTGTGTGAGTCATTAGAGCAAAGAAGAAAGAGAGGAGACTTGATAACTATTTATAGAATCATGTAAGGCATGGAAATTATTGATAGAGAGGATCTAATAAAATGGGATGGTAGAGATACAAGAGGACACAGAAAGAAAATACAAAAAGACAATTATAGAAAAGACCTGAAAAAGAACAGCTTTCCCTGCAGGATAATAGACGTTTGGAACAAGTTAGATGAGAATGTGGTGTGTGCAAAAACAATACACAAATTTAAAAAGTCTAGATAAAATGAAATATAGAGATGGGAACCCACGAGCATAGCTCCCCTTCCCATAAAATACAAATAGGTAAATACACACACACATACATTAATACACAAATATGAAAGTGAGGAAATGGGTCATAACAGAGAAAAACAAAAGGGAAACACAAAATACAATGGAAGTAGCAGAAAATTAAGAGTGTCTTACACAAATTTAGATGGATTAACAACAGGATTGAATGAACTGAATGATTATCTGAAGGAAAAAGAACCGGACATAATGGGAATTGTAGAGACAAAATTAAAAAGTCCACTACCACCAGTGTAGGACATGATGCATATAATTATTGGATTAGAAACAGAGAGACAAAACAAGGGGGTGGAGTTATGTTCCTGACTAAGAAGGATATAAATGTGAGGAATGTCACATTTGGAAAGAATAGAGTAGAGATGATTATGATGGAAGTGGAAGACAGAGATAGGAAGAGCAGAAAGTTTGTAATAAATTATGTGCCTCCAAAAATGGCCTCGTGTGAAGAGAATGAACATAAAAGTATGTTAGAAGACACAAGGATAACATTAAATAATATAATGGAAGATGGAGGAAGAATAGTTATAATGGGCGATTTTAACTGCAAAGAAGTCTGCTGGGAAGAGATGACAGTAAAGGGTGGAGACGACTCATGGGGAAATGTTCTACTTGAGATGATTATTGACCATACAATGACACAATGGATTCAAGAGAACACTAGGTATAGAAATGAAGAAGAACCATTGAGACTGGACCTAATAATCACATCAGAACCTGAAATAGTGGAAAGGATTGAATATAAGACACCAATAAGTAAAAGTGACATATTGATTAAACTGGAACTAAACGAGGAAAAATACATGAAAAGAAATGAACAATATAAGAAAAGGAAGATTGATGTATGAAAGAACAAATTTTGATAAAATAAGAGAATTCTTTCAAAAAGAAAACTGGGAAAGAATATACAAAGAGGAAACATCAGTGGAAGAGAAATGGAATATTTATAAAAAGAAAAAAAAAAAAAAAAAAAAAAAAAAAAAAAAAAATGGGGAGTGGAAAAGTATGTCCCAAGACAAAAGCAAGAAAAGGAATATGTAAAGTGCTGGTACAACAAAAGTTGTAGGGAGTTAAAAGACAAAAGAGACAAAGATTGGACAAAATGGAAAAAAGACAAAAGACCTGAAAAATGGAAAATATATATACCTATTATAGAAATGAATGTGTACAAGTGTGCAGAGAAGAAAAGAGAAAATATGAAAAAGACATAGAAAAATGTAAAGATCAACCAAAACTATTTTACAGATTTGTAAACAAACTGAAAAACAAACAAGAATTAGAGAAATATGACAAGGGGGAGTTGAATACACAGAGGAAATAGAAATGGCAGAAATTATGAACAAGCATTTTAAATCTGTGTTTACAAGGGAGAACATACAACCTGGAGATATTGAAAGGGAAGAGAAAGTCCCCCCTATGAAAGAAATAGAAGTAACAAGGAATGAAATAATGAAACACTTGAGTAATCTTGATGTCTAAAAATTGCATGGGCCAGATGAAATAGCAAACTGGATTTTGAAAGAATGCAGGAATGAACTGGCAGACAAAATACATAGTATAATAAACAGTTCCTTGAAAAAAGGAAAAGTTCCAAAAGATTGGAAAAAAGCAAATATAGTACCTACCGGTATATATAAAGGGGGAAATAAAGAAGACCCTAACAACTATAGACCAGTCTCTCTAACAAGTACAACAGCAAAAATTTGTGAAAGAATTATCAAAAGTAGATGGGTAAAGTATTTAGAAAAAACAATGTGCTAAATCCAAGGCAATTTGGATTCAGACAAGGATGATCATGCATCACAAACTTAATGTGTTTCTATTCAAGGCTAGATGTAATACAAGAAAGAGATAGATGGGCGGACTGTGGATTTTTAGACCTAAAAAAAGCTTTTGACAAAGTACCATATAAGAAGTTGCTTAAGAAATTAGAAACTGAAGGAGGAATACAGGGCAAACTGCTTAAATGGATGGAAGACTTTTTTGCAAGAAAGAAAAATGAGAGTAGTGATAAGAGACAAACACTCAAATTGGGATGAAGTAATAAGTGGTGTTCCACAAGGAACAGTTCTGGCCCCAGTAATGTTTGCTATATATATTAATGGTATGGATGAAGGAACTGAAAGTTATATGAGCTTGTTTGCAGATGATGCAAAACTTTTGAAAAAAGTGAACACTGAAGAAGATTGCGAGTCACTGCAGAGTGATCTAATAAAGTATGGGAGTGGAGTAGGAAGTGGGAGATGGAGTTCAATACTAAGAAGTGTAGTATAATGGAATTTGGAAGAAGCAAAAAAGAATAGTAGGATCATATAAATTGGGAGAAGAAGGAATAAAAAAAAAAGTAGAAAATGAGAAGGACCTGGATGTCATTATTATGAATGTCACCTGAGAAACATATGAACAAGATTTTTGGAGTAACTTATAATTTAATAAGAACAATCAAAGTGGCATTTACATACCTGGATGAAGAAATGGTGAAGAAAATACTAATCACTTTGATAAGACCAAGATTGGAATATGCAGCAACAATGTGGTCACCAAGTACAAAAAAATGTATAACAAAACTTGAAAGAATACAAAGAACAATTACAAAATTGGCACCAACACTCTCAAAACTATCATATGAAGAGAGACTAGCAAAACTTGAGCTACAGACACTAGAGCAAAGAAGAGAGGAGATTTGATAACTATAGAATCATGAAAGGCATAGAAACTATTGATAGAGAGGATCTAATAAAATGGGATGATAGAAATACAAGAGGACACAGAAAGAAAATCAAGAAAGACAGTTATATAAGAGATCTAAAAAAGAACAGCTTTCCCCACAGAGTAATAGACATTTGGAACAAGTTAGATGAGAATGTGGTGTGTGCAAAAACAATACATGAATCTAAAAAGTTTAGATCAAATGAGATATGAAGATGGGACACCACGAGCATAGCTCCCCTTCCCGTAACATACAACTAGGTACAACCAGGTAAATACACACAACATAAACACATGCAGATACCTTACTTTCATGCCTTTCCAAAATATCTTAATTATTTAAGGTGTGTAACAATTTATTCCTACTACTTTTGATGTATTTTGACTGAAGATGGAATACATGAAAGATCTTACTGTAATTTTATTATTTCTCCTGTCTTTTTTTTTTTTTTTTTTTTTTTTTTTTTTTTTTTTTTTTTTTTTTTTTTTTTTTATTTTTTTTTTTTTTTTTTTTTATTTTTTTTTTTTAGTATTACAATAAAGAAAAGTGGCTAGAATACACATTAATAATCCTGGCATTTGTAACACAGCCCTTCTCAAAGAACAGTCTGCAGTGTTAACTTGAATTAGCCTAGTTTAATGTGTGAAAGGAAATTCAAAGCTGTTGGATTAGTCTAGAGTAGTCTATAGGTATCACATGAGGACCACAATGGAAATAAGCTTACATGCTTTTTTGTGATATCCTCGGCATTTGTAATTGTTATTTTGAATTATGTGTTCTTTTCATTATCTGCACTTCATGTATATTAATTCAATGTTAAATAAATTATATTATTATTATAAAATCAAGTGATGTAAGTACATACATACATACATATACCAAGGCTTTTTTCCCCCTTACCAGGGGGGTAGCCAAAAAGGACAAGGCACAAAAACATTCCCACCCATTTCATCCCCGAAAACACTCCACACCCCTCCACCCTCCCTCCCATCTTAGCACCTCCTAGATGAGGGGTCATCCCTGCACCCTGTCCACTGCCCTGATGTAAGTAAAATTCATATAAAGACAGTGTACTTAAAGCAAAAATACTGCAGGCCATGTTCTAGTATATAGTGAAAAATGCAAAATACACTTACCAATTCTAGGTGCAAGAGCTTGTAAAATATGCCTATACTTTGCTGCTCCTGTTAACGTCATTCCAACAACATCAGCTTCCTTCATGATGTCCAGGTATCTTGCATCACTGATCTCCTTAAGAACACCATTATGGCTTTGTAATATTATCTCGTACTGCTTCTTCATTGCTAGAATTTTGGCATACAATCTTTTTATCCAGTGGCGATACAAACTCCACCTAGCAGTAAAATCAAGTTTCCAGATGTCTACATTGTCCATGTCTGTATTTTGATCACTGGCAATTTGGAGACCATAACGAAGAACTCTCAACCTTTTCCTTTTTACCACAAGAGACCAGAAGGTATCAGCATCAGAAGGGTTATTCTGAAGTTTTTCCTCAAGATGCTGGCAATTTCTCTCAAGTGTCTCTTCACAGGTTTCATATGCCACAATAGGTTTTCCCTTTGGAACTTCATAGTGCTCTTCTTCCATAAATATTTGTCTCTCTTCTTCTATGTCAGAAACAATGTCCCAAAAACCATCTTCAATCTCATTTTTCTCGAGGGTCTGAGGGTCTCCATTTAAACTGGATTTCCAACAAAGGTCTTCTTTTTGCAGTGAAAAATCAAACCCACTGAGAAGCCAATCACTTAGATTATTTTCTAACTGTGCATTAATACGCCAAGGGATAACATCAGAAAGTACATCAAGACTAACTATCCCTTTTAAATCTGTGCACATCTTCAGTCCACTATGACATGCACTGAGACAAGATTCAAATTGTCTTATATCTGCACACTTTCCATAATAAATATCATCAAAATTAAACCTTTTGAATTTACACACCCTACTGATTTGATATTTTTCAAGATTCTCACTCTTTGAACGCGAGCCAACACGTAAAAGTCTCTTGGTGAAAGATAGCATCCCCTCAAGGAACTGATCTAATGCATGATTGGTGTAGCAAACACAGAGAATAGGGCCCTTTCTTTGGTTTTGCCAGTGCTTATTGTAAAGAAGCACTTGGGCAATCTTAAGTCCAAGAAAAGTTTTGCCTGTCCCAGGAGGTCCCTGTATGATTGCCAATTCACGAGTTAATGCACTACGTAATGCATTGTGTTGTGACTCATCAAGTCCTAACTCTTCAGAGGATGGCCATTCCTTTCCTCTTACAATAACATCCTTTAAATGACTAAAGGGTCCTTTCCCATTTAAAACAGACATATCATATGTTGTATCTGGTTTTAAGTATTCTGGTTTTTTTATTTGTGATTCAACACATATGATATGCTTGTAGAAGGGGATCATACTTCCTTCCATTTCTTTCAAGGCAGCAAGGGTGTGTTTGTATGCTTCAAAGTATGACTTTGTTTCAGCTACAACAAATGAGGTATCATTATTTAAGAGACCTGCTTCATGTTCAAATTTTACTCCAAGTTGTCCTCTTCTAAGGTCGTCTCTGTATGTGTCAGTTATTGATGCACATAAAATGTTCTGAAAATTATCATTGCTAAAGCAGAGCAAGTTTCCAAACATCAATTGTTTGGAATTTTCAACCCTGAAATTCTTAGGAAGTTTCAATTGGATATAATGGAGAAGTTCTCCTTTCTTGTATCTTGATCCAACAATTCTTACATCTTCATATATCCTGACATCTCTGTTTTTCCAAGGAACTCTTTTTTTATATTTCTCCACTCCACTTCTGAGTGGACGCAAAAAATCCTCACGGAGTAGCCGAAAATGAGTATCTAAATAATGGTCACCATTTCTGAACTTTCCTTTGGTGATGTTTTTCCAAACTTGAGGTTTCACCAATCCTGAAATGTCATCACCCTTTGGCACTGTTGATAGCATACGAAAGTCCTCATTGGATTCACTTGTGATATTTTCATTCAAATTCAATTGCAACTTGTGTAACCATTTATGATTTTGTTTGTCAACTTCTTCTAGGATTTTGGAAAATTTTCTGCTCATCATTTCCCACCAAGAGCTATCATCAGATTTACCTAGAACTTCTATTATGACTATGCAACAACCAACCAAATCTGGCAGCATTTGACCTGCTAGGGTGGGCACTATAACCATGAATTTTTCTAAAATGGTGCTAAAATCCATGAAAAAGGTCTTAACGAGATCCTTGCGATTTCTTATTTGCAGGATTAATTTTTTTAATTTTTTGGAATAACTCAAAGAAAATATTTCTTGCAATAAATGAAACAAACTTTCCTTATGTAAATAACTTGATGCAAAGGAAGTAGTTTTTATGAACAAGGCAAACTGATCTGGTGTAACATCTTTCTCTTCCAAAAAAGTTGTTGAAATACCTTCCCTCAATTTCAAAACAACTACATTAGGTGACATTTGAAGTAAACCCTTATATTTCACTGTCCAGTCAGAATCTCTCTCTAAATTTGCATCTTGCATAACCAGTTCATTGTTTGTACCTACACTTGCAGAAAACGTTCTACAACTTTTAGATTTACTGGCATGTATGTGTGAGTCTTCTTGAAACCCAGTACTTCCTGTCAAGAGTGAGCTATTGTTATTCATACAAACTAGCTCATTTTTATTTGGTTGTTCATACATGCATTCTTTGCTTGTATATTTCTTTCTTTCCCCATCTGTAATGCCCGGGGTTACTTTCTTATTGCCACTGGTGATATGACTCTTTCTCTTCTTCTTTGGTTTAGCCATTTTTCTTCACTTGAAGAGTTCCAACCTGCCAATACTGTAAAAGAGAAATACCATAAAAAAGTGGCTATAAATAGTTAAGAGAACATACATGTTGACAGATCCACAATAAAAATATTTGAAATCATTTGTAATGTTTAAACAATAATCATGAAGGCTGAAGATTGTAACTCAATGACAATGAATACTGTAATCCCTCTGCTGTCCCTGGTCTTTCTTGCAGAAGACCTGCAGCCTTTAGGGAACTGGCAACAGCCTCCACACTAGACCATAAATAACTCAGGGATGATATACAGTATTGTGCCATTCTCTAGAGGTTGATAGTATGGGGCATTGTGTGTGGCAGACCAATCTGTGTTGGTACTGTTGCAATGAATGGTGTTCTGAATGCAGGCCAGTGTAGTTCTTGTCAGGTGTGAGAGTATTTTCTTTATGGGATTTATGTGTGGGGGTCATTGTTGGAGTATTGATTTTGGTCTGTCTTAAAGGATTTTTGTGATCTGAGCAAGTATTTTTGTGTGGGTATTTTGTGGGGTATATGTGGCAAGTTGTTTCAAGATCCTCAAGTATTTTTTTTCTCAATTTTTCTTTTTTTCATTCTGTTGGTGATACTTGTGAACTCTTGGATGATGGGTGGGTGGTGTTTAGGGTTCTTTGCATAGGATTTGTTACTGTCATTTTCATATGGTGTTCTATATGGAGGACTAATTTATTTTTAGATATCAAACTGTGGTTTTGGTACATCTGATATTACTTGTATTCAGAATGCTCCATTCTGTACTATGCAAGTTGTTTGTGTTCTTCTTGCTGATAGTTGGGAACCATGCTGTGGTGTAGTCGAGGGTGGCTATTATCATTTATGTACTTTAATATATGATTGTATGAATTATGAATACACGTGTATACATACAATACATTCAATACAAAAAAAATGCGAAGTACTGGAAGTGGGCAATAGTGGCAAAAGGCCATCCTTAACCTCTTCAATACGAGTCAAATTCTTGTGGGCAGCATTAACTGCCTGATGTACCATGATTCGATGATGTATCACAACATTCGCATTACAAAATATAGTTACAGCTGTATTACTAATTCCCTTTCACTCCAAATAGTATTAACCATATAAAATATGATCAAGCTTTCATAGAATATGGAGGTCACTCGACTTCAACTACAAAATAAAGTCACAACTCCAATGCTGGCATCCTTATATCTTGCACCTCATGATATATGTAGTCCCCATTGTATGTAAGGGGTTACCTTTTCCTTGGGAAGTGAACACATTACAAAAGCACAAGAGGTGAAAGACTTGGGAGAGTTGATAAAAGACAGCCTGTCACCTGACATACATATCAGTAGGTTTGTGGGAGAGCCATATGGGCTACTGCATATGATCAAGGTGGTGTTCCACTATATGATGAAGAGAAAATGAAAAACTCAAAACCCTGATTTGTCCAAATATGTGTCAGTAGTGTGGTCCCCACAGAGAATGATGGATATAAGCAAAACTGAGAGAATACTAAAGGCAGTGACCAAACTGGTCCTGAGCCTGGCAGAAAAACCACACAAGGAAAGACTGAAAGTAGTGGGTTTGCCAACTTTGAAAGACTGAAGAGAAAGAGGTGATATAATTACAGTATTTAGGTCACTAGAGGATATTGCATTGACAGAAGAGATCTCCTGGTTAAAGATGGGAGGGATTTAAGAGGTCATGGGAATAAATTGAGTAAATTTAGAAAGACCACACATTGAGAAGCTGTGAAGAAATAATTTTCCATATAGATGCATAAATGTGGAATAGCTTAGGCAATATATTCCAAGATCAAACAATGCATGAGTTCAAATCTAAATATGATAATTGGAAATCAAGGATATAGATTAAGTTGCAACTGTAAATGAATTAGAGTCCAGGTACATTAGAAAATTAGAGAAAGGACCAAACAACCATTGCTCCTTTTCTTTATATTACAATTAGGTAAATACACACTATATATACTGTATATACATGTATATATAAATTTGTGGCTCTTATGATTTGTTGTAGATGGTTTGTAATATGCAACTGTATGATATATGAATACACATGCACCATTATTTTCTTTTCTTCTAAAGCTAAAGAGGAGAAAGATTTGGGAGTGTTGATAAAAGACAACCTGTCACCTTACAGACATATCAGAAGGATTGTGGGAGAGACATACCAAACTACTGCAGATGATCAAGGTGTTATTTCACTATATGGACAGATGATAAAAACTTGTAGAAATCTTGGTCCATCCAAGACTGGAATATGTATCAATAGTATGGTCCCCACAGTGAAGGATAAAGTAGGACATGAGAGAATACAAAAGGAAATTATAAGACTGGTCCCATAAAAGGGAAGACTAATAGTACTGGGTCTGCCAACTTTGAAAGACTGAAGAGAAAGAGGTGATATGATTACAGTATTTGTCACTAAAGGGGATATATTGCATTGACAGGAAAGATCTCATTAAAGATGGGAAGGATTTAAGAGGTCATGGGTGTAAATCAAGAGACCACATGTGAAGAATTATAGTTTTCTATATAGATGCATAAATATGTGGAATAGCTTGGGTGATATAGCCAGCTCAAACAATCTAAGAGTTGAAATCTAAATACAATAATTGAAAATCAATGCTATAGACAAGTTGGAACTGTAGGCTACATAAATTCAAGTCTAGGCATGTTGAAAATGAAGAGAATAGGAGACAGTACCCAACAAGCTTTGCTCTTTTCTGTATACTACAATTTGGTATTATTCACATGCACACACACGTCGGATTGACAGCGAAGATTGGAACTCCGGAAAAAACGCAATTTTCGTGGATTTCAGCAACAAGGGAGTACCTGTGTTGTATTAGTAGGGAAGGGGAAAGCTTGTGGTGTAGTGGACAGGTGAAGAAAAAGGAGAAGGGAAGATTATTGAGGAATATGGAAGAAAATGAGGAAGGTGAGGAATGGGCCTTGGAGGTCAAAAGGGGTGTACCTAAACGAAAGGTGTGCAGATGACACAGAAGAGGTTGAACAGGTGAGCAAAAGTATTAAGAGTAGGAATATAGATAAGAGCAGCTCAATGGAAGGAGGAGATAATTACTTCTATGGATTTAATGAGGGAGGAAAAAATAAAAAAAGAATTAATTAAGCATGGGAGGTTAGGTTTAGCCAACTCGATCTAGTTACACAAAGAGTTGATAAACTGGAAGAACTAAAGAAGGAAAATCAAAACCTAACTAAAGAAATAGAAGAATTAAAAAGACAGTTAAGAGAATTAAAAGATGAGAATGAGGAATTAAAGAGGAATAATAAAGAGAATAAAGTCCATAGCAAAAGAGGTAACTGGTTGGAAAAAAGTCCAAGATAATAACAAAATTTAATTTAGAAATATAGTGAAACAACAGATGAAAGAACAAACTAAAGACACAGTTATTAAAGTGATGAGAAGGAGAATATAGTAAGAGACTTAGTGGATAAAAATAAATGTATAATTATATTAGGAATGGAAAAGAAGCATAATCCAAATAGGACTACAAGAGTAAAGAAGGAAAACGTAAACAATGTATTAAAAACAGTCCAAGAAGATGAACAAGAAATAGAGAAAGAAATTGAAGAAATATATGGACTGGGGAAATACAATATAAACAAGACCAGTCCAATTAAGGTTAAATTCAGGTCACAAATGACAGCAGAGAATGTCTTATCAAAAAACAGGGAAACTAGCAAAAAGTGATCAGTTTAAACAGGTGTGGATAAAAACAGAGGTGAATAAAGAGGAAAGAGAGGAAGAGAAAACAAAAAGAATCGAAGCTAAGGGAAAAAACGAGAACAGAACAGAGTCAAAGAGAAATTCTATTGGAGAGTAGTGGACATGAAAATGAGGAAATGGATCATAGTAGAGAAAAACTGAAGAGAAACAGAAATTTAAAAGTGTCTTTCACAAATATAGATGGCTTAATAACAGGCTTGAATGAACTGAATGATTACCTGAAGGAAAATGAACTGGCCACAATGGGAAATGTAGAGACAAAATTGAAAGGTCTATTACCAACCAACAGTGTAACATGGCACATATAACTATTGGATTACAGAGAAGTAAAACAAGGGGGTGGAGTTATGTTCCTGACTAAGAAGGATATAAATGTGAGGAATGTTACATATGGAAAGAATAGAGTGTGATTATGATGTAAATAGAGGACAGGGACAAGAAGGGCAAGAAGTTTGTGATGAATTATGTGTCTCCTAAAACGGCTTCGTAGGAAGAGAGATACACAAAAATATGTTAGAAGACACAAGGATAACACTAAGATAATGGAAGATGGAGGAAGAACAGTTATAATGAGTGAATTTAATTGTAAAGAAATCTGCTGAGAAGAGATGACAGTGAAAGGGGGAGATGACCTATGGGGAAATGTGCTACTTGATATAATTATAGAACATACAATGCCACAATAGATAAATTATTTGTCTCCTAAAACGGCTTCGTAGGAAGAGAGATAACACAAAAATATGTTAGAAGACACAAGGATAACACTAAGATAATGGAAGATGGAGGAAGAACAGTTATAATGAGTGAATTTAATTGTAAAGAAATCTGCTGAGAAGAGATGACAGTGAAAGGGGGAGACGACCTATGGGGAAATGTGCTACTTGATATGATTATAGAACATACAATGACACAATAGATACAAGAGATTACTGGGTATACAAATGAGGAAGAACCATCGAGACTGGACCTAATAATCACATCAGAACCTGAAATAGTGGACAAGATTGAATATAAGATACCACTAAGTAAAAGTGACCACATATAAGTTGAACTGGAAAAGAAGAAAAATACACGAGAAAAAAATTAACAATATAGAAAGGGAAGACTGATGTATGGATTTTTTTTATATAAAATAAAATAAAATAATTTTTTCAAAAAGCAGACTGTAAAGGAGTAGAAAAGTATGTTCCAAGACAAAAACAAGAAAAAATATATGTAAAATATTGGTACAACAAAAGATGTAGGGAGTTAAAAGACAAAAGAGATATAGCTTGAATAAAATTGAGGAAAGACAAAAGACCTGAAAAATGGAAAATGTACACTGGTTATAGAAATCAATATATACAAGAGGTAGTGGACCTTTCAATTTTGTCTATACAATTCCCATTATGTCCGGTTCTTTTTCCTTCAGGTAATCATTCAGTTCGTTCAAGCCTGTTATTAAGCCATCTATAATTGTGTAAGACACTTTTAATTTTCTGCTACTTCCATCGTGTTTTCTGTTTCCTTTTCCGTTTTTCTCTACTATGAACTGGTTTTTTTACTTTCATATCCACTACTCTCCAGTAGAACTTCTCTTTTTCTGACTCTGTTCTTTTTTTCTTCTTCTTTAGCTTCTAGTCTTTTTGTTTTTTCATCCTCTCTTTCCTCTTTATTCATTTCTCTTTTTATCCTTACCTGTTTATATTGATCAATGTTTGCTAGTTTTCCTGTTTTTTGCTATATTTGCTCTGTGAAGTCGTGCTTTCAAAGAGGTAAGACACAAACACTTAGCTGTACTTGCATCTAGGTCACAACTAATACACAAGACACTAGTAACAAGCTTTTGACTTGCTAAAGTCAACACATATCTAAATTGCCTGCCATCCACATTTTTCTTCTTTTAGCGCCACACATTAGTCTGTGTCTATACCATCTTTCCTGAAGGTGCTTTCTTTGCTTTTTTTTCATTATTATTTATACGTCTGATTTTCGTTTATGGGTTTACTGTCAAGTGCCCTCATCATGAAGACTAACTTCCAAGTTGTTTTTGTGAGGCATCTCGCTCATCGATGATGCCAACCATTTAAGCGGTGGATAAGCAGTGCTCCTGTGTGCTTCACCCTGATAGATTAGGAGAGTTTCAATGCCTGTTTTGAGAAGAGGATTGTTGGAAGGGTAGCTGGGATTCTCTCCCTGCAGGGTCACTCCCACTTATATTCATGTGAGAGTGTCCCTGTATGTAGGTAGGATAGTCCTGGACTCTCTTGGAGATAAGGATGTCATTCTACATGACCTACAAGAAAAGAATGCAGGTGTTGATTTGGTCAATGACTTCCGGCCTCTGTCATTGTCAAAGTTTCTTTTAAGTCTAAGTCAGATCTAGAGAAAGTTTTTCAGGTCAGACTTAAAATCAGTTTCATGTATGTGCCCCCATCACAGATCAGAGGTAAAGGGGCTTAGGGCATAATTCACAATCCTGTCCTCAGTCTAAGCTCTCTTGGTGTTCCAAGTGTACATCCAAAGGACATCGTTACAGGGAATGTATGGCTGTGAAGCTCAAGTGTCTTCTCTGTGGAGGAACCCACAGTGCCATCTCCAATTCCTGCAAGACTCACTGAAGCCAATTATTCCCATGGATAGACTAGATTTACGTGTTTTACCAGAACATCCAAAGCAGGACCTCACAAAGGACCAGCACCTTGTTAGAGATTGCCAGATATGGTCCTGATCTCATTTGCTTGACTTTGATGGGTGATCCAGCCCTCAACTCTCACTCCAAGATCAAGGTTTCAACACGTGGAGTTGGGGGTCTTGCTTTGCACTCGGGCATCTGTACTCTAGCCAGGAAGTCCCTTCAGGCAACAATACTTGATCACTTTCACTATGAGCAGATGCTCATGATCAAGTTGAGCACTAATCACAGTCTCATTCTCCTGTGTACTCTCTACCACCCTCCCTGTATCCCCTTCCTCCACTTTCTATTGCCAAGGTGATGTCATACAAAGTTCCAACCTTTTTCATTGGCAACTTCAACTGCAGACATGCTTATTGGAGCCCCGGCATGCACAGCAGCAGCTCAGTGAGTCAGCAAGTGCACTCTCTTACTGTACTTCACTGGCTAAAGTTCCTAGGTCCAGACTTTCCCACATTCATGGGTCATGGAGTGCAGGGTAAGCCTGACCTGGTGTTCTCTATCAGCCGAGCTTTCTTCCTCAACTCGACTATCTCACCCGGTACCCCCACCCTTTCCGACCACATACCCTTAATTCTTTGCATCTCCACCTCACCCATCCTTATCCCCAGTGAGCCTCGGTTACACTACAGTCAGGCCGACAGGGAAGGCTTCAAAAACACTCTTATGACATACACAAACATGAACAATGCTCCACATGCAGCAATAGAGTAGGAATGGCGCTCACTCACGAAGTTTGAAAAAAAAAGTGAAAAAGCACATTCCTAGGACAAAGCACCACAAGGTTGCCATGTTCACCACCTCTATGTGCACTAACAGACTATGCATTGCACTACAGAACAGATTTACAAACCTATCACAAGCAGCCCCAGAGGCCTCTGACGCTATCCTACAAGACATGCACTGGCTACAGAGAAGCCTGTCAAAGTCCCTCTATGATTCACATCGTGACAAGGAGCAACTGATGGCTTTGCTCTCTGATGCCTGTGTGACGGACCCTTCCAAGTTCTGGAGGACTTGCTCTCTGGTGTCTGTGTGACGGACCCTTCCATGTTCTGGAGGACCATCAAACGACAGCTGGAGTACTCTGTGCCTCCACCCAAGGTCATCAACCATTTCAACCATTCTGCACACTCCCCCGTACAGGCTGACCTTCTGGCATCAGCATGGAGTGAGGTCTTTAAGCCCCATTCTGTGCAAGGACCACATTGCTTTAGCACCTTGCACAGCGTCTCTTTCAAGAATAGCTGTAGTGACCTCATTCCAGACGACTGTTGATCTCTTTCAGTTAGATGAAGATCCTCTTATCTGCCCCATCGTTTTGGAGGAGGTAAAGGGTATCTCGGCTTTATAATTCAAAGCCCCTGGCCCTTTATGCATCGATGCACACCTACTCAAACATATGCCAGACTACATAATCACACATGACACTATACAATAGCTCACTAGCCTCTGGGTACCTCCCACAAATTTTCAAGCTATCTAGAGATGGAACATGTGCCAAGGGACTGCCAGTTTGGTTTTCGGCTGGGGCGCGGTGCAGACGATGTTATTTCCATGATCACTCAATGGGTTCAAAGACCACCAGACGGTCGCCCTGGTAAGGCCATTTTGGTTTGTAAGGATGTGGAGAAGACATTCTATACTGTCTGGCATGAAGGCCTTAAGTACAAATTGTACCTCAATTTCGAATGTGCCCTGCTGACCTGCCAGAGCCGGCTTACTCATGCAACAGAGCTCTATTTTGTATGCTGACGACACTAATCACATTAGCAGACAAAATGCTGCTGGGAGCGTTACACGTAATGCAACACATACTAGACCGGACACGTGTGAGAGCAACACTGGCACATTAAGACCAGCGCATCGAAATGCAAAGCTGTATACTTCTGTTGTAAGCAAATCAATAGAACAATCAATAACACTGCTCTTAAAATAAACACCACAAACGTCCCAGTGAAAGAATGCCTGTGTGCTGGGTAGCACACTGGATGGCCTTACCTGGACCCCACACTTCAGACAAGGAGCGAGGGCCAAGGAAGATTAAAATGCTTCAAAACTGCAACACTGTTCACAAAACGTTGATTGTACCTGACCCGTCAGACCGATTCTGTGCCAGTCCCCGGGATTGAGCCAGCTGACATGTCCCACTAACAACTACAACCATCAGAAGAATCAGAATGCCGCTGTTAAAACTCATCACGGGTTCACAATGGAGCGACTTCAGAACAGTCAAGTCCCTACACCAAGTTTCCAACATCCGTCCACTCAACCAACACAAACACAATCTTCACATGAAACACCTGGAAAGACTGCATGCCAAACACAAACACCTAATATAGCACATCACACCTAGACCACACCGTAAAATCTATTTGTTAGCTGCTCTCTCCCACGTGCGGTGTACACGAGAAATCGTGTATAGCTGCACATATAAATAATGTATCCGTTCACCAGCTTTGACTGATAATAATAATAGTGATAATAATAATGTTAATAACAATGATAATAATAATAGTGATAATGATGTAAATATCTCGCCCATTGTTAGGCTGTATGTACACACGCTTAGAGGCAACAACCCTCTCTATGCATAGCATACACACACAAGCATATCGCAAACAAAACCACGACTACATGCACAAACTTCTACATAAACTTTTCCTTCTAATGAAATTATTTTAATTTCTATCTTTCTCTCCTACTGTATCTTCTCATTTCAGCTTACCTATCACTAAAATTATTTCCAATTTCTCTGTCTTTCCCTAAGACTAAGCCTCTCATCATTTTCTAAATTTGTTGGATGAGGTTAAGACGAATAAATATCCATACGTAACCTCAAGGTTATAGGTAATTCCAGCCTCCGACCCCTAGTCTCCTGTCCATCCTTCCAAAGTCACGAATCGCCCGGTGGCAATCCTCTTTTATACACAACTATCTTTTCATTTTCATACAGACATCACTTCCCCACCAACAACTACCAATCCCGCGCGAGCTGGTTCTGTCCTCACCAGCCCTCACAGTACTGCAGACTACATCTACATTCATTGAAGTCTTCTCACCCTGAAGAAGCCTCTTAATGAGGCGAAAATACTCCGGGTTTTTGGTACTTTTGTCTACAGCTTTTACATGCTATCAAATATTTTAAATAATATTTATTGGCATTCTTCAGTGCCTTTCCTTTTCCGAGCACCATGGATGTTTTTGTCCATAAGTTTAATGAGGTTAAGTTCTCTCAACTTACCAAGTTACAACTCAAAATAGTTAAATCTATTGGTGCCGTCTGGGGTATTGGAGTGCATGTTATTGTGGCAAAGTAGTATGCAGTTGATATTTTTGGGTCTATATGGGGCGCCTCTATGGACCAGAGCCACACATAATTTTGTGATAGAGGAAAACTCTGTTCATAGAGAAATTATGACACTTTTATACTGTGACTGTACCTCCTGTACAATTTCTCTGAATATTAATTTCCTTTTTTTCGCCTACCGTGGGGTGGGGGAAAAGAATGCTACCACCAAGTATTCCCACTTGAGTCATAAGAGGCGACAAAAAATGGGACGGGGGATGGGATTAGGAGTCCTGTTACCTGTAGCCCCAAAAGGGGACATTCCTAAAAATGTAAAGGCATAAGAGGGTCTGGGAGTTCTCCGACCAGTACCCTAAGGTTTGGGTCTTTAAATGTGCGTAGATGTGGTACAGATGAGAGTAAAAAGGACGAGATGGGTAGTATGTTTGTGAGAAGAAAGATGGATGTGCTGGCTTTGAGTGAAACTAGAGGGAGGGGTGAGTGTGAATTTGGGAGTGTAGTTGGGAGGTTCTCAGGGGTGAAGAGGGGACGAGGGAGAGAAGGGGTGGCTATACTAATAAGTGAAGAGATAGATAAGCATGTAGTGGAGTGGTAGGAAGTTTCTTCAGGGTTGATGTGGATGAAGGTGAAGCTGGGAAGGGAGATGTGGGTTTTTGTAAGTGCGTATGGGCTAAGTAGTGAGAAGAGTGTAAAGGAAAGGGAGGCTTTTTGGGTAGATTTAAATGAGTGCGTAGAAGGATTAGGGAGAAATGTCATTGTAGTTGTATTGTGAGACCTTAATGCTAGGGTAGCAAACGAACCAATAGACGGAGTGATTGGGAAGTATGGAGTTCCAGGTAAACATCGTAGTGGAGAATTGATGGTGGAGATGTGTTTTGAAAGAGAGTTGATGATAGCAAATAGTGTTTAGGAAGAAAGTTTAAGCATAAGTACACATAGGAGAGGGTGGTTGATAGAAGGGTCGCAGATAAAGCATTAATGGACTATATAGTGGTGACCAGGAGTATGGTAGAAGAGTTAAGGATGAACATGTTCTAAGGAGAGAGAGTGGGGGAATATCAGAAAAAAAATTGTGGCAGGTAATTGAGAGTGGAGAATAGGTGGAGAAAGAGGAAAAGGGCAGAAGGTAGGGAGGTACTTAGAGTGAACTGCTTAAATGAGAAAGAAAAGGAGAAGGAGTATAAGAAGAAGCTGAGAGAGGAGTGGGAGGGAGTGAAGGATAGAGTAGAACTAGGAGTGGAGGAGGAATGGGGATGATTCAAGGAGGGAGTCATAAGGTGTGCAAAAATGGTGTGTGGAACAAGGAGGTCGGGAGGAAATAGAAGGAAGGGAGTGGTGGGATGAGGAAGCAAAGAAGGGTGTAGAAGAGAAGCAGGCATTTATAGATTGGCTACAAATTAGGACGAGGGAATAGTATGATAGGTAGAAAGTAAAGAGAAGGTAAGTTATGCACAAGATAAAGGAAGCAATGGGGATAGCAGATGTGAAATGGGGTAAGAGTACGACAGAAAATTTGAAAGAAATAAAAACATGTTATGGAAAGAAATTAAAAGAGGAAGAGGAGGCGAATCAAGTAGAGAAGAAATGGTAAAAGGTGCAGATGGAGAGATGATAATGGAAGAGAAGGCAGTGAGAAGAAGGTGGGCAGAGTATTTTAGGGAGTTGCTAAATGTGAAGGAGGATAGGGAGGGAAAGGCAGTTGCAGTGGGAAGTGCTAAGAAAATGACAGTGATGAGTGAGGAGAATGGAGTAGAAATAGGGAAAGATGAAGTGAAAACAGCTGTTAAGATGATGAGAGCAGGTAAGGCATCTGGGTTGGATAGATGCCATGCAGAATGTCTGAAGAAAGGAGGTACAGTTATGGTGGACTGGCTGGTGAGGTTATCTAATGTTTGTTGGAGAGAGGGTAGAGTGCCGGAGGATTGGAGGAGTGCCTGTATAGTTCCACTTTACAAGGGAATGGGGGACAAGTGTGAGTGTAGTAGTTTCAGAGGGATCAGCTTGTTGAGTGTAGTTGGGAAGGCTTATGGGAGGGTATTGATTGAGAGGATTAGGAGAGGAACAGAGGGAGTAATTGGTGAGGAACCGTGTGGTTCTAGGACAGGTAGGGGTTGTGTAGATCAGATTTTTGTGGTAAGACAGATATGTGAGAAAGCTATAGGAAAAGGTAAAGATGTTTTTTTGGGCTTGTATGGATTTGGAAAAGGCTTACGACAGGGTAGACAGGAAGGCACTGTGGGAGATACTGCAGATATATGGGATAGGAGGAAAGCAGTTAAGATTAGTCAAAGAGTTTTTACGATATTAGTAGAGCTTGTGTTAGGATTAGGAATGGAGAGAGTGAATGGTTTAAGGTAAAGGTGGGACTTCGTCAGAGATGTGTTATGTCTTCCTGGCTGTTCAATTTATACATGAATGGGGTGGTGCGAGAGGTGAATGCAAGGGTGGTGAGTCAGGGGTTGGAGATGGTTAAATAAAATGGAGAAAAATGAGAAATAAGCCAGTTGTTGTTTGCTGACGGCACTGCGCTTATAGCAGGATCAGAGGGGATTGAGGAAGTTAGTGACAGAGTTTGAGAAGGTGTGTGAAAGAAGGAAGCTGAAGATGTGGGCAAAAGGTGATGAGATGTACAAGGTGAGAGAGTGACAGCAGGCTGGAAGTGAGCATTAAGGGAGAGCGACTGGAGGAAGTGGATAGTTTTAGATACTTGGGTGCAAATGTGGCAGGAAAAGGTGTAGTGGAGGTGGAGGTAGAATGTAGATTGAGAGAAGCGAGTAAATGCCTTGGTGGATTAAAAAGTGTAATGAGAAATAGACATTAGGGAATGGATGCTAAGAGGAGGTTGTATGAAGGAGTGATTGTGCCAACACCAGTAACATGGAACACAAGAGTGGAGGAGTGGATTTTGAATGTGTTTGAGATGAAATGACTGAGAAGTATGATAGGGGTTACTAGGCTAGAGTGAGAAATGAGGAGGTGAGGAGAACAGGGGTGGAAAGGGAATCGGGAGATAAGGTTGATGAAAGAGTATTAGGATGATTTGGACACATGGAAAGAATGAGTGAAGAAATATTAGTAAAAGAGGTGTAGAAGGTAGAGGTGGAAGGAGTGAATATGAGGGGGCATCCTTGGATGAGATGGATAGATGGGGTAAAACGGGCATTACAAAAGAGAGGAATATCTGTTGAGGAAGGACGGGTGAGAGGACTGAAGATAGGGGTGAATGGAGAAGGGTTGTGTATGGATGCTGCTGCGATGCATTAGGGGGAGTGGGTGGGGGATGGGGGTAAGGAAGTATGTATGAGTAATAATTTGATGCAGCCCGAAGGGATTTCTCCCCGTCTTCTCTTTTTTCTGCATGGGGAGACGGTGAGGGGGGGGGGCGCCGAATTAATGAAGCGGTCTTGCTGTGGATGTGCTGTGTCTTGCGACACTGCTTCTGACCCAGGGCAGTGGACAGGATGCAGAGATGACCTGTCGTCCAGGTGCCGAGAGGGAGGGAGGAGGGAAGTGGAATATGTAGGGGATAGAATGGGTGGGAGTGGTTTCTATGCCTTTTTGTTTTTGGCTACCCCCCATGTAAGGGAGAAAAAGTTTTTGTTATAAATACAAGCACCTGGCTTCGCCATGGGTGCTTGGTAGTGCTGGGGAAATATCGCTAATTTCAATATCGAAATTATTGGTGAACAACAATACAGTTACCGAAATTATCGACAGTTTACCGGTAAAAGACTCGTGAGGTAGTAGTGACGTCACAAGTTCGAGTCGAGTTCGAAAAATCAATGTTTTTGTCCTTTAATAAGCTATATCTCTGGTTCTATTTTACATATTGTTTTTTTTGTTATGTCATTGTAAAGGGAAAAGGTCATACTTTAATTGGTGCTACTATAGTATGCTATCTACCGCGCGAGAGTGAATGGAGGGTGTCTGAGGCTGGGTGTGGTGTATACATTTTCGTTCGCGTCTGTTTGCAATAGCTTACCGATCGATCACGCATGACATATAGACACATATATTATACATAATTTTCAATACAATGTAATATAATAATTCAATTTAATAAATTTACAATTATGTAAGACGATTAGAACTACCGGTATTTGTCATCATTCTAGCACAGATATCATGAGAAACACAGTTTATTGAAATTTTCAGTTCATGATCGCAGATTTCTTCCACGACGAAGGAAGTCATTGACATTTGATATGCCATCGCGATGCTGCTCGCACAAGTATTTAAGTTTGTTCTGATGTTGCATATGTTTACGCTTAACTCGCTTCTTTGTCTACTTCAAATTTAGAACACCAAAATGCCATTAATTATTTTTATTTCTTTGGCACCAACATTACTACTTTGGTTATTTTCTATTTATATTTTCATTTACTTTTATTTGTTTATTTATTTATGAATGAATGAGTGAACAACATAAAAATTCCTTTTGATGCTAATTAAGTTTAAATAAGGCATCACTTAAAAGCGGTATATATGAATGAAGCCGAAACGTTCGGAGTTGACAATTTCATGAGGTCGAAACGTCCGAGGACGGGTCATCTCCGTGGCCCAAAGAGGTTGCAGGCTCCACCCCAAGGTGAGCGGACGTTTAGGCCTCATGAAATTGTCGACTTCGGACGTTTCGGCCACTTTCATATATAGCGCTTTTCAGTGACGTCTTATTTCAATTCTTGTGACTTGTGACTTCACAAGGTCATTTCAAAATTATCCTAAAATAAAATTCATTCAGTGTATAACCCATTGGATTTGAGATACATTTTCACTTCTAAGAAAAGATGGTTTTGCTTTGCAAGGGAATTTCAGTCTGTCAGAAATATAATGTGTTAAAATGTACTTATTTTTTTACTTTCTATTGTATGTGGAAGAAAATTATTAGTTTTTCTTTTCCAGAATTTGTTACTCTTGACCTGAGGTCAACAGATCATCCTTTTTTTTTTTTTTTTGCATCCGACCTAGATATGGATCAAAAGGTCTCCTGTCGGCATGCTCCGCCTTTGTAATCCTTTGTACTTGGAAGACCACCTCCAGCCTGATCTCAAGTTATTTATTTAATGAAAATGGTCCATTACAAATGCTATATAATAGGCCATAAAACCGGTGCTCGGACAAAAGGTCCCCGGACAAAAGGTCCTGAAATCTGCACCCCTGGGACAAAATGTCCCCAACGGCCTAGGTGGGTGGTCAAAATGTCCCCATTTTTTTTTTTTCTAAAAATTTGTCAGATGTGTTTTACTTTATTCCTTTATATGTTTTTTGGTGAATATTTGGTTTTTAACTATAGGCATACAATATAAGTTCAATAAAGCATAATATTATTGTGTGCTGTAATTGCACTCATAATTTGCGGAATGAACATTAAAAAAAATGGTCTGAAAAGTGGCTAATGAAATTTAACAAGTAAATGCAAGGTAATGCACATAGGTAAAAATAACAATAAGTACGATTACAAGTTATTTTGGAAATTCGTTGACAAAAGTGAGTGGTGAATTTTTTGTTTTTAACTTGATTTAAAAAAAAAAATTATAGGCATACAATATAAGTTCAATAAAGCATAATTGTGTGCTGTAATTGTACTCATAATTTGCGGAATGAAGATTTAAATAAATTACAGCAATGGTCTGGAAAGTGGCTAATGAAATTTAACAAGTAAATGCAAGGTAATGCACATAAGTAAAAATAACAGTAAGTACGATTACAAGTTATTTTGGAAATTCGAACAAAAGTGAGTATTGAAAAAGATCTCGGCGTATAAGATATTTAAACCCATTCAACTCCGATGACAAGATGTCTTGTCATTTGGTCAAATAAAACAAAAAATCATAAAACACCAAAATGTTTGATCAAACACCAGAAAAATATGACGTCAATCCTCGCTTCGCTCGCAGCGAAGCGAGGACTGACGTCATATTTTTCTGGTGTTTGATCAAACATTTTGGTGTTTTATGATTTTTTGTTTTATTTGACCAAATGACAAGACATCTTGTCATAGGAGTTGAATGGGTTAATAAAATATCAAATATTATTGTACTTTGTGTTTATATATAGAGATTCTCCTGAATTTAAGGGTTGTTATAAAACCACAATTAACTATGTCCCAAAATGTATAAACAGTTGATAAAAATCAATATTTGTTGAAAAAAATGGGGACCTTTTGTCCTAAATATCGGGGACATTTTGTCCTAGGGGTGCAGATTTCGAGACCTTTTGTCCGGGGACGTTTTGTCCTACATTCCATAAAACCATACCAGCAATCAAAAGTCGGAAAGCCACCTAAGAGATATGGACCAAAAGGTCTCCTGTCGGCATGCTCCGCCTTTGAGACAAATTAATCGTAAATATATGCACCTTCAGAATAAACTTAAATACTTGTGCGAGCAGCATCACGATGGCATATCAAATGTCAATGATTTCCTTCGCCGTGTTGGAAGAAATCTGCGATCATGAACTGAAATGTTCAATAAACTGTGTTTCGCATGATGATATTTGTGCTAGAATGTTGACAAATACTGGTAATTCTAATCGTCTTACATACTTTAGATTTATTAAAGTAAATGATTATATTACATTGTATTGAAAATAATGTATATGTGTCTATACATAATAAAGAATTATCTATACATAAATTTCAATCTTTCAATCGGTTTGTACAGTATAAAGGGATAGAAATACTCGTCGAGAAGAGACATTATATTCGTCGAGAAGAGACATTATATTGAGAATAATTCATATTGTATGTGTCTATGAATGATAAAGAATTATCTATACATAAAATTCAATCTTTCCTTTTTTCTTAATACTGATGTTTTAAGCTGATTATCCTATTATAATTTGAAGATGAAGACTAATTGTCCTGAAGACTAAATGTCCGTTGACTAAATGTCCACAGTTATTTTTCAAAGGAAGACTAATTGTCAGGAGACTAAATGACCAAAGACTAATTGTCCAGAAGACTAAATGTCCGAAGACTAAACATCCTACAACCAGATTCTCCCTACATGCACAGAATAAGGGGGATTTTCGACTCAAAGTTAAATGACATATTTTTTCTTTAAGTTGGCTGATTATTCTCCTTCTTTCAGTAGAATCCATGTCATAATCCCACAGTTACAAAATCCCACATGTCGAAAACCCACAATCAAAATCCCATAATTCATAATCCCATATATCATTGATCAAAATCCCATACTATCTTATCATGGATAACTATAATATCAAAAAATGTTTTATTTTATTGTCATATAGTTGGATATAGATGTGGAACCGATCAATGTTTTGTAGGTATGTTTATAACGAATGTAGGACAAAACGTCCCTGGACAAAAGGTCCCCGGACAAAAGGTCCCGAAATCTGCACCCCTAGGACAAAATGTCCCCGATATTTAGGACAAAAGTCTTATTTTCTTTCCGTGTCCTCTTGTATTTCTCTCATCCCATTTTATCAGATTCTCTCTATCAGTAATTTCTATGCCTTTCATGATTCTGTAAATAGCTATCAAATCTCCTCTCTCTCTTCTTTGCTCTAGTGTCCGTAGTTCAAGTTTTTCTAGTCTCTCTTCATATGATAGTTTTGAGAGTGTTGGTGCCAATTTTGTAATTGTTCTTTGTATTCTTTCAATTTTTTTATACATTTTTTTGTACTTGGTGACCATATCGTTGCTGCATATTCCAATCTTGGTCTTATCAGGGTGATTAGGATTTTCTTCATCATTTCTTCATCCAGGTATGTAAATGCAACTTTGATTGTTCTCATTTTCTACTTTTTTTTATTCCTTCTTCTCCCAATTTATATGCTCCTGTTATTCTGTTTTTGCTTTTTCCAAATTCCATTATACTACACTTTTTTGTATTGAACTCCATCTCCCACTTCCTACTCCATTCCTGTACTTTATTTAGATCTCTCTGTAGTGATTCACAATCTTCTTCAGTTTTCACTCTTTTCAGTAGTTTTGCATCATCTGCAAAGAAGCTCATATAGCTTTCAATTCCTTCATCCATATCATTAATATATATAGCAAACATTATTGGGGCCAGAACTGTTCCCTGCGGAACACCGCTTATTACTTCATCCCATTTTGAGTGCTGGTCTCTTATCACTATTCTCATTTTTTTTCTTGCAAAAAGTCTTTCATCCAATTTAGTAGTTTGCCCTGTATTCCTCCTTCAGTTTCTAATTTCTTAAGCAACTTCTTATGTGGTACTTTGTCAAAAGCTTTCTTTAGGTCTAAAAATGCACAGTCCGCCCATCCATCTCTTTCTTGTATTATATCTATTAGCATTGAATAGAAACATATTAAATTGGTGACGCATGATCGTCCTTGTCTGAATCCAAATTGCCTTGGATTTAACACTTTGTTCTTTTTTCTAAATATTTTACCCATCTACTTTTGATAATTCTTTCACAAATTTTTGCTATTGTACTTGTTAGAGAGACTGGTCTATAGTTGGTAGGTTCTTCTTTATTTCCTCCTTTATATATAGGTACTATATTTGCTTTTTTCCAATCTTCTGGAACTTTTCCTTCTTTCAAGGAACTGTTTAGTATGCTATGTATTTTGTCTGCCAGTTCATTCCTGCATTCTTTCAGTATCCAGTTTGCTATTTCATCTGGTCCATGCGATTTTCTGACATCAAGATTACTCAAGTGTGTTAATATTTAATTCTTTGTTACTTTTATTTCTTCCATAGGGGGGACTTTCTCTTTCCATTCGTTCTCTTCAGGTTGTATGTTCTCCCTTGTAAACACCGATTTAAAATGTTTGTTCATAATTTCCGCCACTTCCATTTCTTCAGTGTATTCAATTCCCTCTTGTCTTAATTTCTCCAAGTCTTGTTTGTTTTTCAGTTTGTTGTTTACAAATCTGTAGAATAGTTTTGGTTGATCTTTACACTTTTCTATGACATCTTTTTCATATTTTCTCTTTTCCTCTCTGCACGTTTGTACATATTCATTTCTATAACAGGTATATATTTTCCATTTTTCAGGTCTTCTGCCTTTTTTTTCCATCTGGTCCAGGCTTTGTCTCTTTTGTCTTTTAACTCCCTACAACTTTTGTTGTACCAGCATTTTACATATTCTTTTTCTTGTTTTTGTATTGGGACATACTTTTCCACTCCTTTTTTGTAAATTTTTGTCAAAATATTCAATTTCTCTCCTACTGTTGTTTCTTCTTTGTATATTTCTTCACAGTTTTCCTTTTGAAAGAATTATCTTATTTTATCAAAGTTTGTTTTTCATACATCATTCTTCCTTTTCTATATTGTTCATTTCTTTTGATATATTTTTCTTCATTAAGTTCCAGTTCAATCAATATGTGGTCACTTTTACTTATTGGTGTTTTATATTCAATTTTGTCCACTATTCTAGGTTCAGATGTAATTATTAGGTCTAGTCTCGATGGCTCTTCTTCATTTCTATACCTAGTGTTCTCCTGTATCCATTGTGTCATTGTATGGTCAGTAACCATCTCAAGTAGAGCGTTTCCCCATGAGCCGTCTCCACCCTTTACTGTCATTTCTTCCCAGCAGATTTCTTTGCAATTAAAGTCGCCCATCATAACTATTCTTCCTCCCTCTTCCATTATCTTGTTTAATGCTATCTTTGTGTCCTCTAACATACTTTTATGTTCACTCTGTTCCCATGAGGCTGTTTTCGGAGGCACATAATTTATCACAAACTTTCTGCTCTTCTTATCTCTGTCTTCTACTTCCATCATTATCATCTCTACTGTATTCTTTCCATATGTGACACACTTCACGTTTATATCCTTCTTAGTTAGGAACATAACTCCACCCCCTTCCTTTTTCACTCTGTTTCTAATCCAATAATTATATGTATCATGTCCTACACTGTTGGGTGGTAGTGGACCTTTTAATTTTGTTTCTACAATTCCCATTATGTCTGGTTCTTTTTCTTTCAAATAATCATTCAGCTCATTCAATCCTGTTATTAATCCATCTATATTTGTGTAAGACACTCTTAGTTTTCTGCCACTTCCATTATGTTCTGTTTCCCTTTTGTTTTTCTCTTGTATGTCGACTTTCTTTAGTTTCATATTCACTACTCTCCAATAGAATCTCTCTTTTTCTGACTCCGTTCTTATCTCGTTATTTTCCTTAGCTTCAAGTCTTTTCTGTTTTTCTTCCTCTCTATTCATTTCCCTTTTTATCCATACCTTTTTATATTGATCACTTGTTGCTAGTTTCCGTGTTTTGGATAAGATATTCTCTGCCGTCGTTTGTGACTTGAATTTAATCTTAATTGGTCTGGTCTTATCTGTGCTATACTTTCCGAGTCTAAATTTCTCTTCGATTTGCTTCATAATTTCTGGTTCATCTTCCTGAACTGATTCTAGTAATTGTCTTACTTTATAATTTTCCTCTTTGATTCTTGTGGTTCTATCTGGGTTGTGTTTTTCTTCCATTCCTAATATAATTGTACATATCTTCTTGTCTGCTAAATCTCTTACTATATTCTCCTTTTGTCTCATCACTTTAATAACCGAGTCTTCAGTATGTTCTTTCAATTGTTGTTTGACTATGTCAGTGAATGAAACTTTATTGTCTTCTTGGGTTGCTTTCCAATTCTTAGCTTCTTTAGTTATGGCCTCTCTGTTTTCTTTACTATTCCTCTTCAATTCCTCATTCTCCACCTTTACTTCTCTTAACTGTCTTTTTGGGTCTTCTATTTCATCAGTTAAGTTTTTGTTCGCCTTCTCTAGTTTTTCCAATTTTTCAAACCTCTCGGCGATTTTTGTCATCTTGCCAAACCTAACTTCCCAGTTGTCAGACATTTGTTGAAGTTTTTCCTCCAGTTTTGTCAGTCGGGGGAGGTTGGTATCCGCCGCCCTTTCATTAAATCCTTTGAAATTATCATCCTCACCTTCCATTGTACTGCTCTTATCTATGTTTCTGATCTTTACATTTTTATTAGACATTTCGTTGGCACTCAGTTGGTCGGGGGGCCGTTTTTTGATGTTTACATTTCGTCTGTCTGCCTCCAAGTCTTCTCCTTCCTCATTTCCTTCCATTTCCCTCAGCAATCCCTCCCCTTCTCCTCTTTCCCTACGTTCCCACTACCCCACGAGCAATTTCCCCCTCACCCTGCAAATACAATAGGTACTTCCTTTGCTTTGGAATCCTCTATTTTTCACTTTTTCTTCAGTACGTCTTCTACGCCGTCCATTCACTGAAGTGTGTGTGTGTGTGTGTGTGTGTGTGTGTGTGTGTGTGTGTGTGTGTGTGTGTGTGTGTGTGTGTGTGTGTGTGTGTTCTGAATCATTAGTTTGTATGTGTTTGTATCCAGGTTAGCTTGCATATCTATTTGGAATGCCACAATGTTTTTCCCTACCTTAACTTGCTCATTTTGTCACCTTCCTGGGTCGTAAACCAATGTTCAGCTCGTGTGTTCATTGCTTGGGTCAGTAAATCCTAGACACACCCGCACACTTCCCTACTTATGGCGCAGAACGCGCCTTACCGCACACTTTCCTACTTATGACGCAGAACGCGCCTTTGATAAGTTAAAGGGCAACGCGGTACGTTTTAATATTTTTGTTCAAGCACGCATAACTTTTTCAGTGTTGATTTTACTTTTAAACATGAGTTCAATCTTGAAACTTGCTTTTATCCCTTGCCCCCCCCTCCACCAGAAATACACTTACTGAAAGCTATACAGTTTCCAGAGAAATTCACGACTTTGTTTAAATACAGAATTTGCTAGAGAATTTCATGGACAGGCATCACGCTAGTTAATAATAACAATACTATTAGTCATTGCACACCAACAACACATCATAATGAAACATGGTTTGAGTTGAATTACCTTATAATCTTATGGTCTCCGCTTCTCTCCTTTACCTCCGCACTAGTCGAGATCTCACTCCGGTATGTCGTTTCAGTGGGCTGGCCTCCGTGTTTGCACGTCACCCAAGCAACTGTTGGGAACGTAAACAAACACTCCGAACGTCAGAAACGTTTTGGGCAGCGCTGGCCCACCAACGCCCTGTCGTCAAGCGTTGAGCAACATGTCTTTCATCTAACATGTACTCGTCTGTGGGATTTTACCTGTAGTTTCCGAAAACCACATGCAGATTAAATGTATGTCATCAACTTAGACGGGATGTCCCAATTTGGACATTTAGATGTTCTGAATTAATACCAATTGATTTCAGGCATTCAGAGGTTAACTAAACCCAAAAATATATCCAATAAGGCAATATTTAAAAGATTCTACTGAGTACCGCCAAATTGCTAAGTTGCGCAGCCATTGTATCTAATGCATTTTTTTTTTCTAAATTCAAACAACTTCTATTCCGCTGGGGGTTGAAGAGCCATGGCAGATATATTAACGTCACATTAATGCAAATGCAGAGTTTGGCCCTTTATGGAATTAAAATAACAAAATCGAAAGTGGTAATGTCATCATCAATGCAATTTTGTATTTGATATGGCAAACGATTTGCCTTGTTATAGTTCATCTCATATCTATATACAACAAATTGAAATAAAGATAGTTTTGTGTGAAGACAACCCGATTAAGTGTACGTGTTAAATGTATGTTAACGATTATCATTTAAACTTCAACACCAGTACGGAACATTTCAATGTTACAGGACTGTGCTGTCCCCCTAACAACACATAATTTATCTAGCAAATGCCTTTGCTATCTGTAAAGAGTATTCTTTTACAAATATTGATGTTTATCTCAGTTATGGATACCCATGGACCCTGTAATTATTGCATTACACACATCTACGTCTTTTTGAGTATTCAGCAACATTCAGTGAAGGGTGTATTCAAGCACAGCAATATCGCCTGTACCATGACAAGGATATGACTCATCACTAAAGTCGGCTGCATCATGCAGCTACGTCACTTCTCGATAACAAAGTCCCATTTCATTTACTTAAATTCTTCAATAAGTTCTCATAATAATATATAATTGCTTCACACAAAAATGACCACATATTAATAGTTTACGATAATCTAACTAAGAAAATGAGTTTTTGGTACCCTGCCTACGATTGAAACTGAGGGGCCAGGAGGGACAAGATAAAAAATTATCGGGTACAGGATTTCTTGATAAATGACGCTTGAGAATACATTGTAATATGTTTTATGCGTATAGGTAAAGTGCCACTTTTCCAGATTCATCAGTTCTCAATGATGAATCAAGTTCATATTTTTCAGTCAAAGGGTGGGAGCTCTCTGGCTCCGTGATTACGTTTTCTTATCATTCATATTTTAATTCACGTGAATTACACGCACACAAAACAAACTACGCAGATGTCGGTTAGTGAACGAAGTCAAAGAAATTCATATCGTTCGGGTTTAAATGAGTACTCCAACAACAATATTTCACTTGTTTTACTTTGTCTACAGTATATGCGTGTGTTATGTATATCAGGTAAAATATTTGTATAACGTATTTCAAACTATAATTTTTCTACAAAACTGAATTACGAACCTCCCACACATCTTAATCTTTGAGAAATACTGGTTGCATGTGATATTTAGTCATTCTTCTCTAAACTTACAGTTACTTCTCGTTATAGTTACTTATACACTATATATATATATATATATATATATATATATATATATATATATATATATATATATATATATATATATATATATATATATATATATATATGGGAAAGGTGGAGGGGGAAACACGGGTCTTTTTTTTATTATTATCGAGTTTATTCCTGACCGGTTTCGCTTACAATAGCTTCTGAAGAAGCTATTGTAAGCGAAACCGGTCAGGAATAAACTCGATAATCAGATAAAGACCCGTGTTTCCCCCTCCACCTTTCCCATAATTTGTCCCAATGTCTCTACATATATATATATATATATATATATATATATATATATATATATATATATATATATATATATATATATATATATATATTAGCCGAGTGAAAATGTATGACCACAACTATATAGTGAAACAACGCCACTTTCGAACGGGCAAGAATAAGTGCACCTATGACACAAGGCACATTGCCTAATGCCTTGGCTGCCATGCTATTAATAAAATCTGATTTTGTCTTATTCGAAATGTCAGAAAAGCTTAAACAAAGCAAGATTTCGAAAGTCAACAGGAAACGATGTCATATTTTCATAAATTTGAAGTTCCCACGCTCTCGCCCATCGGTCATGCAAGTCCGTAACATATAACTTTGTCATATTAGTACTGGAGAAAACACGAATAAAAGTCACAGGGAGGCTTCCATAGATCTTGATTCTAATCACCAAACATCAGACCAATCGTAGGTACCACTCGAAAATCTGAAAATACAGAAATTTCATACTTTTTGTCTTTGTCGCTGTGACGTCGTTATATCAACTCTAATACTCCAAGGACATTCAAGAAGTTCTACTTTATTACACAAAATTGACAGATTATGGATTTATCCAAAGCAGCTGCTTGCCACAGCGACTAATATGAATGTTATCCTCACTTCATGGCAATAGTTTCGTCATACTCGATTTCTTCTGATCGATTGTTGCACGCTGAGGGCAATCAGGCGGATATAATATGAACATATTGCCGCGCAATGAACTGTTATTGACTGACTCCCTTTAGAAACAACAACTAACCTAACTTTTATCTGTTCATAATTTCACAAACTGATCTGATGTACCCGATCAATAAGAACAATGGCATATCCTGGAGGCGAGAAGCCGGATTTCTTCCTATCTTTAGCAAATGATACTACTGATAAGACTGATAACAATGATAAGTTGAAAAACAATGGTAAGAAAACAAACACGACAGTCTGTCCATCCTATTTGCAAAATCTGTACCATTACGTCTCTAACTCATTTGTTTACTATTGTCAATTCTCCTCGTAGAACATACTTTACACTAAAATATATTGCTTATTGTTCTGTTATCAAGGCTGGCTATTATATTCTGATAAAACCCTCATGAATGCCCCTCGACCCTCTCACCCAAGATCTAAGAATATAAGGTCTAACCACTTCCGACCGAATTTCGAGGGAGTTGGCGCAGCGGGCCCGTGAACGTCACCTGGCTGCTCAAAGTGGGGTTAGCGGGTCCTATAGCTGTCAGTTGAAGCTGGTCCGTCGTTCAAAAATGACGTTGCCTTCGCTCGCACTGCTCCACGCAATTAGTTATATTCTGACAAATATTATATAGAATATATATATAAATATATATAAAATATTATAGTTCCTGTCTATATATATATATGATATATAATATATATATATATAAAATATTATAGTTCCTGTCTTCCTTGGCGTTTCACAGTTTTCCTTTAGTGTATCACAAAGAGAAAATGGACTCAGCCAAATGACGTCAGAAGCTGCGCAGAAGAATTCCAACGGTCTGACCTGTATATTTAGACCTTGCTCTCACCTATACGCCCTTTTCAGTCGCGTGGAGATCGTCTTTTTCGTTCTTTTCTGGATTCCCTCCAATTCCTCATGTCCATCCTATGACACAATAACATTTATGAGAGTGCTATTGATATTAACAGTAATAAAAATATAATGATAACAGTAACAATGATAATAATCATAGTAGTTACAACAACAATGATAAGAAATTTCTACCTTATACTCTAAGCATACAATCATAATCTACCGTCCCGTTCCTTCTGCTCGTCGTGGAAGGGTTAATTCCTGAGCCCCCTTGCTCGGGTCGAAGGGAATACAGCCAGACGCAGCACCCCCCCCCCTAACTTCTTTTCATGGCGACTGTCATGCCTTAGTGAATGTATAAATGTTGAAGTGTAGAATTTTTTTTTATACATTTGTGTATTACATATTGACATTGTAAGACACTAATTTTTGTATAATGTATATTCAATCTCTAGAGTTTAAAGTAAATAAGATTGTAAGTAGTTGTATGTAATAATGTATAGACGTTCAGAACGTAGAGAGGTACGTTTTTGAACGTTTCGCTCGACCGCGGGCATGATTCACCTTGTGGTGTGAGAACTGAAGTAGAAGTTACGTTCTGTACGAACTATCAATTGAGTACGTGTCCCGAACGTATTCCAGATTAGAGTGCAATAGATGAAGTATTTTTTCTAAACCACCCACCCTCTTTTAGAAATGGTTTGTAAACTAACCTAGTCGATTTCACCTTCGTAATAGTCATATTCTGATGAAAATACGTGTTTGGGCGGATTTCTGAGGATTCCCAAGAACGTCATAGGAGTCGACGTTGTGTCGCGTCTTAGAGGTTATTGTTGCGTATAAACTCGCTGTTTCTATTGAAAAGTGTCGCAGAATTTAACTGAATCTGAAGAACAGGAGTTAGACAGGGGAGGTCGTTCATTATATATCTGTCCAGCCATATATGCTTGAGACCATAATAAGACGCCAAAGGTAAAAAGATGATCAGGAAATGACTGAACATGCCCGAGTTGACCTTGACAACGATGGTGCAAATGGGAAGTACGGCTATAGTGAAGAACGTAGGAAGCAAAAGGGCCAGGAAGAGGAAAACAAAAGAGGTACTGGGTAGAAATGATAGGAAATACTGACTGGTATATCGAGGGATAGGCTAGGCCTAAGGCAAAACTAGATCATCTTATTCCTAGTGTTCTTTGTGTAGGCTGTCATGCACATTTTGTGAATCTGCAGATTGAATATTAATTAAAATGTGTAGCACCAATAATGGAATTATAATTGGACTTTCAGATATCCATTAGACATGCACACATCATGAACCTAATCTAATCGTATCTAACCTTTTTACGAATCTCCATGTATGCATGCCAAATGGATCAGTTATCTATAGTCCAATTATGAGATCATCATTGGTGCTGCACATTTTGTGGGTTATAATCAGTGTATATTCACAAAATGTGCGTTACATAGGTTACCTAGGATGTCTGGGGTATTTCTCGTGTGCTCTGAATGCCCACTAAGCTACTCTTCAGAATCATGAGCTAGACCATGAGAGGTGAGAAAAAAGTTTGGATAGACATTTGTTAACCCAGCAATAACTGAGAAAAATGACGCTTTTTATGTAACCCTCTTATATCCAAAAAATACATAACTTGCATGAACGTATGTAATTGAAATTGGCATACAGTCTTGCATAAATTAAAAACTCGGCAAAACTTGTAAATTGGAAATCTAAAAATTATGATAAAGACATTTATTTTGCCATAAATGAGTGAAATTAGACTATTAAATTATGTAACTAGTAATCCATGCCTTGTTGAATACCATGCAGTCATAGAGTAGTCATAGAGGGAGAGAGTTATACTTTACAGGGGAACTTTCTGCATGGAAATAGTTGTATTTATATATGTTAGGATACTATACATTACAAGAGAGGATCCCAAAAAATACAAGAAATAAAAAAGGAGCAGATTAAACAAGTGTTGGAAGCTTAATCTTAAAGATGTGGAAATCCTAATTATTGACATTGTTAGTTTTGTTGGTACATTCCTTAACCATTTTTACACTTGGCAGAAATGCAAGAGACCGTAATTTATCAAAAATTCTCACAGCTATTCAATAGATTCAATGTTTACGATAGCGCATGAATAGCGACGACTCTTCATGTGTCACACTTCCGACGATTACTTGTTTTCGAAGGGCAGCCAAATTTTGGGGGAATTGAAAAATAGCGTTTTTTTCTAAATTCAGTTTCAACAGCAAAAATACTTCGTGGGAATAGTCTTTGTAGTTTTGAAAAAAAGTGTAAATTTCGCGCACTCCGACAAAGTGACGTCATGCCCGCGAGCAAACAAGAGAGAGGTGACCTACTGACCACCTACAGAATCATGAAGGGCACAGAAATACTCAATAGAGAGGACTTGTTAAACTGGGGCAAGAGAAGCAGAAGAGGATGTCGCGGCGAACCGTGAAAAAAAAAATAAAAGAATATATAAAAAATATACATATATATCTATATACATATATAGATCAACCACACTCCTATGTTTGAAGGGGCGAACTGTCATTATCCCGCTACTCCTTGACTTCCAATGACACAAACCGAAGGATGAGGAGTGGGACTGGGCTGCAGGTTAGTCGTATGGTAGGACCTGGGGCATTGGGTAGGTGGGTTCTAGTCCACTTTCTATTCGTGGTTGAAAGGAAACACGACGGTCATTGCTGCCTTTATTTCTTCAACATCAGTCTAAACGCTTCCCAAACCGAGGGAGGGAGGGAATTGAGAACTTGCGTCCCATTCGGTCTTCCAGACCGGTTCACTGGTTTCCAAGACCAGTTCCGAGACTAGTTCTGGTTTCCCAGACTGGTTCCCTGTAAATGTACAATTTATTAAAAAAAAAAAAAAAAAAAAAAAAAAAAAAAACATCACTGTGAAAATGGAGTAGGGTATCTGAAAGATTCGTGAGGCAGAAGAAATCCTTATAAGATTAAAGCGAGGTAACACGAGGTTAATATGCCTCTTCCTGTAATATAACATAGGATAGGCCTCTTCAGAAATCTTTAAATTGCCCTACTTAAGGTTTACAAATTATTTTAGGATAGTCTATAATAGGTTAGGTGAGGAGTAGGCTAACCCCCTATACGGCAGCCATTTCGTGACACCCTCATGCCTAACAAGAAAAATTTACTTTTCATAAAACAGAGTATAACATAGTTATGAGAACGTAAAGGGTTATCCAAACACGTAGCAACAACACAAGGCATGGGGTTATTGCCAGCATCCGTGTAACTTGCATTCCTCTTTTACGTCTCATTTCCTTTCTCTATATCGGACGTGGGCTCTTTAATTGTTAATAACTGGTTCTTACTTTAACTCTTACCTTTTAAAAGGGACAATTTGAAGAAACCATTAATATCTTTGTTAGGCCGTCTTGCACAGTGGCGGACCCAGGATAAAAATTTGGGGGAGGGGGGGGGGGCTAACCTGAATTCCTTCCTCTGAGTAGTCTGATGTATCAGAAGTCTGAGGTATACTTAACTTAATAACGTTTTTCAGATTTTTCTGTATTTTAGACATATATAATAGAATGTATATTCGTTTTCTATTGTTACACGCTTGTGCTAGTCAGTGATAAGGCACTGGCACGCGTACACTCTCTATTATTGCAGGATCCGTGTGTAGTGTTAGTGCACATGGACTCATGGAAGTAATAAAATATAAAAGTAGCTTTAAAAACAGAAATACAAACAAAAACGTGCATTAACTTCTGAACCTGTTAATAAAAGTATCTAAATTACATTAATAACACACAGCATTGTTCATGGGATCTCACATGATGGGCCTACATCAAACGTATCGAATTTTCGTCCGATTTCGATCCTTCCGGTATTGTCTAAAGTACTTGAAACCGTTATTCTTGAGCAATTGGTAGATTACCTTGAGTACCATGGGATCATTTTCGATGATCAATTTGGATTCCGTGAAAAAAACTCAACATATATGCCTGTTGCTCTCTTACATGAATATATTGCAACTCGACTATCTAATAAAAAATATGTGCCGCAGTTTTTCTAGACATTAAAAAGGCTTTTGACACAGTTGATCATAGTTTTCTATTGATGAAAACGGCTAAGTACGGAATAAGAGACTTTGAACTTCAGATGTTTCAGTCATATTTATCTAATCGTAATCAAATTGTCTTATTTAACGGTGTTAAATCGAGATTAATGGGTGTAAGTATGGGGGTACCTCAAGGTAGTATTCTAGGTCCTATTTTGTTTTTGATTTACATTAACGATATCTGTAAAGCCTGTGGTATTCCTGAATACTTATTGTTTGCAGATGATACTTCTTGATTGATTGCTTCAACAACACAAACCAATCATATATATATAGGTGACAATACAGGTATGTTAAACGGCCAACGAACGTGGTATATCTCCTTTCTATCCCTTTTCAGCGCAACTGAGAAGACACAACCCTGGCAACCCTACAACACGCGCAGCACAAAACAGATAAATGGAATTAAACAAATGCCAAACACAGGACAATTCCGCCCAAATACCGCACACATCCTGTCAGTTTATTTAACCCCCGGACCTGGCAAAACATCAGAAAGTAAATCGATTAAATGACATCCTTACAATGATTCATGGAAGAACAAATTTGGGGGGGGGGGCTTCAGCCCCCTCCCCTGGATCCGCGCCTGGTCTTGCAGTCTACGTGGCATCTTTTCAATCTCTCAGACCACGTGAGCGTAATCAATACATCGAAAAACGTTCTTGATCCCCTTTTTCCGATAGCGAGTAGGAATATAGTTGACATAGCAACCTGTTTACATGTGTTTGTTTACGAATAAAGTCCTTCTTATGGATTTCATTATAATTAATGTTAATGATTACAATAGTAATGACGCAAATTCCTGGACAGTGGAAGAAGGTGGTAGATGAGGTGGTGTGGGTAACACGTACCTTAAGTGATTGATGAAGGGAGGGGGAAGATAGCTGCAGTTGGGGAACCGAAGTCCAGGTGATTTTTATCACATCTCGGGACCACTCGCCTTCCCTCCAAGGCAAGCGTGAGTAAATCAAAGAGGGGTGTGGGGACAACTCATAAAGATGACCGTCTTTGGGTAATGAAACCCAGAATTCCTAATGTGACTTTTAATTGATAACTTGTTCAAATATCAAATATGGTTAGTATAGTCTATAAAGGTAGGTCTAAAAGTTAATTAATGGTTCCTATCGTACTCTGTCTCCCTGCGCTTCAACTAAACATCTTACAGTAACATCAAATAAATTGAACTTAGCATCTAATGTGGGTAGTGGGAGTGGATTCAGGCGAGCACGGCTTCACACCTCGGATGAGGCCTTTGTTGGCGATGGGCGGGAACTGCCTGGTTGCAGTTGACATCTCCGAGCGGGCACTGAAGACGGCTGGGTAGGCGTCTCTCCGCAATTCTGCCAATGTCCCTCCGGTCTGGATGTCCCGAAAGGGGATGTATCTGCCTCTGGCGGTCTTGATGAGATGATCCTGGTAGTCTACGCGATGTTGATAAGATCCTGATCACCGGTAACACGGAACTCCGTAGCACTGAGTTCATCACTAAAAAGTTTCACGTGTTCACGTGTTCACTATGCCTTGAATATTGGATGACGTTTAACCAGTTCGTAATAACGAAAGGAACTCATCGTATCCACTGTGCGAGATCGATGCACCTGAATCTTCCGAGACCGTGTAGGAGTTCCTACATGGATGGGAACCCACGCTAGACTGCCCCTGTCCTGCGACAGGTCAGGTCACGATGCCCACTAGCCGGCTTCCGACGTTGCCAATAGTACTATGTCTCCGTCCCTAGTTGCGAAGGGTACTACGAATAATGTTCATGCGGGAGGGTGACACAGTTCCAAGTGTTCTTTGAGGTAGACACTGTTCACGAGCGGGTTAAACACAGTCCTAATAATTCTAATTACCTAGCTTAAAACAAATATGTGGCAGCGCGCAGGGGGGGGGGGAGGGGGTGTGTTTGAGTGCTTTGTGTGGGCGCGAATCGTTGAGCATGGCTCCGAGAACACAAATCAAAAGGGGGGGGGGGTGTTTCTAGGTATTAGAAGTCTCTCCCTTCGTTAAGGCATTGAATTGGTTGTCAAAAATGACATGACAAATAAAGAGGATAACGAGGAGAAAAGACAGGATGTTGCTACTAGTAGTCTTAAGGACTGGAAATTCCCCCGAGTATGGGGAATTAAGGGCTGATACGGAGAGAAAACAGACGAGAAAATGGGAAGGGAGACAACGAGCTGGGTGTCACAATTTAAAAATTGTGACACAGGTTATGAACCAAAAAGGAGGAGGGGGGGGGGCGGTCTCCCCTATGGCTTGAAGCTGGGAGAAGAAGGCTGGTCTTTCATCAAGAGTGAAAGAACTAGTTTCTGGCTTGCTAGGCGGCCGTTCTTCTTGGTCGTGCTCTTGTTAATGGAGCCGCTGCTGGCTCGTTGAGTGACGTGGCTGAAGCTCTCGTTGTGACGTCGGTCATCGAGGCCGTGCGGGGTTGTAGCGTAGGTGGCGTGGCGAGGTACTCGTGTTCACAGGCGATTTCAGTCGGGTCGTTCGCCGCCGGAGAGGTTCCGTCGTCTACGGTGTCCGCTTCGCCTTCCCCCGCGGGGGGAAGGTGCTCCGCGGTCAGTTCGTGACGGTCCGCGTGGGAATGAGGGGGCGTGTCCGCGCTCAGATTGATCTCTCGAGGGATGATTCGTATGACAGACCGCTCGTATTCTCCTTTAAGAGTGCGGACTCCTACGGAGCTGTTGACATCGTCTTCTCTGGGGACCGTAACAGTGGTTCCAGGATCGAATGGTGTAATGTGAGGACTTCGAGCGTCATTATCAATTGGTGTAGTCCCAACGATGATCGGGACTGCTTCCGGTTCTGGATGTGAAATGTCATCTGGTGCCGTGGAAGCGCGGACTGAAGTTCCTAAGATGGGAGCCGAGTGTAATGAAGAGGGGGTGGAGGTGGTTTCCGGAGCGTGGCCTACTGGGGGCGTGGCACAGGAGCCGTCATGTTGAGAGCTGACAGCCGTGGATGAAGTAGAAGCATAGGTGGCATCTTGAGTAATTTCTATGAGGACTGGTACTGGTTCCGGGTCCTGATATAAAGTGGCATCTGGTGCCGTGGAAGTGCGGATTGCAGCTTGCGGGACGGGAGCCGCGTGCATTGAAGAGGGCGTGCAGGCGACTTCCGGGGCGTGGCCTTCTGGGGGCGTGGCACAGGAGCTGTCGTGGTGAGAGCTGACAGACGTGGATGATGTAGAAGCAGAGGTGCTCTGAGAGCTTGGGGCGTCAGTGGCAACTTGTATATTATCAATGAGGACTGGTACTGGTTCCGGGTCCTGAGATAAAGTGGCATCTGGTGCCGTGGAAGTGCTGACTGAAGTTGGTAAGATGGGAGCCGAGTGCGATGAAGAGGGGGTGCAGGTGGCTTCCGGGGTGTGACCTACTGGGGGCGTGGGTACAGGCCGTCCAGTGCTGTGCCTGGACGTATGACCTTGACTCCTCGGTGGCGTCGGAGCACACGTCAATGTCTGTCGAGGCTGGCGTGTTGAGGATTGAGTAGGAACGGGTGTGGGGATAGCTGCGGCAACTGGGCGTACCAACACCGGGGTATGGAGCCGACTGCCCGTGATGGCACCCGAGTAAACTTTGAGTGCTGATTGAAGCTCTGGTGCACTTAGTTCAGAAGTGCCTTTGAACAGGTATATTGATGAAAGAACCTGTCGGGGTAGTTTCGGCACTAGGACATCCTCTACAAATTCATCGGAGAGGGCTTGTCCTACTGCGTTTCTGTACCTTTCGCCCAACTCATCCCAATCGGCGAGGAACCTCGACAAGTCCTCACATTCGTCCGTAGGTGCGGGAATGGCGACGAGGCGTTCCTTCAGACTTCTTCGTACTGCCAAGGGCTTGTCATAGGCATCATGCAGCCGTCGGATGGTGTGTTCATACGCGGTGTTGTTGAACACGGGGTATCCAACAAGACGCTTGGCACGCCCCGTTAGAGAGCGCATGAGAGCGCTGAACTTTTCTCCCTCTGTGTACCTATTGCTTTCGTGAACATTTGTCTTGAAAATGCTCCACCAGCTGGAGAACATTTCCAGATCCCCATCGAAAGAGGGGGTATGATTTTCTTCCCTTATGTATGTGACCAGTGGGCTTTGATTAAGCTGGCTGTTTGACGCTTGAACGGCGGTATTTGCGCCGTTCACTCGCGCATCTGCTCGGACTTTTAGGTTTAATAGTACCTTCTTGTGGGGTCTTAGTTCCTGTTTCAGTTTTGTGAGCCGATCCTCGTGAGGATGGCGTGCCCACGCGGGCTCCAATAACCGCCATGTTTGGTGATGGTCTTGACCTTCTTGAAGAATTTCCGTAGCCGCACTGGGACTCAGGCTCTCAACGTTGATAGTCCCGTAAGCTTCAGCATATTCCGTGACAGCGTCAAGGAAATTCTGCGTGATGGCAATGAGCTCGGTCAGTGTTGCGTTCGTAATTGCGTCTTCGTTAGGGCTGTAATAAGACATGGTGGCCGCCGTCTGAGTATGCTTGCGGTCACTGAATCATAAGCCGAGAGGGGGGGTGTCCGCTCTCCCTCTAAAGAACGATGCAGAGTCGAGCGAAAGAATCGCACGACGAAAATGGAGAATCGAAGGGGGTGACTATAGAAGATTGTGCTGTCATACGAGCTGGTCTGACAAAGGAGGGGGGAGAGAGGATACTCGCGTGAAACCGCGAAAGTTTAAAAATAAGGCCGCTTGAATCCGGGCCGATGCGAGCCGTTAGCGTCAGGTCATCCGTAACGGTAACGGCTAGGCTTAACACAAGGACGTGGTGGCGGATGGCGCCAAAAGGGGGGGTATTTGCGCCGCTTTGGAAGGCTGGGCCGAGCCGAAACTAAATTAAGCCGAAAATGGCTGAACTTAAAATTACGATGTGCGGCTGAGGATGCCGCTGAATGATGAGGCCGGGCGGAATTACCCGTGAAAAAGGGACCAGTGTAATTTCAGCACAATCTAATTCTACTTAAGGGGCGAAATGTTGCACAAGAGAAAGGTAAAAGTAGGAATGGTAAATTAATGTGACATAAAATTGCTATATCATGGTTGACCTAGTGCGTGCCTTAACGAGCAGGAGTGACTCCTGTACAGTGCATTGAGTTGCTAACCTATGCGCAGGGAAACATGTTGTGATCTACTTCATGAGTTGTCATACTGATTATTGAACTAGTGAAGTCGCATTAATTTACGAGTTCTGTACATAGGTAATGGAATGAATATCCGGTTCGAAGGACCACTAGTGAGCACGTGACGCAAATTCCTGGACAGTGGAAGAAGGTGGTAGATGAGGTGGTGTGGGTAACACGTACCTTAAGTGATTGATGAAGGGAGGGGGAAGATAGCTGCAGTTGGGGAACCGAAGTCCAGGTGATTTTTATCACATCTCGGGACCACTCGCCTTCCCTCCAAGGCAAGCGTGAGTAAATCAAAGAGGGGTGTGGGGACAACTCATAAAGATGACCGTCTTTGGGTAATGAAACCCAGAATTCCTAATGTGACTTTTAATTGATAACTTGTTCAAATATCAAATATGGTTAGTATAGTCTATAAAGGTAGGTCTAAAAGTTAATTAATGGTTCCTATCGTACTCTGTCTCCCTGCGCTTCAACTAAACATCTTACAGTAACATCAAATAAATTGAACTTAGCATCTAATGTGGGTAGTGGGAGTGGATTCAGGCGAGCACGGCTTCACACCTCGGATGAGGCCTTTGTTGGCGATGGGCGGGAACTGCCTGGTTGCAGTTGACATCTCCGAGCGGGCACTGAAGACGGCTGGGTAGGCGTCTCTCCGCAATTCTGCCAATGTCCCTCCGGTCTGGATGTCCCGAAAGGGGATGTATCTGCCTCTGGCGGTCTTGATGAGATGATCCTGGTAGTCTACGCGATGTTGATAAGATCCTGATCACCGGTAACACGGAACTCCGTAGCACTGAGTTCATCACTAAAAAGTTTCACGTGTTCACGTGTTCACTATGCCTTGAATATTGGATGACGTTTAACCAGTTCGTAATAACGAAAGGAACTCATCGTATCCACTGTGCGAGATCGATGCACCTGAATCTTCCGAGACCGTGTAGGAGTTCCTACATGGATGGGAACCCACGCTAGACTGCCCCTGTCCTGCGACAGGTCAGGTCACGATGTCCGCTAGCCGGCTTCCGACGTTGCCAATAGTACTATGTCTCCGTCCCTAGTTGCGAAGGGTACTACGAATAATGTTCATGCGGGAGGGTGACACAGTTCCAAGTGTTCTTTGAGGTAGACACTGTTCACGAGCGGGTTAAACACAGTCCTAATAATTCTAATTACCTAGCTTAAAACAAATATGTGGCAGCGCGCAGGGGGGGGGAGGGGGTGTGTTTGAGTGCTTTGTGTGGGCGCGAATCGTTGAGCATGGCTCCGAGAACACAAATCAAAAGGGGGGGGGGGGTTTCTAGGTATTAGAAGTCTCTCCCTTCGTTAAGGCATTGAATTGGTTGTCAAAAATGACATGACAAATAAAGAGGATAACGAGGAGAAAAGACAGGATGTTGCTACTAGTAGTCTTAAGGACTGGAAATTCCCCCGAGTATGGGGAATGAAGGGCTGATACGGAGAGAAAACAGACGAGAAAATGGGAAGGGAGACAACGAGCTGGGTGTCACAATTTAAAAATTGTGACAAGTAATTTTAGGATATTAGAGCTGGATGATGAATAAATTTCTAAGTACATCCAAAATATTAGAGGGATAGCTTTTCACTCTGACAAGGACATGAAAAAAAACATGGCTACAGAAGAGATCTGAATAAAAAAGTTTCCCACCTAAAGAGGTGGACACTTGGAACAAACTAGACAATGAAATAGTGTGCGCAAATACTATTCATGAGTTTAAGAGCAAACTAGACACTGCGAGATACAAAGGCGGGATACCACGAGCGTAGCTCCCTTTCCTGAAAAATACAACTAGGTAAAATATAGGCAAATACCAAACGACGCGCGAGAGGATAGCATAATGATACGACTCCGATGTGACGCACAGTCATGTCGCACGGTCTCCACCAACCCTACCAATCTGGCAGAGGATTCCCCGAATATGACGGAATTTCCGGAAAGCCCCGTCACTATCATAATATCGACTCCTCCTAGCCGATTCTTACTACGCCCTGGCAGAGGACATTCTATTAGTGGAGTCTCTTGTTATCATAATATCGGCCCTCATTGCCTACCCTTGAACACCCCAGCCTGAATAGTCTACTGGTTCTCTCCCCTGAGTCCTGATCATTGATGTCGGCTCATTGCCATCCCTTCACCACGCCCCGACGACAGACATTCTTCAAGAGAAATGAAGTTTCAGTTAAAATGTCTTCATAAAAAGGAACTGTGCGCTTCTCACACAGTTTTTCTTTTTTGTTTACAAATGAAGTGTTAAGTAGTTTTAATATGATAAATATAATTTTGATGCATAATAATATTTTATAATAAAACAAACATTGTTTAATGTTCATGTTTTTCCTCCTTCCTTTGACACCTGGTCATTCATTCACGGTTGTAGTCTTCTTAATTATAGATTAGATGTGGTTTATCAATTATTTTCATCGTAAACAGACAAGTACGTTGCAGATCGGGGACGTTTTGGTACTTGACCCGGGGACGTTTTGGTACTACCACACCGGGGACGTTTTGACTGGATAGCATTTTAAACTGGGTTACGCCATTCTCGTTAATTTAGGGAAACATTACTAAAGTAATTAAGGCTTAAGAGAGTGACGTGATAGCGACCCAATCCCTACTCTAGAATTTATTGATTACAAAAGAAAAATCCCTTCGGAGTACGTCAATTCATGATCAGATCGCAACCATTCTCGCGTCACACTTGTCTTACACTCTCTTTTTTGCTCAACAGGCATTCCCCTTGCACTCAAGTCCCCATTCTCTATTTTTAATCTTTACTCTTCTTTCCTGAAAAAAATTATGATACAATTTTCTTATGGTTAAAACAGGTAAAAGCATAGTTTGAAAAAAATCACAAATCTGATTATATACGTTTATCATCACTTTGATTCAGAACTCTAGACAACACATAATGGAAAAATACACCACGAAAAACATACATAGTACATACAAAACAAGGAATAGATAAAAGTGTTCAACAAATATCAATTTGTTAAAATATGAGTGTGATGTAGGGATCCATGATGAATCATTGATAGTGTTCAACTGACATTATTTTAACGACTGATAAAACAAGGTAATATCAAATATGTTTATAATTTTTGTGAAAAAATATTCTATATCATTTAGAAAGTTGCTTCTGCACCAGCAGTGTGTCGGCCTAAACAGGGTACACACGAGCAATGTCGCAGCCCCAAGTTCTCTTTTTCTCGGCAGTTTTTTCCCCATTATGCTGAACTCGTTCAGTCGTTCACATGGTACTGTAGTTTGTTCCTATGAGCGGCAGTGCATCTTGCGGCCAGTCTCATACTAATTAGTGTTTGCAAACACCCCCTGTATCCAACATGGCGAGCCACGCACCACCACCACCTAACCCAACCTAACAAAACTAACCTAACTAATCTAAAGTAACCAAATTGATTTAACCTAACAAAACCATGCTTCCCCCAAAACATAGATAATTAGAAAAAATAGTTTTATAAATAAATTGTAGTGGGTGAATATGGGGTTTAAATTACTCAAAATGAGAACTTTGAGAAGCTATATCTGATGAGAAGGATATGAAAAGCCATGTTGAGACTGGTGTAGTAAAAGAATACCATAACACAAGCTTAACCAGATTTGATGTGATTCAACATAGAATACATCAGAGTTTGCATGATTCATGCACACTATTTTTTTTTAATGTGGCCTAAAGGTAACTGTTTTTTAAGGTTTGGTAAGTTGTCAGCAAGTGTTTGTTAATTGATGTACTATTGTTACATTTTTTAGGTGAAACACAAAAGTCCTCGGCATACCAATTTCAAGAGTAGCGAGGAGACTGATAAAGGATGGAAGGACATAAATTTCGACCAAAGAAGGATGGATAGGCAGGGATGAAAGAGGAGGAAGGATGGAAGAGTTAAACAAGAGAGAAGTTAAACAAGAGAGAAGAAGAAGAGAAAGAGGACTGGAAGACAGAATTGGAAGAGAATGCTTGTAGTGGGAAGGAGGAAAGGTGAAAATGAAGACTGTAGACGGGAACTGGAAGAGGAGGATGGAAGCTGAGAGAACAGAAAAAAGAAAGAGGAACTCAATACGATAGAAGAAGAAGAAGAAGGAGGAATTCAACACAATGTAAGAGGAAACAGAAGTGGAATGGACGTTAGGAGAGGGCAGACCTTGCAGTGAAAGATTTATTAGCCTACACAATGCAAAAGGAGAACTACTGGAAGGCGGGTAACCAGTGCTTCCATCCTCCTGGCCTCTATTGCAATGAAGAGGCAGGGCCATAAACGAGGTCAAGGAGACATAAGGAGGTGAACAAGAGGAGAATATTATTACAAGTTTTATCTATTATATCATTATAATTTGTATTTGTTTGTTTGTTTATTTATTTATTTATCATTATTATCTTTTTTTTTTTTTTTGCATCTGACATAGTTATAGACCAAAAGGTCTCCTGTCAGCATGCTTGTCCTTTGTAATCCTTTGTAAGTCAGTTGGAGCCCAGTCTCCAGCAAAATTCCTGAAGTGTGTAAAGCAATTTACCAACCTCAGAAACCAACCTGCCTTAAGATGCCCACAAACAACTCAATTTTCTTTAACCATCTCCAGTCCCTTGCCCATTACCTTCCACACCACCCCATCCATGTATATATTAAACAGCCATGACAACATGACACACCTTTGACGTAACCCCACCTTTACCTCAAACCACTCACTCTCTCCATTTCCAATTCTAATACAAGCTTTACTACTCTCATAAAAACTCTTGACGGGGGTACTTATTTAATTGTAGTACACAGGAAAGGAGCAGCACTTGTTGGGTCCCATTTCTTACTCACCAATTTATCTTACCTAGCTTCAAATTCATGTACAGTTCCAACTCTATATCTTTAGTTTCCAATTATCATATTTATATTTGAATTTGTAGATTATCTCATCTTGGGTTATATCACCTTCTAAAATATTCCTGGTATTTATGCATCTATATGGAAAATATTTCTTTACATCTTTTAGACATTTGTGGGTAGGTGGGTGGGGATGGGGGAATAAGAGAGTCTGTGAATCCAAATTTCAACAACCATAACAAGAGATAAGGAAATAAGAATACAACTTTATTAACTAATTTTACATGAATGTAGTACTAGGAAATATTCTAAAGATCACAAAATGCCCCAAGTGTTTGAAAACTCAAAAGAAATTAAGTTTTTCTTTGAAGTCCTCAAATATTTGATGTGCACTCTGCAAAATAGCAAAACCAACTTGTACCTGCAGCTGTGGAGGAACTACATTTATTGGACTTTCTACCCGCTGTCAAAATGCTCTTGGAGACTGAAGGGGTTGGTGGTGAATATGTAGTCATCTGTAATGCAAAGTCCAGTGCTGTATCATATGCCTTTGCTCTTTGCTTCTCCATGGTACTCTGAGACAACTCATGACCTCTGGTTTGTGATTCTGAGAGGACTGGACTAGAAGATGCTGGATTTGTCAAAATGGGTGATGGAGATGAAGTTGTAAGAGGCAACTCATTCACTACATTACTATTGTGCTGATTGCTGTAAATGATTCAGTAAGGTCATCTGTTTACAGTGGTGACCTAATTCATTGACACTGCTTCAGTAACAGTATACAGCTACTCAAATCCATCACACATATCTATTCCTTGTATCACAGTGCTGCATGGCTTACAAAAAATGAATAGATAAATAAAAAGTGAGGGAAATACAGTCCTCTAACAAACTTAGACAAAGGATGTATTTTACTAAAATTTTACCAAACAGTTCTGAATAATGCAGCACATACAAACATTTATACAATTGATGAAATGGTGTTCTCAATAATGATAAAAACTCTTGTTACAGATCAAGCTCATGCCAAATTTAAGAAGCTAAAGGTGTACTTCATCAGATAGCACAAAAAGATAGAATCGACACAAAGTGGCTCAGCAGGCAAGATATCTGGAAAATGGGAATTTTTCATCAACCTTGTTTTCCTGTCTGTAAGTGGTGGAGTTCTTGTCAGAGGCAAACTGGTCATGACCAACACACCATGAGGTAATTTGTAGTGTTCTTGTATTTTTTCATTGGGGATGAGAAGGGTACTATCACAATTTCTTTTTTCTAAACTATATATTGCCATAATAACAATTTAGGCATTATAAGTTACAATTACGTAATGAACCAAGCTCATGCCAAATTTAAGAAGCTAAAGGTGTACTTTATCAGATAGCACAAAAAGATACAATCGACACAAAGTGGCTCAGCAGGCAAGACATCTGTTCATCAACCTTGTTTTACTGTCTGTAAGTGGTGAGGAGTTCTTGTCAGAGGCAAACTGGTCATGACCAACACACCATGAGGTAATTTGTAGTGTTCTTGTATTTTTTCATTGGGGATGAGAAGGGTACTATCACAATTTCTTTTTTCTAAACTATATATTGCCATAATAATAATTTAGGCATTATAAGTTACAATTACGTAATGACCCAACCATACGCTCACTTTTAGTGCAATTAACTGGTATGAACATAATGGTATAACTTGGTATGACACCAATACTTAAATTTGGGCAACATAGTTCATCATGATGCAAGCAGGTTCAATGCATCATTATGTCATCTTGGCAACAACACCCAGAGAAACAGATAACTACTTTCTTAGTGAGGTCTTGTATGTAGAGCCAGAAGTTTTCTAAATATATCTGGAAAGGTGTGTGGAAGAATTTTGAATGAACCAGTACAAAAGATTACAAAATGCAGAGTTAGCAAAGAGAAGGGAGGTTTTACAGATGGTATAGGGATGAGTTGATCAGATTATTTGTGTGAAGAAAATATTATATTGTGATCACTAATATGGCACCATCCTCTCACAGGATGGCAGTCTTTCAATACAATCATCACAGAGCTCATATGAACAGCCATACAGTACTGTGATAGAAGGAATAGATATGTGTGATGGATTTGAGTATACTGTTACTGAAAGTGTCAATGAATTAGGTCACCATAATAAACAGATGACCTTACTGAAGCATTTATAGCAATCAGCAAGCAGCACAATAGTAATGTAGTGAATGAGTTGCCTCTTACATCTTCATCTCCATCACCCATTTTGACAAATCCAGCATCTTCTAGTCCAGTCCTCTCAGAATCACAAACCAGAGGTCATGAGTTGTGAGTTGTCTCAGAGTACCATGGAAAAGCAAAGAGTAAAGGCATATAATACAGCACTGGACTTTGCATTACAGATGACTACACATTCACCACCAACCCCTTCAGTCTCCAAGAGCATTTTGACAGCGGGTAGAAAGTCCAATAAATGTAGTTCCTCCACAGCTGCAGGTACAAGTTGGTTTTGCTATTTTGCAGTGCACATAAAATGTTTGAGGACTTCAAAAGGAAAATTCACTTTCTAATAATGCTAAAACACCTACCAAGTAATACTGGTACTTTGTATTAAAACTTTTGAGTTTTCAAATGCTTTGGTCATTATGTGATCTTTAGAATATTTCCTAGTACTACATTCATGTAAAATTAGTTAATGAAGTTGTATTCTCATTTCCTTATCTCTTGTTATGTCTTTTATGTCTGTTATTTGGATTCACAGACTCTCTTATTCCTCCACCCCCACCCACCCACAAATGCCTAAAAGATGTAAAGAAATACAGTTTTCCATATAGATGCATAAATACCAGGAATAGTTTAGAAGGTGATATAACCCATGGTGAGATAATCTACAAATTCAAATATAAATATAATTGGAAATTAAATATATAGAGTTGGAACTGTACATGAATTTGAAGCTAGGTAAGATAAATTGGTGAGTAAGAGATGGGACTCAATATGTGCTGCTCCTTTCCTGTGTACTAAATTAGATAAGTACCCCTGTCAAGAGTTTTTATGAGAGTAGTAAAGCCTGTATTAGAATTGGAAATGGAGAGAGTGAGTGGTTTGAGGTAAAGGTGGGGTTGCATCAAAGGTGTGTCATGTTGTCATGGCTGTTTGATATATACAGGTACTCCTCGTTTAATGACCTACTTGGTTAGAGACGACACGGAGTTACGACGGGCTTTATGACAGACGTTTAACGTAAATCTCCCGAAGTTACGACGTCGTGTACGATAATAAGTTGGCTGAGGCAAATTTGTATGATGTTATAATTGAACTTGTACGGTGGATATTAGCTGTGAGGTAAAGTGTTCTGAAGCTTAGGTCTTCATTACCATCCTGCAAGCTGCAAAAACTACCTGGGGTAGTGTATACCAGTAGTTGTAAATTTTTAGTTTCGACCATGGGCGCAATATAGCAATAGAAAATTAATTATTAATTTTGTAAATTATAATGTATCAAAGTAATATGCAATTTTGTGAGCGGAAATAAAAAAAAGGTGCTAAAACAAATTTCGTAAGTAACGAAGTCATTTCGGATGAATGGTACACCATGTTTGTTATGATAGATGCCGATGTCGAAGAAATAAAAGGATGATGAATTTGTCTAACCTAAACTAAACTAACCTGACCTGTGTTTGATAAATCATTACCTGCAAATTAAATGTCATCCGGCTCGTCCTCGTTGTCGTCGTCGTGAGAGACGTTGGCAGACGACAAGATGGCGTCCCGATCCTATGCTACCAACTTCATTCATTAGCATATTTTCTTGTAGCATGGTATTTTTTACTTTCATTTCCGCCCACAAAATTGCATATTACGTTGATACATTTTGATTTACAAAATTAATAATTTTCTATTGCTATATTGTGCCCATGGTCGAAACTGAAAAAATACCCCGGTATTCAATATGGAATGTCAGCATACGCGGATTTGGTCATATACGGTAATTTCAGGAACCTAACCACCGTAAATAAACAGTAAATAAAGCTTTAATGTACTGTATAAAAGAGGGAAAATACAAAAAAATAAAGATACATGTATTGCTGGACATTGTACATACAGTACATGTATGTATATGTATACACTTTCGCTTAACGACCAATTCTGTTAACGACGGCGCGCTGGTCCCAATTGTCGTCGTTAAACGAGGTGTGGTTGTACATGGATGGGGTGGTATGGTAGGTAATGGGCGGACTGGAGATGGTTAAAGAAAAATGAGTTGTTGTTTGTGGGCATCTTAAGGCAGGTTGGTTTCTGAAGTTGGTAAATTGCTTTACACACTTCAGGAATTTTGCTCAAGACTGGGCTCGCAACTGACTCAAAATTGGTATGCCAATGACTTCTGTGTTTTGCCTAAAAAAGGTAACAATAGTACATCAGTTAACAAACACTTGCTGACAACATACCAAACCTTAGAAAACAGTTACCTCTAGGTCACTTAAAAAAAAGAAGAAAAAAAAAGTCCTTCAGAGAGGAGGTGGGTTGGGTGGGAGTTTTTTTTTTCAAAATGTGTGCATGAATCATGCAAATTCACCAGCTATAACTTTGACAAATGATTGCCTGCATGACTTCTGTAGTGGCTCATTGTCAAATGTTATGTCAGAGAATTCTGCATGGAATTCAGAAAGAGACATGTCATTGGCAATGCTTAATCCATACCAGGACTTTAATAGGGTAGAATTGGCCTCTTGCACTATGCTAGAGACAATAAAAGCCGTGAAAAATCCTGTAAACCAAACGCTCCTTTACTTTCATCAAGTCAGCCATTTATGCACTATGCTGAATAGTACCGAGGTGCACTTGCTCACATTCGAAAGGCTGGAAACTTGAGAAGCATAAATTTTGAAAATGGAAGGTCTGAATGGCACCAACCTCGCTCCCCATTTTTGAGAGAAAAATCGAGTCTGGCAATTTTTTAAGGTTGGGCGGGGGATGATAAGCAAATATGTGTATCTTTTATGTGGCCTTAGTTTTTGTAAACAGTGCATATACAATTGCTTAATATGCCAAATAACTTGGCTTATGAGAAAGGGTAGATAGAAATATCACAGATCCTACTAAAAATATTTATGTAATAACACTTTTAGTGAGTCAAGTACAAAACAAATCTACAATTGAATGCAGAGTAATTTTTGGTGAAATGCATCCTTCTTGGAGACAAAAGTGTTCCTTTCTGATGTATTCTATGTTGAAGCACATCAAATCTGGTTAAGGTTGTGTTATGCTATTCTTTTACTACACCAATCTCAACATGGCTTTTCATATCCTTCTCATCAGATATAACTTCATAAATTTCTCATTTTTAGTAATTTAAACCCCATTTTTACCCACCACAATTTATTTATAAAAGTAACAGTCATTTTTTTATTTATCTGTTTTTTGGGGAAGCAAGGTTTGGTTAGGTTAGGTTAAATTAATTTGGTTAGTTTAGATCAGTTTGGTTAGTTTAGATCAGTTTGGGTAGGTTAGGTTAGGTTTGTTAGTTTGGGTTAGGTGGTGGTGTGTGGCTTGCCACGTTGGTCACAGGTGGTGTTTGTAAACACTGGCTAGTATGAGACTGACTGCAAGGTGTCCTGCCTCTCACAAGAATAAATTCCAGTATCATGTGAACAAAGAGCCCAGCAAAATGGAAAAAAGCTGCCAAGAAAAAGAGAACTTGGTGGTGCAACATTGTTCATGTGAACCCTGCTTTTCATTCAGATTTGTCAATATTACTTGATTTTATCTATGTTGGTGTGAACTCACCAGGCCCACTAAGAAGAGTTCAGGTGATCTCAAGGGCGTGAGAATTTTTATCTGTTTATTTCATTATTTTATTTACTTTTTTAAGGGCAGGTTTCGTGTATGTACAGGAGTTAGCAAAATGGACTGTAGGGTGAACTTTTATGCATAGTTTTACATTTTTTGCATGTGCCATTATAGTAATATCTTATTCCTAAAATTTCTGTGTGTTAGGTTTATCTTGTTTATCTTGAACAAAGGGTTTCCAAACTTTGCATTGTTTACGACTTTACCTCATCTAAATCTGGCACAGAAAACCTCCAATCTGTGATCAGGCTTTCAGCCAAATTAAGTGGTTTGCCTTCAACAGAACAGAATTTATAAATCATAGTTTTACACTGGAAAGTTAAGATTTGTAGATGGACATATCAACGTCAGATCCACCAAGAAGGTCTGCTCCGGGACATTTTCACTGAAGTTGTGTGTTGGCAGTTTCCGACCCAGTACCAAACATCTCCAATTGTATAACTCAGGGCACCCTCAGTGCTGACATACGTTATTCTAGTAGATGACATCAATGTGGGGACAGAGACAGTCCCTGAGGACGTTGAACTGGATGTGATTGAACTATCAGAAATATCCAAATTTGTAGTTACAAGACTGCTTTGGGTTGTAGTTCCAGGTTTAGAACTACTTATGGTTGGAGATGGAGTACTGTTCAAAGTTATAGCTGTTGAGCTACTTTGGTTTGTTGTTCCAGATGTAAAACTACTTTGCACTGTAGTAGGTATACTTTGGGTTGTAGTTTGGGGTATACTTTGGGTTGAAGTTTGGGGTATACTTTGTATGGGGTACACTTTGGGTTGTTTCTGGAGCTGAAGTTGTAGCTATAGAGCTACTCTAAGTTGGTTATGGTTGCAGCAACAGTCAACGGTGGCAGTATAGTCATTAGGGCATTTTCTGTCATGGTTTCATCTGGAAAACAAACAATTATTACAATTTGAACAGCAAATTACCATACATTAGACTGATTCATTAATTACAAGATTTGGTGAATATTTGTAATTTTGAAATCACCTATGAAATAACTATTCCATTGAAACTTTAAGCTGTGATCACAACTGACAAAAATCTACAAAAGTTTAAGCAAGTCACAACAATGGTGAGGTGCACATAAAGAGCAATATAGTAATGAAGTGTTATTTTATTTATTTACATATTTGTTTATATGGTGAGGTAGTGCATAAAGAGCAATATAGTAATGAAATGTTATTTTATTTATTTACATATTTGTTTATATTTTATTCATTTACTGATCTATATTTATTTATTTATTGTATTCCCAGAAGTCCTGGGATGATATGCAGATGCAAGTTGATCAATGAAATATTTAATAAAACAAAACATACTAAGTTTTGTTTAAATGTAAAGACCAGGTGCATAATGGGATATATCTGTCTATATATCAAAGGCTTCTTCCACCTTCTAAGAGAGATAACCAAGTCAAAGGCATGCACCCACCCCCACCCATTCCACTACCATACATTACCCTTTTGTTTCTTGCTCATTTTAGCTCCTCATGGTCGTCCCTGTCTCCTGCTCACTGCCTGAATCAAAAGCAATGAAGCAAGACACACACAGAAGGGGCAGCCATTTCATTTACACAGCTATCCTTCCTTCTTGTCCCCTCATGTGAAAATTGAGAAAACTAGGAGAAATATCTTCACGGCCATGGACCAAAATCTGTGCAATTACTCTATAAGAAATTCCATTGCAACTTTTCCAAGGCAACTTTAATTCTTATGAGCACTTACTTTGGACCATAGTGATGCTAAAACAGTACATTTTCAGGCTAATTTAGAGTTCATCATCAGAACTTGCAATATTGTCAGACTCATTGCTGTATAGATTTTTATTCCCATGTTCAGCGAGATAGAAGAGCCTCAAAAGGAGTTCAAATAGGTCACAAGACCTGATCAAAAGGTGTCCAGACAATTTATTTATTTTTTATCTATTGATCTATTTATTTATTTATTTTATTTTTTTGTCGAGTGGAAAGACCAAGGATATGTTGATTGAGTTTCTGTAATTATTCTAGACAACCTGTGATTCATCTTTGATGATGTCATTTTATTTGCTCATGGTAACAAATATTATAATCTTTCTTTTCCTGATGGTATCTATATATGTAGCTGAAGTTAGTGTCATGACGAATAGGCATCTGGGAATGGATGTAATGAAGAGATTGTATGAAGGGATGATTGTGCTGACAGCTTTGTATGGGGCAGAGACTTGGAATTTAAGAGAGGCAGCGAAGAAAAGTTTAATGAGTTTGAGATGAAATGTGCAAAGGGGGACGGAGAGGGGGGGTCGCCGATTAAATGAAGCGGCCTTGCTGTGGATGTACTGTGTCTTGCGACACTGCTTCTGACCCAGGGCGGTGGGCAGGGTGCAGGGATGACCCGTCATCCAGGAGGTGCTCAGATGAGAGGAAGGGTGGGAGGGGTGTGGAGTGTATTTAGGGATGAAATGGGTGGGAGTGTTTTTATGCCTTTCCCCTTGTGGCTACCTCCCTTGGAAGGGGGAAAAAGCCTTGGTATATGTATGTATGTATGAGATGAAATGTATGAGAAGTGTGGTAGGGGTTACTAGATTGGACAGCATAAGAAATGAGGAGGTGAGAAGGACAGTGGAAGTGGAAATGGAGATGACAGGGCTGATGAAAGAGTATTGGGATGGTTTGGACACATGGAAAGAATGAGTGAAGAAAAAACAATAAAAGAGGTGTGGAAGGCAGAGGTGGATGGAGTGAATTTGAGGTGATGACCGAGAATGAGATGGATGGATGGGGTGATGAGGGTGTTGAGCAAGAGGGGGATGTCTATTGAACAAGGAAGGGAAAGGCAGGAGATAGGGATGAGTGGAGAGTGACTGTGTATAGATGATACTGTTATGCAAGGAAGGCAGGGGAAGGGGATGGAGGAATAGGGGGTGTTTATGTGTGAATGGTATTTTGAAGCAGCTCGAAGGGATTTCTCTGTCTTTTCTTTTTCTGCATGAGGGGGAGGAGAGGAGGGTTGCCAATTAAGTAAAGTGGTCTTGCTGTGGGTGTGCTGTCTTGCTGCATTGCTTGTGACCCAGGGCAGTGGGTAGAATGCAGGGATGGCCCATCATCCATGAGGAGTTGAGAGGGAGGAAAGGGTGGTGGAGGGGAGTGGAATGGGTATACAGTGGTGGGATAAAAAAAAAAAAAACTCACTGATGTATTAATATGAAAGTATGATATTAAGGAGAATGACGTGTTCTCTTACCTAAGGCCGTCAAAAAACTAATGCCACAAGGGGTCAGGCAAGTTCATTAGCGAGAACCCACTAAATGGTTCTACACAATTGCATATTTATACAATATTACAAATATAACACTTGACACGTGCCCACTACATAACTCGGCCACCACCTCTTGGTACCCTCACTGAGGAAACAACATTTGTGGCAGGGAGCAGACAAACACAAGGGCACATAAAATATGGCAATAGACAAAAGACAATCCTATACAGGAACATGACAGACAAAAGACATGAAAATATACTGGCACCAGTAAGTAAAATTTGGAAACAAAGAACATGACATAAATTGCTGGATGTCTGGGACATGATACAATACACACATGAAATATACAATAATAATTAGTACAACTGAGGAAATATACAATAACCATACATTTGGCTGACAGTTACAAAATAGCTATTGAAAAACAGATCACATCCCCTGTGGTTATGCCAAACATAACTGAGGCTGCACATAATTATTTACACACTGTGACTCACTACAGAGAGATCTGAACAGGGTCTGGGAATGGAGTCAGAAGTGGGAAATGGACTTCAACATAAAGAAATGTAGCATAATGGAATTTGGAAAAAGTAAGAAAAGGATATCAAGACTATAAATTTGGTGAAAAAGAAATAATGGAAGTGGGATCTGAAAAAGACAATGTCCCCGGACAAGCATATAAACAAAATTGTTGGTGAAATCTATAACTTGTTAAGATCAATAAAAGGGGCTTTTATTTACTTGGATGAAGAAATGGTAAAAAAAAATATTAGTCACATTGATAAGGCCCAAATTGGAGTATGCAGCAACACTATGATCACCCAGTACTAAAAAGAATATAAAGAAAACTGAGAGAATCCAGAGAGCAACTATAAAGATGCCCCCAACACTATCAAAAGTGTCATATGAAGAAAAATTGTCAAAACTAGAACTACTGACTCTGGAACAAAGAAGAGAAAGAGATCACTTGACCATCTACAGAATTATGAAAGGTGTAGAAATCCTTGATAGAAACGACTTACTAAATTGGGATAAGAGAAACACAAGAGGACATGGAAAGAAACTCACAAAGGACAGTTATAGAAAAGACATGGATAAAAAGCTTTCCCCATAGAGTGGTGGATGTATGGAACAAACTAGATGAAACAAGAGTGTGTGCAATAACAATACAAGAATTTAAGAGCAAATTAGATATGGCGAGATACAGAGACGGGACACCATGAGCATAGCTCCCTTTCCTACAAGATACTAGATAAATACACTTGAGTAAATACAATTTACAATCTTGATAGATAGCGGTTACAATGACAAAAGGTGCACAGTAACACATATGTACACAATAGACCATCAAGGCACTGTACCTTTTGAACATAGATGATATGAGTGATGAACAAGGGGTGACACAGTAGGAATATTGGGCCCTGGGGGAGGCTGGGTAAATGCAGGTATGGGCACCTGTATCTTCTTAAGCCTATCAGAATGCAGAACCTCACCAAGTCCCTGAGATGGGTCAAAAACCATTGAAGAAAAGTGAAAGAGAAATGTTTATTAGAAAGAAAATCTTTAAAAGATAGACAGGAGGAGAGAACAGGTGGGCTGGCACCTTTTAATATGAATATTTTGATCCTGTTGTTAGATATGAAGCTTATTTTATTGTTACATATTTTTTCAAGATGTCCAATTTTGCTAAGATATGTGATCCTCATGACAAAAAAGACAGTCTTCTTTTTGTGTTTCCTACCAAGTATCAATTGATCATTCTTCAAATAATCCATTCCAGAAGTATTACGTAACTGCTGAGGATGTCATAGATGGTTATTTCTACAGTCTGTTTTTCAGAACTACTTTTGATGAAATGAGGATAATCTCTTTATAGCCAATAAACACTACTACTAACACTGGCAATAACAACATTAATGATCATAATAACAACAAAAACAATAATTAACCCAAGAGCAAGTCTCACTCTAACTTCTTTTCTACTATGATATTTCATTCAATCAGTCACCCCTGCAAATGTCTCAGCATGACTTCATCAACCAAGGATATATATCCCCCACCATTTCGCCTTATAAAACCCAAGTCCATGACTAGTTCCACCCTTTACACCACCTGCTTGTTGCTTTCCTACTCAACACTCTTACTCAATTCTAAATGCAGCCCTTTCTCTTAATGCCCATGTTGTCTTTACATCCTTTTATGCTTTTACACACATTTAGCCTCTCATTTGTATATTACATCAAAAGCTACACTCTTTAGACACCTTCCACCAATAGCATCATATTCCATTTACCATTACAAGGACTAGCAAACTACTTGACACTTCAATCCACATACAGTCTTCCTTACTTAGTAAGAACATCATCTCATCTGCTTATTATCTCCTACTTTTGCTGATATAACCTGGGTGAGGGTGCAGTGAATTTGAGATTGCTTGAGTAAACAATATTGCATGCAGATTTGTAATGGCGGATCTGACTGGAGAAAGGGTGTAGGAGAAAATTCAGTCGGTTCAGAATTGTAAGATCATGCCCTTAATGGAGGTTCTTACATATAAAGTTAAAAATCATTGGACTAAAGAAATCATGATGTCACTGCAGAACTGACCTAGGACTCAAATTGAGTGTTATTGACGGGATTCCTTGCAAGAGCTTTGTAGAGTGCTGTGTACAAAGATTAACAGAAGATAGTCATAGAAGAAAAGACATAATTTTATTCACCTCGATTGAAGGCTATAACTGAAGGAAAAGAAAACAACAGTGGATGATTGGAGTCATGGGGCCTATTGACTAAAATTGTGTGTAACAGATGGCACACATTCTTCAAATAATCTACTGCAGAAGTATTACATAACTACTGAGGACGTCATAGATGGTTGTTTTTCTGAACTACTTTTGATGAAATGAGGAGAATCTATAGCTAATAGATACTACTACTAACAATGGCAATAACAGCATTAATAGTTAAAATAAAAACAACAACAATTAACCCAAGAGCAAGTCTCTAACTCCTTTTCTACCTTGATATTTCATTCATTCAGTCACCCCTGCAAATGTCTCAGCATGACGTCATCAACTGAAGATGTATATACCCCCCACCATCTGTGTGCCCTATCACAAACAATTTTAGTCAGTAGGCCTCATACCTCCAATCCTCCACTGTTATTTTCTTTTCCTTCAGTTATAGCCTTCAATTGAGGTGAATAAAATTATCTCTTTTCTTCTATGTCTATCTTCTGTTAATCTTTGTACACAGCACTACAAAGTTCTTGCGAGGAATCTCGTCAATAACACTCAATTTGGGTCCTAGGTTAGTTTTGCAGTGACGCCATGATTTCTTTAGTCCAATCATCTTTAACTTTATATGTAAGAACCTCCCCTAAGGACATGATCTTACAATTGTAAACCAATTGAATTTTTTCCTACACCTTTTCTCCAATCAGATCCTCCATTAGAAATCCGGATGCAATATTGTTTACTCATGCAATCTTGAATTCACTGCACACTCACCCAGGTCACATCAGCAATAGAGTTGTCCCCAAGCCCTTGTTTAACATAATGCTGAGAGTGAAGTTATAAAATTTCTCAACTTCTCTGTTGTTTACCTAACAGCTGATCCAATATAAACGAAACTCTCATTATGTACCCCTCTGTCTAGCTCACTTGTCTACTTATATCTACAAGCTCCTTAAAAAGAATGTTTGGTTGATACTCAGTAGGCAACACAAAAAGAAGACTGCCTTTTTTGTCATTAGGGTCACAGTTACATCTTAGGAAAATTGGACATCTTCAAAAAAGAAAAAACAAGCTTCGTATCTAACAACGGGGTCAAAGTATTCATAATAAAAGGTACCAGTTGCATGTTCTCTCCTGTCTATCCAAGATTTTCTTTCTAATAATCTTTTCTCTTCCACTTTTGTTAAGTTATATCACATAATATATATATTAAATTGTATTATGTGATATTATATTAATCATATTATATACTATCTCATATAATACTGTATTAGTTACTACTCACCATAAAAACAGAAACCCACTGGTAGGGTAAGCCTTGTCAATTGCGGTGCGGGGGGGGGTTTGCTGTTTTTTTTTTAATATACCATATATTATATCACATATGATTTTATACCATTTTATATATTACCTTATATATCATATAATATCACGGGTCATTATATCACACAATAGTGTGTTTCTGCGAAGTCAACAACAAACCTGACTTGCTCCGCAGGCCATCTTCCGACTCGAAGGAAAATTCAGCTAACTGCCTGGGTCAATCAGGCTTAGACCTTGGAGCCGGGGAGGGAGAAGGGGAACGTGGTGGGATGGTGGTGGTAGGGGGAGTGGGAGAATGTCGGGGTGTGTGGAGAAGAGACTGGCAGGGATGAAGACGAAAGAAATTGGCAATGTTACCTTATACATATACACATATATATTACCTCATATTACATCATATATATAATATCACGGGTCATTATATCACACAATAGTGTGTTTCTGCGAAGTCAACAACAAACCTGACTTGCTCCGCAGGCCATCTTCCGACTCGAAGGAAAATTCAGCTAACTGCCTGGGTCAATCAGGCTTTGACCTTGGAGCCGGGGCGGGAGAAGGGGAACGTGGTGGGGTGGTGGTGGTAGTCCGGCAAGGCCTGGGATGCCCTCCAGTCCAATGGCACACCAGTCAGGCACACAGTATCCCTGCCAGAGGCATAAACGTCAAAAGGCCCAACTTTGGAGGGCTCTCACCGCCACACCCTTGGTCTCACGATTCTGGCAAAGTGCTATAGAACTTGGGTTCGATTCCCATGCTGGGTACAAATGTTTTTGATTAATCTATGAGTGGAGGGGGAAAAATAGGAGGAGGAGAAGGAGGAGATGAATAAATTGGAGGAGAAGAAGGAGGAGATGAATAAATTGAAGGAGAAGGTTGCAAAAATTGATCGGGAGTGAAATTACAGAGAACTTATTGTTACTTTTCTAGCATGGTATTAAGTTCCAGATATACTTTAGGTTGGGCACCCATGGCCAAGCGGATTAGGACTGGACCTGTTGAGCCCAATGGTCCGAGTTCGAGTCTGCATTGAGGTGCTCCCTCGAGGGGTTATCCAAGTTTGAAAATGGTTTGGAATTGCCGAGTGCGCATTAAGCAATTCTATATAATCAGGTTCAGGCGTGGATGACTAATAATACCAACCACATGCTATCCTTCTCCCCCAATTCAGTACTAGTCCGATAGGCCATGCATAAGACGATGGATTACTGTCGAGTGGCTGGGTATATAGAATTGAGGTGCACTCTGGTCCCTTCTGAAGATGGAAGCGGCTTGAAGATGTGCAGTTGGAGAGGGTAGTATGGAGGCAAGGGGCGCTTTTACTTGAATTTTGATTCAAGTTAGATTTGGTGTTTGAATCTAAGGACGATATATTCAACTTAGATTTGGTGGTTGAATCTAGCCATGATATATTAAAACTAGAGCCCAACTTTGGTGCACACCAGCGTAGGCAGCAGAATCCTGAGACGAAGGGTGTGTCGGTGAGAGTCCTCGAAAGTTGGACCTTTTGACGTTTATGCCTGTGGCAGGGATACCGTGTGCCTGACTGGTGTGCCATTGCACTGCAGGTCATCCCAGGCCGCCCCAGACCTGTGGGTGTCATAGCGGGTAAATCGGTGGAGGTGACCAAAATGACCCAAAATGGCCAAAATCTCAAAGGGGGTACCCCATGGAATTTGTGGTGAAACCCGAAAGTCAGTGATTTGGTCCAAACTTGCGCCACAAGTAGAGAGTGGGATAGGGTGCACACCAGCGTAGGCAGCAGAATCCTGAGACGAAGGGTGTGTCGGTGAGAGTCCTCGAAAGTTGGGCCTTTTGACGTTTATGCCTGTGGCAGGGATACCGTGTGCCTGACTGGTGTGCCATTGCACTGCAGGGCATCCCAGGCCCTGCCGGACCTGTGGGTGTCATAGCGGATAAATCGGTGGAGGTGACCAAAATGACCCAAAATGGCCAAAATCTCAAAGGGGCCCCATGGAATTTGTGGTGAAATCCGAAGGTCAGTGATTTGGTCCAAACTTGCGCCACAAGTAGAGAGTGGGATAGGGTGCACACCAGCATAGGCAGCAGAATCCTGAGACGAAGGGTGTGTCGGTGAGAGCCCTCCAAAGTTGGGCCTTTTGACGTTTATGCCTGTGGCAGGGATACCGTGTGCCTGACTGGTGTGCCATTGCACTGCAGGGCATCCCAGGCCGCGCCGGACCTGTGGGTGTCATAGCGGGTAAATCGGTGAGGTGACCAAAATGACCCAAAATGGCCAAAATCTCAAAGGGGGTACCCCATGGAATTTGTGGTGAAACCCGAAGGTCAGCGATTTGGTCCAAACTTGCGCCACAAGTAGAGAGTGGGATAGGGTGCACACCAGCGTAGGCAGCAGAATCCTGAGATGAAGGGTGTGTCGGTGAGAGTCCTCGAAAGTTGGGCCTTTTGACGTTTATGCCTGTGGCAGGGATACCGTGTGCCTGACTGGTGTGCCATTGCACTGCAGGGCATCCCAGGCCGCCCCGGGCCTGTGTGGATTCCACTCGGACACCACTCAGGCCAAAGACACGGGCACCAAAGGCTGAAAAGTGAAAGATCGCAAAAATAGGCTCATCTTTGGTTGGTCACTACAGTCATACCCTTGGGAAACCACGTTGCCCACGTCTACTTCGCAGTGCACTGTGTGCTACCCAGCATATAGGCTTGATCTTTCACTGGGATGTTTATTTATTTCTTTATTATTATTTATCATGCCTTTACTTTTAGGAATGTGCCCTTTGGGGCTACAAGGAGAAGGATGCCTAGTCCCAATCCCCGTCCCTTTCTTCTCGCCTCTTATGATCCAAGTGGGAATACTTGGTGGCAGTATTCTTTTCCCCCACCACAGAAAAAGAAATACTCAGAGAAATGGTACAGGACAGCAACAAGGGGTTGGGGGACAGCATAACGGAGGGACAGTCGTAGTATAAAAGTGTCATAATTTCTCTATGAACAGAGTTTTCCTCTATCATAGACAAAATGATGTGTGGCTCTGGTCTGTAGGGGCGCCCCATATAGACCCTAAAATATCGACTGCATGCTACTTTGCCACAATAACAAGCAGCCAATACCCCAGAATGGTTGTATATGGAAGATGTTGTGATGCATGAGGTGGAATGGATAAGTCATGATGGGGGGTGAGGTAGTGTGTGAGCAAAATTTTGATGCAGCCCGAAGGGATTTCTCCCCGTCCTCTCCTTTATATGGGGGGACGGAGAGGGGGGGGTCGCCAATTTAATGAAGCAGCCTTGCTGTGGATGTGCTGTGTCTTGCGACACTCCTTCTGACCCAGGGCAGTGGACAGGGTGCAGGGATGACCCGTCATCTAGGAGGTGCTAAGATGGGAGGGAGGGTGGAGGGGTGTGGAGTGTTTTCGGGGATGGAATGGGTGGGAAAGATTTTATGCCTTTTCCTTTTTGGCTACCTCCCTAGTAAGGGGGAAAATGCCTTGGTATATGTATGTATGTTTATTATTATTATAATTTTATTCTTGTGTCCATGATTGTCAAATTTTTTTCTGCAACAGAAGCTTTGCATTTCGACGCACTGGTCCTAATGCACCACTGTTGTTTCCATGGGTGCGCCCTGTCAAGTATGTTCTGCATTACGTGGAATGCTCTCTCCAGTTTTGTGTCTACCAATGTGATTGGCTTCATCCACATATGAAAGAGCAAGAGCCTGGTTGCGTGGAGAAGTCTGCTCTGGCAGGTTAATTGTAAATAGATTGTACAGAGTAGGGGCAAGGAAATCAGTTCAGAAGAAATATTCAACATATATATTGCCAGTGCTGTGGAATTATCACAGGAAACCAGATGGTTCAATGCAACAATTGAAACTACTGCTCGTGTACTAAAAACTATGCTTCCAACCACTGATATATAAGTGGTATTGACAAATATACATATTTCTGTATATGAATTCTTTGTATATTAATTTGATTTTTAGTTTTGTTTCTTATATGTTAATTTTAATGCTTTGTACTGCTGTATATATACATGTACATTTTTCACACCATAAGCTTTTCTGGCTGAAGGTAAATAAAATAAAATGTAGTCCAGTATTATATTTATTGTCTTGGCCAGATTTGACCAGTAGTTCCTACATATAATATTTACTCTGAACATGACTTATCCAAAGCAAACCCTTAATAGTAATGCACCCACAAAACACTTGGGATTATCAAGAATGAATTATGTCAATCATCTGACAATATATAACAGATGATCTCCAGGCAGTCTTTGTAAACGCCAATGTTAATTACTAAAGTATATTTTTCATTAAACCCATACAACTTATGATAATCTGTTAAAAAAACAGCAATAACAGTTCACCAAAATCTGAAGAAAATATACTGGTCTTCAGTATTGTACAAATTACATAGCTATGCAACTTGGGACCACTGATGGGTACTGCATATGATGGTCCTGCTATATAGACATCCAAGAATCATCCCCTAACTATCCAGATTCAAAATTTGTCGTAATCCTCACTATTATCTTGAGGTGCAACCCTGTGAGGTTGTGTCTGGACTAGGTTGACGAACTCAATAAATTTATTTCCTTCACCTTTTCATAGGAGGAGGGCTGACAAATCACAACAGCTTACCACCTCCTTCTACATGCCAGTGGAATAGAAACCATCCCACATTAATACAACAGATGATACAAAGCTTCTTCCCATAGAGAGGGCCTGAGGAGTACTGCCAGCCTGTGTGGGGGCTGCAAGTTTCCAGTCAGTGAAACTAAGGGCAACAATTATCATTATTATAGAACTTTTCTGAAGCATGAACTTTAAAAAGATTTCTTTATACTAAAGAAAGATATATGTAGCTTTACCATAATTACTAAGAGAGAGAAAAAAAAAAAAAAAAATCAAGACCACACAACTATAAGGACTTTCATCACCTCTGTAAAAATCTATTTCTTTCGGCCACCTCTCTCCTTAAGCTGGAGCTGAATAACAGAACCAGGAGTAATATTATAGAATGCAAGTGTATTGGAGTCCTTGAAGAAAAGGCCATCACGGACCAATTTTTGCTTACCAGGAGGGAGACCAGTTTCATCATGAATACGAGCTTTCACCACACTAATCGGGTCAGTAATAGGCAAGGTCAGGGTTAATGTCTGACCCGACAATCTCCATTCAGGCTTGTCTGCCACAACAGGAACTCCTACATTGAATTTTATGGCACCCTGGAATCGACGTGCCCATTCTTGCTCTGGCACAAGAGAATCCTCTGTGCGTGGACGCTTGGCAGCAGGACCATCTTCCCCATCTTCTAATGGGTTCTTACCACCAATAGGGCCTGTTCCTGGAGCACCAGGATTGGCAGCTTCCATCATTGGATTTCCTCCATGCATGTTCCCAACACCAGGAGCTCCCTGTGGTGGGTTCTGGGGTGGCATGAAGCCAGCAACTGGTCCACTGCCAGGAATAAAACCATGACGGGGTGCTACCATAACCGGACCCCGTACTGGAGGAACTACCATCATGTTGCTACCGGGAAGCATCATGGGGGTCATGGGTGGTAGCGGTGAGGGGAGGGGCATGGTCATCACTGGTGGTGTGGAATGCACAACCTGTGGAGCAGCTGACGGTTTTGGAGGAGGGGCTGGTTGTGGTGGCTGTACTGCTTTTGGAGGGGGTGGTGGAGGCTGAGGCTTAGGTGGAGGAGGCTGTTGTTTAGGCGGTGGCTGTGGTGGCGGTGGTGCTCTTGCAGGGGGCTGATTGCTTTTTGGCTGTGGGCCAATCTTCTCCTTCTCTTCATCTGGTAGTAGTCCTTTGACTTTGTGAATCTGATGAATTTGCTCATTAATTGAAATATTAGCTCGGGCTGCCCGAGTTGCAGCTTCCATGGATGCGGTATGGCCATCCCAAGTCACCTTTTCTTCACGTTTCTCTTCCTCACCAATTTTCTTACCAATACCAGTTTCCAAATCACCAGCACCGAAAATATCAGTACGGCGCTCAGCAAGTTGTTTCAGACTTGAGCTTATACTAGAGCCTGAAGCATAAACATTTTCCTGGTTTGACTTTTCTTGAAGCTGACGATCTCTGTCTTCCAGCCAGCGTGGATCCAGCATTCCAATGCGCATGTGTTTACCTACTTTGTCAGCACTGATGCGTTCACCTGTAATAGGCGAAACCAGGAACTGATCCTGAGCAACACCTTTCTGTTGCTCCTTGCGCTGCCTTGGATCATACTCCTTGACAACCACCTGACCAGGCACTGGAGGTGCTGGTGGAGGCTGTGGTGGTTCTCTAGGAAGAGGTGGTGGCTTCATTTTTTCAGCTTCTCTCTTTTCTTCTACTTCATCTTCTTCCTCCTCTTCTGAGCTCCCTTCCTCCATGTCTTGAACCTGTGTGTCGTCACGACTGGCACGTAGTCCATCATGATCTTCTTCCTCCTCCTCTTCTTCATCACTCTCCAGAACCATATCATTATCAGGTCCTCCTTCTTCAAGTCGTTCCTGAATAAGAACTCTCTTACCCACTTCTTGTGGAGTGGTGGGTGGAGGGAAAGTACCACTTTCCCATGGAGAGTAGTCAATAGTCTCCACCACACTAAAGTCATGCCAGTCAATGGCAGCATATTCCATTCATTCTTTCTCAGCTTCTTCCTCTTCTTTACGTTTCAGTGCTGCCTGATGTTTCTCCCATTCCACTCTGTATTTGATCTATGAAAAAATAAAATAAATAAATACTAATTCAATAATACAACTACTTATTTTTCAATTCTATATCTATTACTTATGCATAGAAAAATAAATAAATAAATACAATTATAATAATACACATACCAAGGGCTTTTTCCTCCTTACAAGGGAGGTAGCCAAAAATCAAAGGCATAAATCCACTCCCACCCATTTCATCCCCACATACTCCACTCCCATTCACCACCCCTCCTTCCCTCTTTCCCTGGCTCCCCCTGGATGACAGGTCATCCCTGCATCTTGCCCACTGCCCTGGGTCAGAAGCAATGCAGCAAAACAAAGCACATACACACTAAGGCCACTTCATTTAATCAGTGACCCCCACTCTCCGTCCCCTCATGCAGAAAAAGAGGAGATGGGGAGAAATCTGTTTGAGCTGCATCAAAATATTATTCACACATACTAAAATTTTAGGGAGGCATGCTTGAGACGAGGCATCTGAGAAATATGAATAGTATTAATGAATAATGAGAAATGGGGTAGAGTGGAAAAAGTACTGTTGGACAGAGCAGATCAAAGAATGCCAAGGTGATTAGGACATATGGAAGATGGGACTGAGGGAAGATGAACAACAAATGTGGAGGGAATAAGCTTGAGGAAGGCCAAGGAGGTGGATCAATAAAGTAAAAGGGACATTGCATGCAAGAGGAATGGTTGTTAAGCACGGAAACAAAGAGTGCAGAGAGAAAAAGGTAAAAGGCACAGATGGACAGAGGTTACTGAAAGTGAAGGTGGTAAGGGGAAGACAAGTAGAATATTTTCGAGAGCTGTTGAGTGTGGAGTTTAGGGAAGGGCATACAGGCAGAGAGGCACTAAGAAAATGATTGTGATGGGAGAGGGAAATGGAAGAAATATAACAAAAGATGAGGTACAAAGGGACTTGGAAAAATTATAAGAGCTGGTAAGGCACCTGGGTTCAATGGGTGCCATGCAGTTTGTCTGAAACAAGGAGGTATAATTATAGTGGACTAGCTAGTGAGGTTGTTTAATGTGTCTCTGAGGGAGAGGAGAAAGCCAGGACTGCCTGTATAGTTCCACTTTACATAGAAAAAGGGGGGGAAGTGTAATTGTAGTAGTTTTAGAGGGATCCATTTATTACATGCAGTTAGAGAGGCTTATAGGAGGGTTTTAATTGAGTGGATTAGAACAGGAACAGAGGGAGTAACTGGTAAGGAACAATGAGGGTTTAGTAAAGGTAGATGATGCATGTATCAAATTTTTGTAGATTTGTGAAGGCTTTGCCAAAAGGTAAGGTTTTTTGGGTCTTTATAGATTTGGATAAGGTTTATGACAGGGTTGACAGGAAGGCACTGTGGGAGTATTGCAGATATATGGGATTGGGGGAAAGCTATTAATAGTCAAGAAATTTTATGAAAATAATAGAGCCTGTGTAAAGATTGGAAACGGAAAGCAAGTGGTTTGAAGTAAAGGTGGGGCTGCGTCACGGTTGTCATATCACAATGGCTGTTCAAGGTGTATATGGATATGGTGGTATGGGTGGTTAAAGTGAGGGGAATGGGCAAGGGATTGGAGATGGTTAGAGATTGTGGAGAAAAGTGGGAGTTGGGAGTTGGGCTAGTTGTTTGTGGATGACACTGCACTTGAGGCAGGGTCAGAGGTGGGATTAAGGCAATTTGTGATAGATAAATAAGGATAAATAAGGGTAAAAGTAAGGCGAGATGTGAAAGAGGAGAGGATGGCAGCAAGTTGGAAGTAAGTTTTAAAGGAGAGAGGCTGGAGTAAGTGGATAATTTTTAAGTATTTGGGGTTGCATGTGGCAGGAAATGGAGGAGTGGGGTGTAGGGTGTGGGGTGAAGGTAATCTGCAGCTTAAGAGAAGTAAATTTCTTTTAGGTTTTAAAAATGTCATGAGAATTAAGCATCTGGGACTGGATGCAAATAGATTACATGAAGGGGTGACTGTGCCTATGACATTGTATGTGGCAGAGGCTTGGAATTTACGAGTGAGAGAGTGAGAATAAGTATCAGAAGTTTGGTAGGGGGTTGTAAGGTTGGATAGAGTGAGAAATGAGTAGGTGATGAGGAGAGCAGGGGTTGAAAGGGAGCTGGTAGATAGGACAGATGAAAGATTAGGATGGTTTGGACACATGGGAAGAATGGGTGAAGAAATTAGCAAGAAGTATATGGTATGAACTTATGAGGATGACTGAGGATGAGGTAGATGGGTGGGGTAAAAGGGGCTTTGAGCAACAAGAAAATGTCTGTTGAGCATGGAAGGGAAAATGCAGGGGATAGGGGTGGGTGAAGGATGGAGGAAGGCCCATTTGGGGGCTACAAAGAGTAGGATACCTAGTCATATTCTCCGTCCTGTTGACTTGGCTCCTTCCCTTGAAAGGGGATAAAAGCCCTTGGTATATATATATATTTGGTTACCATATAAAATGGGTTTAAGTGCACTATACCTGTTTCATGACAGCCTGGGGACTTTGTGCTTCATCAGACAGTCTCTTCATTAAGTCCTTTGGAGGAATCAAAACCTTGGTATATTGCTCAAGAAGTCTTGTGAAGTACTGAAAGAGAGAATGCTGAGGACGCAGGAAGTCAAACTGATAATTTCTTTGTTCCCTGTTCATTAATGTTGTCAGGAACTGTCTTCCATTTCTTGCCACAAACTGGGCTGTTAAGCGAACCTGGAAAATATCAATGAACATTATGCTTTAATATATAATAGATATATATATATATATATATGTCAAAGGCCCCTTCCCAATACAAAGGGGTTTTCATACAGAAAGGTCATCTAAATACTTACAACATCTAAATCAAATGCTGAAATGGATGGAGGATCAGCTATGAATTCAAATTCCGGTGGTGGTTCTTTGGGAACTATGACTTCTTGAACTGCAGATCGTAACAATTCTTGCTGTTTTTGCTGTTGCTGTTGAGGAAGCTGCTGATTTTGCAAGGGACAAGGTAATGCTGGTGCACTTGGAAAATCTTTTTCCGCTACAAAGAAAGAGATATACATTAATCATGGTCCATAAATTAAATTGGTTACTAGGTTATCAATCTGTAACAATCTACCCACATAAACAGTATTACAATAAACTTGTTAAAGAATCCATTTTTTGTGGACCTGCCTTTTACAATATTATCACCAGAAAGGTAAAAAAGAAGTAATATATGTTATGTAAATGATACAGAGAATGGTGGTGGACCAATGAAAATAAAGATCAAAAGGGAGTGACATATATATGGCTACCTGGGTGATTTTTATGTCGACAGGTAGGTATGTCAGGGCTGTGTATTCATCCAAAATCAAACAAAAGCATATTACAAGGATTGGGTGGGGGGTAATTCTACAATGTTATTATACTTGGAAAATGCATGAAAAATTGCAAGACATAAATTTTTTTTTGTATACATTCTGAAAAGGGGCTCATACATACTGTCTACGCTCATGTGCACCCTATCCCACACTCTACTTGTGGCGCAAGTTTGGACCAAATCGCTGACCTTCGGATTTCCCCCCAAAATCCATGGGGTACCCCCTTGGAGATTTTTTGGATTTTGGGTCATTTTGGTCACCTCCACCGATTTACCCGCTATGACACCCACAGGTCCGGCAGGGCCTGGGATGCCCTCCAGTCCAATGGCACACCAGTCAAGCACACGGTATCCCTGCCAGAGGCATAAACGTCAAAAGGCCCAAATTTAGAGGGCTCTCACCGCCACACCCTTGGTCTCAGGATTCTGCTGTCTACGCTCATGTGCACCCTATCCCACACTCTACTTGTGGCGGAAGTTTGGACCAAATCGCTGACCTTCGGATTTCCCCCCAAAATCCATGGGGTACCCCCTTGGAGATTTTTTGGATTTTGGGTCATTTTGGTCACCTCCACCGATTTACCCGCTATGACACCCACAGGTCCGGCAGGGCCTGGGATGCCCTCCAGTCCAATGGCACACCAGTCAGACACACGGTATCCCTGCCAGAGGCATAAACGTCAAAAGGCCCAACTTTGGAGGGCTCTCACCGCCACACCCTTGGTCTCAGGATTCTGCTGTCTACGCTGATGTGCTCCCTATCCCACACTCTACTTGTGGCGCAAGTTTGGACCAAATCGCTGACCTTCGGATTTCCCCCCAAATTCCATGGGGTACCCCCTTGCAGATTTTTTGGATTTTGGGCCATTTTGGTCACCTCCACCGATTTACCCGCTATCACACCCACAGGTCCGGCAAGGCCTGGGATGCCCTCCAGTCCAATGGCACACCAGTCAGGCACACGGTATCCCTGCCAGAGGCATAAACGTCAAAAGGCCCAACTTTGGAGGGCTCTCACCGCCACACCCTTGGTCTCAGGATTCTGCTGTCTACGCTGATGTGCACCCTATCCCACACTCTACTTGTGGCGCAAGTTTGGACCAAATCGCTGACCTTCGGATTTCCCCCCAAATTCCATGGGGTACCCCCTTGGAGATTTTTTTGATTTTGGGGCATTTTGGTCACCTCCACCGATTTACCCGCTATCACACCCACAGGTCCGGCAAGGCCTGGGATGCCCTCCAGTCCAATGGCACACCAGTCAGGCACACGGTATCCCTGCCAGAGGCATAAACGTCAAAAGGCCCAAATTTGGAGGGCTCTCACCGCCACACCCTTGGTCTCAGGATTCTGCTGTCTACGCTGATGTGCTCCCTATCCCACACTCTACTTGTGGCGCAAGTTTGGACCAAATCGCTGACCTTCGGATTTCCCCCCAAAATCCATGGAGATTTTTTGGATTTTGGGTCATTTTGGTCACCTCCACCGATTTACCCGCTATGACACCCACAGGTCCGGCAGGGCCTGGGATGCCCTCCAGTCCAATGGCACACCAGTCAGGCACACGGTATCCCTGCCAGAGGCATAAACGTCAAAAGGCCCAACTTTGGAGGGCTCTCACCGCCACACCCTTGGTCTCAGGATTCTGCTGTCTACGCTCTTGTGCACCCTATCCCACACTCTACTTGTGGCGCAAGTTTGGACCAAATCGCTGACCTTCGGATTTCCCCCCAAAATCCATGGGGTACCCCCTTGGAGATTTTTTGGATTTTGGGTCATTTTGGTCACCTCCACCGATTTACCCGCTATGACACCCACAGGTCCGGCAGGGCCTGGGATGCCCTCCAGTCCAATGGCACACCAGTCAGGCACACGGTATCCCTGCCAGAGGCAAAAACGTCAAAAGGCCCAACTTTGGAGGGCTCTCACCGCCACACCCTTGGTCTCAGGATTCTGCTGTCTACGCTCATGTGCACCCTATCCCACACTCTACTTGTGGCGGAAGTTTGGACCAAATCGCTGACCTTCGGATTTCCCCCCAAAATCCATGGGGTACCCCCTTGGAGATTTTTTGGATTTTGGGTCATTATGGTCACCTCCACCGATTTACCCGCTATGACACCCACAGGTCCGGCAGGGCCTGGGATGCCCTCCAGTCCAATGGCACACCAGTCAGGCACACGGTATCCCTGCCAGAGGCATAAACGTCAAAAGGCCCAACTTTGGAGGGCTCTCACCGCCACACCCTTGGTCTCACGATTCTGCTGTCTACGCCCTTGTGCACCCTATCCCACACTCTACTTATGGCGCAAGTTTGGACCAAATCGCTGACCTTCGGATTTCCCCCCAAAATCCATGGGGTACCCCCTTGAAGATTTTTTGGATTTTGGGTCATTTTGGTCACCACCGATTTACCCGCTATGACACCCACAGGTCCGGCAGGGCCTGGGATGCCCTCCAGTCCAATGGCACACCAGTCAGACACACGGTATCCCTGCCAGAGGCATAAACGTCAAAAGGCCCAACTTTGGAGGGCTCTCACCGCCACACCCTTGGTCTCAGGATTCTGCTGTCTACGCTCATGTGCACCCTATCCCACACTCTACTTGTGGCGGAAGTTTGGACCAAATCGCTGACCTTCGGATTTCCCCCCAAAATCCATGGGGTACCCCCTTGGAGATTTTTTTGATTTTGGGGCATTTTGGTCACCTCCACCGATTTACCCGCTATCACACCCACAGGTCCGGCAAGGCCTGGGATGCCCTCCAGTCCAATGGCACACCAGTCAGGCACACGGTATCCCTGCCAGAGGCATAAACGTCAAAAGGCCCAACTTTGGAGGGCTCTCACCGCCACACCCTTGGTCTCAGGATTCTGCTGTCTACGCTGATGTGCACCCTATCCCACACTCTACTTGTGGCGCAAGTTTGGACCAAATCGCTGACCTTCGGATTTCCCCCCAAATTCCATGGGGTACCCCCTTGGAGATTTTTTTGATTTTGGGGCATTTTGGTCACCTCCACCGATTTACCCGCTATCACACCCACAGGTCCGGCAAGGCCTGGGATGCCCTCCAGTCCAATGGCACACCAGTCAGGCACACGGTATCCCTGCCAGAGGCATAAACGTCAAAAGGCCCAACTTTGGAGGGCTCTCACCGCCACACCCTTGGTCTCAGGATTCTGCTGTCTACGCTGATGTGCACCCTATCCCACACTCTACTTGTGGCGCAAGTTTGGACCAAATCGCTGACCTTCGGATTTCCCCCCAAATTCCATGGAGATTTTTTTGATTTTGGGGCATTTTGGTCACCTCCACCGATTTACCCGCTATCACACCCACAGGTCCGGCAAGGCCTGGGATGCCCTCCAGTCCAATGGCACACCAGTCAGGCACACGGTATCCCTGCCAGAGGCATAAACGTCAAAAGGCCCAAATTTGGAGGGCTCTCACCGCCACACCCTTGGTCTCAGGATTCTGCTGTCTACGCTCATGTGCACCATATACCACACTCTACTTGTGGCGCAAGTTTGGACCAAATCGTTGACCTTCGGATTTCCCCCCAAAATCCATGGGGTACCCCCTTGAAGATTTTTTGGATTTTGGGTCATTTTAGTCACCTCCACCGATTTACCCGCTATGACACCCACAGGTCCGGCAGGGCCTGGGATGCCCTCCAGTCCACCCTATCGCTGAGCAAAATCCGAAGCTCAGCGATTCCGTCCAAACTTGCGCCACAAGTACACAGTGGCACAGGGTGTCCATCACCGTTGACCGCGGAATCCTCACACCAAGGGGACGCCCGTCAGAGTCATCCAAAGTTCCGCCAAAGGACGTTTATGCCTGTAAAAGGGATACCGTGCCAATGACTGCTGTGCCATTGCACTAAAGGGCATCCCAGGCCCCCGCGGACCTGTGGCCGTCATAGCGGCTAAATCGCTGGCGGTGACCAAAATGACCCAAAACCGAAAAAAACTCAAAGGGGGTACCCCGTGGAATTTCGGGCAAAATCCGAAGCTCAGCGATTCCGTCCAAACTTGCGCCACAAGTACACAGTGGCACAGGGTGTCCATCACCGTTGACCGCGGAATCCTCACACCAAGGGGACGCCCGTCAGAGTCATCCAAATTTCCGCCAAAGGACGTTTATGCCTGTAAAAGGGATACCGTGCCAATGACTGCTGTGCCATTGCACTAAAGGGCATCCCAGGCCCCCGCGGACCTGTGGCCGTCATAGCGGCTAAATCGCTGGCGGTGACCAAAATGACCCAAAACCGAAAAAAACTCAAAGGGGGTACCCCGTGGAATTTCGGGCAAAATCCGAAGCTCAGCGATTCCGTCCAAACTTGCGCCACAAGTACACAGTGGCACAGGGTGTCCATCTCCGTTGACCGCGGAATCCTCACACCAAGGGGACGCCCGTCAGAGTCATCCAAAGTTCCGCCAAAGGACGTTTATGCCTGTAAAAGGGATACCGTGCCAATGACTGCTGTGCCATTGCACTAAAGGGCATCCCAGGCCCCCGCGGACCTGTGGCCGTCATAGCGGCTAAATCGCTGGCGGTGACCAAAATGACCCAAAACAAAAAAAAACTCAAAGGGGGTACCCCGTGGAATTTCGGGCAAAATCCGAAGCTCAGCGATTCCGTCCAAACTTGCGCCACAAGTACACAGTGGCACAGGGTGTCCGTCACCGTTGACCGCGGAATCCTCACACCAAGGGGACGCCCGTCAGAGTCATCCAAAGTTCCGCCAAAGGACGTTTATGCCTGTAAAAGGGATACCGTGCCAATGACTGCTGTGCCATTGCACTAAAGGGCATCCCAGGCCCCCGCGGACCTGTGGCCATCATAGCGGCTAAATCGCTGACTTTCCAGGGCTCTCACCGCTACACCCTTGGTCTCACGATTCTGCTGTCTACGCCCATGTGCACCCTATCCCACACTCTACAAGTGGCGCAAGTTTGGACCAAATCGCTCACCCTCGGATTTCACCCAAAAATCCATGGGGTACCCCCTTGGAGATTTTGGGGATTTTGGGCCATTTTGGTCACCTCCACCCATTTACCCGCTATCACACCCACAGGTCCGGCAAGGCCTGGGATGCCCTCCAGTCCAATCCCACACCAGTCACCCACACCCTATCCCTGCCAGAGGCATAAACGTCAAAAGGCCCTACTTTCCAGGGCTCTCACCGCCACACCCTTGGTCTCACGATTCTGCTGTCTACGCCCATGTGCACCCTATCCCACACTCTACAAGTGGCGCAAGTTTGGACCAAATCGCTCACCCTCGGATTTCACCCAAAAATCCATGGGGGAAATTCGAAGTCACCGATTTCCTCCAAACTTGCGCCACAAGTAGAGGGTGGGGCAGGGTCCACAACACCGAAGACCGCGCAATCCTCAGACCAAGGGTGTGGCCGTCAGAGCCATCCAAAGTTCGCCCAAATGACGTTTATGCCTCTAAAAGGGATACCGTGCGCCGGACTGCCCGGCCATTGCACCCAAGGGCATCCCAGGCCGCCCCGGACCTGTGGCTCGAATAGCGCGCAAATCGGCCGAGGTGACCAAAATGACCCAGAACCCAAAAAAACTCAAAGGGACCCTTTGGAATTTCGGGGGAAATTCGAAGTCACCGATTTCCTCCAAACTTGCGCCACAAGTAGAGGGTGGGGCAGGGTCCACAACACCGAAGACCGCGCAATCCTCAGACCAAGGGTGTGGCCGTCAGAGCCATCCAAAGTTCGCCCAAATGACGTTTATGCCTCTAAAAGGGATACCGTGCGCCGGACTGCCCGGCCATTGCACCCAAGGGCATCCCAGGCCGCCCCGGACCTGTGGCTCGAATAGCGCGCAAATCGGCCGAGGTGACCAAAATGACCCAGAACCCTTTGGAATTTCGGGGGAAATTCGAAGTCACCGATTTCCTCCAAACTTGCGCCACAAGTAGAGGGTGGGGCAGGGTCCACAACACCGAAGACCGCGCAATCCTCAGACCAAGGGTGTGGCCGTCAGAGCCATCCAAAGTTCGCCCAAATGACGTTTATGCCTCTAAAAGGGATACCGTGCGCCGGACTGCCCGGCCATTGCACCCAAGGGCATCCCAGGCCGCCCCGGACCTGTGGCTCGAATAGCGCGCAAATCGGCCGAGGTGACCAAAATGACCCAGAACCCCAAAAAACTCAAAGGGGTACCCTTTGGAATTTCGGGGGAAATTCGAAGTCACCGATTTCCTCCAAACTTGCGCCACAAGTAGAGGGTGGGGCAGGGTCCACAACACCGAAGACCGCGCAATCCTCAGACCAAGGGTGTGGCCGTCAGAGCCATCCAAAGTTCGCCCAAATGACGTTTATGCCTCTAAAAGGGATACCGTGCGCCGGACTGCCCGGCCATTGCACCCAAGGGCATCCCAGGCCGCCCCGGACCTGTGGCTCGAATAGCGCGCAAATCGGCCGAGGTGACCAAAATGACCCAGAACCCAAAAAAAACTCAAAGGGGGTACCCTTTGGAATTTCGGGGGAAATTCGAAGTCACCGATTTCCTCCAAACTTGCGCCACAAGTAGAGGGTGGGGCAGGGTCCACAACACCGAAGACCGCGCAATCCTCAGACCAAGGGTGTGGCCGTCAGAGCCATCCAAAGTTCGCCCAAATGACGTTTATGCCTCTAAAAGGGATACCGTGCGCCGGACTGCCCGGCCATTGCACCCAAGGGCATCCCAGGCCGCCCCGGACCTGTGGCTCGAATAGCGCGCAAATCGGCCGAGGTGACCAAAATGACCCAGAACCCCAAAAAACTCAAAGGGGTACCCTTTGGAATTTCGGGGGAAATTCGAAGTCACCGATTTCCTCCAAACTTGCGCCACAAGTAGAGGGTGGGGCAGGGTCCACAACACCGAAGACCGCGCAATCCTCAGACCAAGGGTGTGGCCGTCAGAGCCATCCAAAGTTCGCCCAAATGACGTTTATGCCTCTAAAAGGGATACCGTGCGCCGGACTGCCCGGCCATTGCACCCAAGGGCATCCCAGGCCGCCCCGGACCTGTGGCTCGAATAGCGCGCAAATCGGCCGAGGTGACCAAAATGACCCAGAACCCCAAAAAACTCAAAGGGGTACCCTTTGGAATTTCGGGGGAAATTCGAAGTCACCGATTTCCTCCAAACTTGCGCCACAAGTAGAGGGTGGGGCAGGGTCCACAACACCGAAGACCGCGCAATCCTCAGACCAAGGGTGTGGCCGTCAGAGCCATCCAAAGTTCGCCCAAATGACGTTTATGCCTCTAAAAGGGATACCGTGCGCCGGACTGCCCGGCCATTGCACCCAAGGGCATCCCAGGCCGCCCCGGACCTGTGGCTCGAATAGCGCGCAAATCGGCCGAGGTGACCAAAATGACCCAGAACCCAAAAAACTCAAAGGGGGTACCCTTTGGAATTTCGGGGGAAATTCGAAGTCACCGATTTCCTCCAAACTTGCGCCACAAGTAGAGGGTGGGGCAGGGTCCACAACACCGAAGACCGCGCAATCCTCAGACCAAGGGTGTGGCCGTCAGAGCCATCCAAAGTTCGCCCAAATGACGTTTATGCCTCTAAAAGGGATACCGTGCGCCGGACTGCCCGGCCATTGCACCCAAGGGCATCCCAGGCCGCCCCGGACCTGTGGCTCGAATAGCGCGCAAATCGGCCGAGGTGACCAAAATGACCCAGAACCCCAAAAAACTCAAAGGGGTACCCTTTGGAATTTCGGGGGAAATTCGAAGTCACCGATTTCCTCCAAACTTGCGCCACAAGTAGAGGGTGGGGCAGGGTCCACAACACCGAAGACCGCGCAATCCTCAGACCAAGGGTGTGGCCGTCAGAGCCATCCAAAGTTCGCCCAAATGACGTTTATGCCTCTAAAAGGGATACCGTGCGCCGGACTGCCCGGCCATTGCACCCAAGGGCATCCCAGGCCGCCCCGGACCTGTGGCTCGAATAGCGCGCAAATCGGCCGAGGTGACCAAAATGACCCAGAACCCAAAAAAACTCAAAGGGGGTACCCTTTGGAATTTCGGGGGAAATTCGAAGTCACCGATTTCCTCCAAACTTGCGCCACAAGTAGAGGGTGGGGCAGGGTCCACAACACCGAAGACCGCGCAATCCTCAGACCAAGGGTGTGGCCGTCAGAGCCATCCAAAGTTCGCCCAAATGACGTTTATGCCTCTAAAAGGGATACCGTGCGCCGGACTGCCCGGCCATTGCACCCAAGGGCATCCCAGGCCGCCCCGGACCTGTGGCTCGAATAGCGCGCAAATCGGCCGAGGTGACCAAAATGACCCAGAACCCCAAAAAACTCAAAGGGGTACCCTTTGGAATTTCGGGGGAAATTCGAAGTCACCGATTTCCTCCAAACTTGCGCCACAAGTAGAGGGTGGGGCAGGGTCCACAACACCGAAGACCGCGCAATCCTCAGACCAAGGGTGTGGCCGTCAGAGCCATCCAAAGTTCGCCCAAATGACGTTTATGCCTCTAAAAGGGATACCGTGCGCCGGACTGCCCGGCCATTGCACCCAAGGGCATCCCAGGCCGCCCCGGACCTGTGGCTCGAATAGCGCGCAAATCGGCCGAGGTGACCAAAATGACCCAGAACCCCAAAAAACTCAAAGGGGTACCCTTTGGAATTTCGGGGGAAATTCGAAGTCACCGATTTCCTCCAAACTTGCGCCACAAGTAGAGGGTGGGGCAGGGTCCACAACACCGAAGACCGCGCAATCCTCAGACCAAGGGTGTGGCCGTCAGAGCCATCCAAAGTTCGCCCAAATGACGTTTATGCCTCTAAAAGGGATACCGTGCGCCGGACTGCCCGGCCATTGCACCCAAGGGCATCCCAGGCCGCCCCGGACCTGTGGCTCGAATAGCGCGCAAATCGGCCGAGGTGACCAAAATGACCCAGAACCCAAAAAAACTCAAAGGGGGTACCCTTTGGAATTTCGGGGGAAATTCGAAGTCACCGATTTCCTCCAAACTTGCGCCACAAGTAGAGGGTGGGGCAGGGTCCACAACACCGAAGACCGCGCAATCCTCAGACCAAGGGTGTGGCCGTCAGAGCCATCCAAAGTTCGCCCAAATGACGTTTATGCCTCTAAAAGGGATACCGTGCGCCGGACTGCCCGGCCATTGCACCCAAGGGCATCCCAGGCCGCCCCGGACCTGTGGCTCGAATAGCGCGCAAATCGGCCGAGGTGACCAAAATGACCCAGAACCCAAAAAACTCAAAGGGGGTACCCTTTGGAATTTCGGGGGAAATTCGAAGTCACCGATTTCCTCCAAACTTGCGCCACAAGTAGAGGGTGGGGCAGGGTCCACAACACCGAAGACCGCGCAATCCTCAGACCAAGGGTGTGGCCGTCAGAGCCATCCAAAGTTCGCCCAAATGACGTTTATGCCTCTAAAAGGGATACCGTGCGCCGGACTGCCCGGCCATTGCACCCAAGGGCATCCCAGGCCGCCCCGGACCTGTGGCTCGAATAGCGCGCAAATCGGCCGAGGTGACCAAAATGACCCAGAACCCAAAAAAACTCAAAGGGGGTACCCTTTGGAATTTCGGGGGAAATTCGAAGTCACCGATTTCCTCCAAACTTGCGCCACAAGTAGAGGGTGGGGCAGGGTCCACAACACCGAAGACCGCGCAATCCTCAGACCAAGGGTGTGGCCGTCAGAGCCATCCAAAGTTCGCCCAAATGACGTTTATGCCTCTAAAAGGGATACCGTGCGCCGGACTGCCCGGCCATTGCACCCAAGGGCATCCCAGGCCGCCCCGGACCTGTGGCTCGAATAGCGCGCAAATCGGCCGAGGTGACCAAAATGACCCAGAACCCAAAAAAACTCAAAGGGGGTACCCTTTGGAATTTCGGGGGAAATTCGAAGTCACCGATTTCCTCCAAACTTGCGCCACAAGTAGAGGGTGGGGCAGGGTCCACAACACCGAAGACCGCGCAATCCTCAGACCAAGGGTGTGGCCGTCAGAGCCATCCAAAGTTCGCCCAAATGACGTTTATGCCTCTAAAAGGGATACCGTGCGCCGGACTGCCCGGCCATTGCACCCAAGGGCATCCCAGGCCGCCCCGGACCTGTGGCTCGAATAGCGCGCAAATCGGCCGAGGTGACCAAAATGACCCAGAACCCAAAAAAACTCAAAGGGGGTACCCTTTGGAATTTCGGGGGAAATTCGAAGTCACCGATTTCCTCCAAACTTGCGCCACAAGTAGAGGGTGGGGCAGGGTCCACAACACCGAAGACCGCGCAATCCTCAGACCAAGGGTGTGGCCGTCAGAGCCATCCAAAGTTCGCCCAAATGACGTTTATGCCTCTAAAAGGGATACCGTGCGCCGGACTGCCCGGCCATTGCACCCAAGGGCATCCCAGGCCGCCCCGGACCTGTGGCTCGAATAGCGCGCAAATCGGCCGAGGTGACCAAAATGACCCAGAACCCCAAAAAACTCAAAGGGGTACCCTTTGGAATTTCGGGGGAAATTCGAAGTCACCGATTTCCTCCAAACTTGCGCCACAAGTAGAGGGTGGGGCAGGGTCCACAACACCGAAGACCGCGCAATCCTCAGACCAAGGGTGTGGCCGTCAGAGCCATCCAAAGTTCGCCCAAATGACGTTTATGCCTCTAAAAGGGATACCGTGCGCCGGACTGCCCGGCCATTGCACCCAAGGGCATCCCAGGCCGCCCCGGACCTGTGGCTCGAATAGCGCGCAAATCGGCCGAGGTGACCAAAATGACCCAGAACCCAAAAAAAACTCAAAGGGGGTACCCTTTGGAATTTCGGGGGAAATTCGAAGTCACCGATTTCCTCCAAACTTGCGCCACAAGTAGAGGGTGGGGCAGGGTCCACAACACCGAAGACCGCGCAATCCTCAGACCAAGGGTGTGGCCGTCAGAGCCATCCAAAGTTCGCCCAAATGACGTTTATGCCTCTAAAAGGGATACCGTGCGCCGGACTGCCCGGCCATTGCACCCAAGGGCATCCCAGGCCGCCCCGGACCTGTGGCTCGAATAGCGCGCAAATCGGCCGAGGTGACCAAAATGACCCAGAACCCAAAAAAAACTCAAAGGGGGTACCCTTTGGAATTTCGGGGGAAATTCGAAGTCACCGATTTCCTCCAAACTTGCGCCACAAGTAGAGGGTGGGGCAGGGTCCACAACACCGAAGACCGCGCAATCCTCAGACCAAGGGTGTGGCCGTCAGAGCCATCCAAAGTTCGCCCAAATGACGTTTATGCCTCTAAAAGGGATACCGTGCGCCGGACTGCCCGGCCATTGCACCCAAGGGCATCCCAGGCCGCCCCGGACCTGTGGCTCGAATAGCGCGCAAATCGGCCGAGGTGACCAAAATGACCCAGAACCCAAAAAAACTCAAAGGGGGTACCCTTTGGAATTTCGGGGGAAATTCGAAGTCACCGATTTCCTCCAAACTTGCGCCACAAGTAGAGGGTGGGGCAGGGTCCACAACACCGAAGACCGCGCAATCCTCAGACCAAGGGTGTGGCCGTCAGAGCCATCCAAAGTTCGCCCAAATGACGTTTATGCCTCTAAAAGGGATACCGTGCGCCGGAAAGCCCGGCCATTGCACCCAAGGGCATCCCAGGCCGCCCCGGACCTGTGGCTCGAATAGCGCGCAAATCGGCCGAGGTGACCAAAATGACCCAGAAACCAAAAAAAACTCAAAGGGGGTACCCTTTGGAATTTCGGGGGAAATTCGAAGTCACCGATTTCCTCCAAACTTGCGCCACAAGTAGAGGGTGGGGCAGGGTCCACAACACCGAAGACCGCGCAATCCTCAGACCAAGGGTGTGGCCGTCAGAGCCATCCAAAGTTCGCCCAAATGACGTTTATGCCTCTAAAAGGGATACCGTGCGCCGGACTGCCCGGCCATTGCACCCAAGGGCATCCCAGGCCGCCCCGGACCTGTGGCTCGAATAGCGCGCAAATCGGCCGAGTTGACCAAAATGACCCAGAACCCCAAAAAACTCAAAGGGGTACCCTTTGGAATTTCGGGGGAAATTCGAAGTCACCGATTTCCTCCAAACTTGCGCCACAAGTAGAGGGTGGGGCAGGGTCCACAACACCGAAGACCGCGCAATCCTCAGACCAAGGGTGTGGCCGTCAGAGCCATCCAAAGTTCGCCCAAATGACGTTTATGCCTCTAAAAGGGATACCGTGCGCCGGACTGCCCGGCCATTGCACCCAAGGGCATCCCAGGCCGCCCCGGACCTGTGGCTCGAATAGCGCGCAAATCGGCCGAGGTGACCAAAATGACCCAGAACCCAAAAAAACTCAAAGGGGGTACCCTTTGGAATTTCGGGGGAAATTCGAAGTCACCGATTTCCTCCAAACTTGCGCCACAAGTAGAGGGTGGGGCAGGGTCCACAACACCGAAGACCGCGCAATCCTCAGACCAAGGGTGTGGCCGTCAGAGCCATCCAAAGTTCGCCCAAATGACGTTTATGCCTCTAAAAGGGATACCGTGCGCCGGACTGCCCGGCCATTGCACCCAAGGGCATCCCAGGCCGCCCCGGACCTGTGGCTCGAATAGCGCGCAAATCGGCCGAGGTGACCAAAATGACCCAGAACCCAAAAAAACTCAAAGGGGGTACCCTTTGGAATTTCGGGGGAAATTCGAAGTCACCGATTTCCTCCAAACTTGCGCCACAAGTAGAGGGTGGGGCAGGGTCCACAACACCGAAGACCGCGCAATCCTCAGACCAAGGGTGTGGCCGTCAGAGCCATCCAAAGTTCGCCCAAATGACGTTTATGCCTCTAAAAGGGATACCGTGCGCCGGACTGCCCGGCCATTGCACCCAAGGGCATCCCAGGCCGCCCCGGACCTGTGGCTCGAATAGCGCGCAAATCGGCCGAGGTGACCAAAATGACCCAGAACCCCAAAAAACTCAAAGGGGTACCCTTTGGAATTTCGGGGGAAATTCGAAGTCACCGATTTCCTCCAAACTTGCGCCACAAGTAGAGGGTGGGGCAGGGTCCACAACACCGAAGACCGCGCAATCCTCAGACCAAGGGTGTGGCCGTCAGAGCCATCCAAAGTTCGCCCAAATGACGTTTATGCCTCTAAAAGGGATACCGTGCGCCGGAGACTGCCCGGCCATTGCACCCAAGGGCATCCCAGGCCGCCCCGGACCTGTGGCTCGAATAGCGCGCAAATCGGCCGAGGTGACCAAAATGACCCAGAACCCAAAAAAACTCAAAGGGGGTACCCTTTGGAATTTCGGGGGAAATTCGAAGTCACCGATTTCCTCCAAACTTGCGCCACAAGTAGAGGGTGGGGCAGGGTCCACAACACCGAAGACCGCGCAATCCTCAGACCAAGGGTGTGGCCGTCAGAGCCATCCAAAGTTCGCCCAAATGACGTTTATGCCTCTAAAAGGGATACCGTGCGCCGGACTGCCCGGCCATTGCACCCAAGGGCATCCCAGGCCGCCCCGGACCTGTGGCTCGAATAGCGCGCAAATCGGCCGAGGTGACCAAAATGACCCAGAACCCCAAAAAACTCAAAGGGGTACCCTTTGGAATTTCGGGGGAAATTCGAAGTCACCGATTTCCTCCAAACTTGCGCCACAAGTAGAGGGTGGGGCAGGGTCCACAACACCGAAGACCGCGCAATCCTCAGACCAAGGGTGTGGCCGTCAGAGCCATCCAAAGTTCGCCCAAATGACGTTTATGCCTCTAAAAGGGATACCGTGCGCCGGACTGCCCGGCCATTGCACCCAAGGGCATCCCAGGCCGCCCCGGACCTGTGGCTCGAATAGCGCGCAAATCGGCCGAGGTGACCAAAATGACCCAGAACCCAAAAAACTCAAAGGGGGTACCCTTTGGAATTTCGGGGGAAATTCGAAGTCACCGATTTCCTCCAAACTTGCGCCACAAGTAGAGGGTGGGGCAGGGTCCACAACACCGAAGACCGCGCAATCCTCAGACCAAGGGTGTGGCCGTCAGAGCCATCCAAAGTTCGCCCAAATGACGTTTATGCCTCTAAAAGGGATACCGTGCGCCGGACTGCCCGGCCATTGCACCCAAGGGCATCCCAGGCCGCCCCGGACCTGTGGCTCGAATAGCGCGCAAATCGGCCGAGGTGACCAAAATGACCCAGAACCCAAAAAAACTCAAAGGGGGTACCCTTTGGAATTTCGGGGGAAATTCGAAGTCACCGATTTCCTCCAAACTTGCGCCACAAGTAGAGGGTGGGGCAGGGTCCACAACACCGAAGACCGCGCAATCCTCAGACCAAGGGTGTGGCCGTCAGAGCCATCCAAAGTTCGCCCAAATGACGTTTATGCCTCTAAAAGGGATACCGTGCGCCGGACTGCCCGGCCATTGCACCCAAGGGCATCCCAGGCCGCCCCGGACCTGTGGCTCGAATAGCGCGCAAATCGGCCGAGGTGACCAAAATGACCCAGAACCCAAAAAAACTCAAAGGGGGTACCCTTTGGAATTTCGGGGGAAATTCGAAGTCACCGATTTCCTCCAAACTTGCGCCACAAGTAGAGGGTGGGGCAGGGTCCACAACACCGAAGACCGCGCAATCCTCAGACCAAGGGTGTGGCCGTCAGAGCCATCCAAAGTTCGCCCAAATGACGTTTATGCCTCTAAAAGGGATACCGTGCGCCGGACTGCCCGGCCATTGCACCCAAGGGCATCCCAGGCCGCCCCGGACCTGTGGCTCGAATAGCGCGCAAATCGGCCGAGGTGACCAAAATGACCCAGAACCCCAAAAAACTCAAAGGGGTACCCTTTGGAATTTCGGGGGAAATTCGAAGTCACCGATTTCCTCCAAACTTGCGCCACAAGTAGAGGGTGGGGCAGGGTCCACAACACCGAAGACCGCGCAATCCTCAGACCAAGGGTGTGGCCGTCAGAGCCATCCAAAGTTCGCCCAAATGACGTTTATGCCTCTAAAAGGGATACCGTGCGCCGGACTGCCCGGCCATTGCACCCAAGGGCATCCCAGGCCGCCCCGGACCTGTGGCTCGAATAGCGCGCAAATCGGCCGAGGTGACCAAAATGACCCAGAACCCAAAAAAAACTCAAAGGGGGTACCCTTTGGAATTTCGGGGGAAATTCGAAGTCACCGATTTCCTCCAAACTTGCGCCACAAGTAGAGGGTGGGGCAGGGTCCACAACACCGAAGACCGCGCAATCCTCAGACCAAGGGTGTGGCCGTCAGAGCCATCCAAAGTTCGCCCAAATGACGTTTATGCCTCTAAAAGGGATACCGTGCGCCGGACTGCCCGGCCATTGCACCCAAGGGCATCCCAGGCCGCCCCGGACCTGTGGCTCGAATAGCGCGCAAATCGGCCGAGGTGACCAAAATGACCCAGAACCCAAAAAAAACTCAAAGGGGGTACCCTTTGGAATTTCGGGGGAAATTCGAAGTCACCGATTTCCTCCAAACTTGCGCCACAAGTAGAGGGTGGGGCAGGGTCCACAACACCGAAGACCGCGCAATCCTCAGACCAAGGGTGTGGCCGTCAGAGCCATCCAAAGTTCGCCCAAATGACGTTTATGCCTCTAAAAGGGATACCGTGCGCCGGACTGCCCGGCCATTGCACCCAAGGGCATCCCAGGCCGCCCCGGACCTGTGGCTCGAATAGCGCGCAAATCGGCCGAGGTGACCAAAATGACCCAGAACCCAAAAAAACTCAAAGGGGGTACCCTTTGGAATTTCGGGGGAAATTCGAAGTCACCGATTTCCTCCAAACTTGCGCCACAAGTAGAGGGTGGGGCAGGGTCCACAACACCGAAGACCGCGCAATCCTCAGACCAAGGGTGTGGCCGTCAGAGCCATCCAAAGTTCGCCCAAATGACGTTTATGCCTCTAAAAGGGATACCGTGCGCCGGACTGCCCGGCCATTGCACCCAAGGGCATCCCAGGCCGCCCCGGACCTGTGGCTCGAATAGCGCGCAAATCGGCCGAGGTGACCAAAATGACCCAGAACCCAAAAAACTCAAAGGGGGTACCCTTTGGAATTTCGGGGGAAATTCGAAGTCACCGATTTCCTCCAAACTTGCGCCACAAGTAGAGGGTGGGGCAGGGTCCACAACACCGAAGACCGCGCAATCCTCAGACCAAGGGTGTGGCCGTCAGAGCCATCCAAAGTTCGCCCAAATGACGTTTATGCCTCTAAAAGGGATACCGTGCGCCGGACTGCCCGGCCATTGCACCCAAGGGCATCCCAGGCCGCCCCGGACCTGTGGCTCGAATAGCGCGCAAATCGGCCGAGGTGACCAAAATGACCCAGAACCCAAAAAAACTCAAAGGGGGTACCCTTTGGAATTTCGGGGGAAATTCGAAGTCACCGATTTCCTCCAAACTTGCGCCACAAGTAGAGGGTGGGGCAGGGTCCACAACACCGAAGACCGCGCAATCCTCAGACCAAGGGTGTGGCCGTCAGAGCCATCCAAAGTTCGCCCAAATGACGTTTATGCCTCTAAAAGGGATACCGTGCGCCGGACTGCCCGGCCATTGCACCCAAGGGCATCCCAGGCCGCCCCGGACCTGTGGCTCGAATAGCGCGCAAATCGGCCGAGGTGACCAAAATGACCCAGAACCCAAAAAAACTCAAAGGGGGTACCCTTTGGAATTTCGGGGGAAATTCGAAGTCACCGATTTCCTCCAAACTTGCGCCACAAGTAGAGGGTGGGGCAGGGTCCACAACACCGAAGACCGCGCAATCCTCAGACCAAGGGTGTGGCCGTCAGAGCCATCCAAAGTTCGCCCAAATGACGTTTATGCCTCTAAAAGGGATACCGTGCGCCGGACTGCCCGGCCATTGCACCCAAGGGCATCCCAGGCCGCCCCGGACCTGTGGCTCGAATAGCGCGCAAATCGGCCGAGGTGACCAAAATGACCCAGAACCCAAAAAAAACTCAAAGGGGGTACCCTTTGGAATTTCGGGGGAAATTCGAAGTCACCGATTTCCTCCAAACTTGCGCCACAAGTAGAGGGTGGGGCAGGGTCCACAACACCGAAGACCGCGCAATCCTCAGACCAAGGGTGTGGCCGTCAGAGCCATCCAAAGTTCGCCCAAATGACGTTTATGCCTCTAAAAGGGATACCGTGCGCCGGACTGCCCGGCCATTGCACCCAAGGGCATCCCAGGCCGCCCCGGACCTGTGGCTCGAATAGCGCGCAAATCGGCCGAGGTGACCAAAATGACCCAGAACCCAAAAAAAACTCAAAGGGGGTACCCTTTGGAATTTCGGGGGAAATTCGAAGTCACCGATTTCCTCCAAACTTGCGCCACAAGTAGAGGGTGGGGCAGGGTCCACAACACCGAAGACCGCGCAATCCTCAGACCAAGGGTGTGGCCGTCAGAGCCATCCAAAGTTCGCCCAAATGACGTTTATGCCTCTAAAAGGGATACCGTGCGCCGGACTGCCCGGCCATTGCACCCAAGGGCATCCCAGGCCGCCCCGGACCTGTGGCTCGAATAGCGCGCAAATCGGCCGAGGTGACCAAAATGACCCAGAACCCAAAAAAAACTCAAAGGGGTACCCTTTGGAATTTCGGGGGAAATTCGAAGTCACCGATTTCCTCCAAACTTGCGCCACAAGTAGAGGGTGGGGCAGGGTCCACAACACCGAAGACCGCGCAATCCTCAGACCAAGGGTGTGGCCGTCAGAGCCATCCAAAGTTCGCCCAAATGACGTTTATGCCTCTAAAAGGGATACCGTGCGCCGGACTGCCCGGCCATTGCACCCAAGGGCATCCCAGGCCGCCCCGGACCTGTGGCTCGAATAGCGCGCAAATCGGCCGAGGTGACCAAAATGACCCAGAACCCAAAAAAACTCAAAGGGGGTACCCTTTGGAATTTCGGGGGAAATTCGAAGTCACCGATTTCCTCCAAACTTGCGCCACAAGTAGAGGGTGGGGCAGGGTCCACAACACCGAAGACCGCGCAATCCTCAGACCAAGGGTGTGGCCGTCAGAGCCATCCAAAGTTCGCCCAAATGACGTTTATGCCTCTAAAAGGGATACCGTGCGCCGGACTGCCCGGCCATTGCACCCAAGGGCATCCCAGGCCGCCCCGGACCTGTGGCTCGAATAGCGCGCAAATCGGCCGAGGTGACCAAAATGACCCAGAACCCAAAAAACTCAAAGGGGGTACCCTTTGGAATTTCGGGGGAAATTCGAAGTCACCGATTTCCTCCAAACTTGCGCCACAAGTAGAGGGTGGGGCAGGGTCCACAACACCGAAGACCGCGCAATCCTCAGACCAAGGGTGTGGCCGTCAGAGCCATCCAAAGTTCGCCCAAATGACGTTTATGCCTCTAAAAGGGATACCGTGCGCCGGACTGCCCGGCCATTGCACCCAAGGGCATCCCAGGCCGCCCCGGACCTGTGGCTCGAATAGCGCGCAAATCGGCCGAGGTGACCAAAATGACCCAGAACCCAAAAAAACTCAAAGGGGGTACCCTTTGGAATTTCGGGGGAAATTCGAAGTCACCGATTTCCTCCAAACTTGCGCCACAAGTAGAGGGTGGGGCAGGGTCCACAACACCGAAGACCGCGCAATCCTCAGACCAAGGGTGTGGCCGTCAGAGCCATCCAAAGTTCGCCCAAATGACGTTTATGCCTCTAAAAGGGATACCGTGCGCCGGACTGCCCGGCCATTGCACCCAAGGGCATCCCAGGCCGCCCCGGACCTGTGGCTCGAATAGCGCGCAAATCGGCCGAGGTGACCAAAATGACCCAGAACCCAAAAAAAACTCAAAGGGGGTACCCTTTGGAATTTCGGGGGAAATTCGAAGTCACCGATTTCCTCCAAACTTGCGCCACAAGTAGAGGGTGGGGCAGGGTCCACAACACCGAAGACCGCGCAATCCTCAGACCAAGGGTGTGGCCGTCAGAGCCATCCAAAGTTCGCCCAAATGACGTTTATGCCTCTAAAAGGGATACCGTGCGCCGGACTGCCCGGCCATTGCACCCAAGGGCATCCCAGGCCGCCCCGGACCTGTGGCTCGAATAGCGCGCAAATCGGCCGAGGTGACCAAAATGACCCAGAACCCAAAAAAACTCAAAGGGGGTACCCTTTGGAATTTCGGGGGAAATTCGAAGTCACCGATTTCCTCCAAACTTGCGCCACAAGTAGAGGGTGGGGCAGGGTCCACAACACCGAAGACCGCGCAATCCTCAGACCAAGGGTGTGGCCGTCAGAGCCATCCAAAGTTCGCCCAAATGACGTTTATGCCTCTAAAAGGGATACCGTGCGCCGGACTGCCCGGCCATTGCACCCAAGGGCATCCCAGGCCGCCCCGGACCTGTGGCTCGAATAGCGCGCAAATCGGCCGAGGTGACCAAAATGACCCAGAACCCAAAAAAACTCAAAGGGGGTACCCTTTGGAATTTCGGGGGAAATTCGAAGTCACCGATTTCCTCCAAACTTGCGCCACAAGTAGAGGGTGGGGCAGGGTCCACAACACCGAAGACCGCGCAATCCTCAGACCAAGGGTGTGGCCGTCAGAGCCATCCAAAGTTCGCCCAAATGACGTTTATGCCTCTAAAAGGGATACCGTGCGCCGGACTGCCCGGCCATTGCACCCAAGGGCATCCCAGGCCGCCCCGGACCTGTGGCTCGAATAGCGCGCAAATCGGCCGAGGTGACCAAAATGACCCAGAACCCAAAAAAACTCAAAGGGGGTACCCTTTGGAATTTCGGGGGAAATTCGAAGTCACCGATTTCCTCCAAACTTGCGCCACAAGTAGAGGGTGGGGCAGGGTCCACAACACCGAAGACCGCGCAATCCTCAGACCAAGGGTGTGGCCGTCAGAGCCATCCAAAGTTCGCCCAAATGACGTTTATGCCTCTAAAAGGGATACCGTGCGCCGGACTGCCCGGCCATTGCACCCAAGGGCATCCCAGGCCGCCCCGGACCTGTGGCTCGAATAGCGCGCAAATCGGCCGAGGTGACCAAAATGACCCAGAACCCCAAAAAACTCAAAGGGGTACCCTTTGGAATTTCGGGGGAAATTCGAAGTCACCGATTTCCTCCAAACTTGCGCCACAAGTAGAGGGTGGGGCAGGGTCCACAACACCGAAGACCGCGCAATCCTCAGACCAAGGGTGTGTGGCCGTCAGAGCCATCCAAAGTTCGCCCAAATGACGTTTATGCCTCTAAAAGGGATACCGTGCGCCGGACTGCCCGGCCATTGCACCCAAGGGCATCCCAGGCCGCCCCGGACCTGTGGCTCGAATAGCGCGCAAATCGGCCGAGGTGACCAAAATGACCCAGAACCCAAAAAAACTCAAAGGGGGTACCCTTTGGAATTTCGGGGGAAATTCGAAGTCACCGATTTCCTCCAAACTTGCGCCACAAGTAGAGGGTGGGGCAGGGTCCACAACACCGAAGACCGCGCAATCCTCAGACCAAGGGTGTGTGGCCGTCAGAGCCATCCAAAGTTCGCCCAAATGACGTTTATGCCTCTAAAAGGGATACCGTGCGCCGGACTGCCCGGCCATTGCACCCAAGGGCATCCCAGGCCGCCCCGGACCTGTGGCTCGAATAGCGCGCAAATCGGCCGAGGTGACCAAAATGACCCAGAACCCAAAAAAACTCAAAGGGGGTACCCTTTGGAATTTCGGGGGAAATTCGAAGTCACCGATTTCCTCCAAACTTGCGCCACAAGTAGAGGGTGGGGCAGGGTCCACAACACCGAAGACCGCGCAATCCTCAGACCAAGGGTGTGGCCGTCAGAGCCATCCAAAGTTCGCCCAAATGACGTTTATGCCTCTAAAAGGGATACCGTGCGCCGGACTGCCCGGCCATTGCACCCAAGGGCATCCCAGGCCGCCCCGGACCTGTGGCTCGAATAGCGCGCAAATCGGCCGAGGTGACCAAAATGACCCAGAACCCAAAAAAAACTCAAAGGGGTACCCTTTGGAATTTCGGGGGAAATTCGAAGTCACCGATTTCCTCCAAACTTGCGCCACAAGTAGAGGGTGGGGCAGGGTCCACAACACCGAAGACCGCGCAATCCTCAGACCAAGGGTGTGGCCGTCAGAGCCATCCAAAGTTCGCCCAAATGACGTTTATGCCTCTAAAAGGGATACCGTGCGCCGGACTGCCCGGCCATTGCACCCAAGGGCATCCCAGGCCGCCCCGGACCTGTGGCTCGAATAGCGCGCAAATCGGCCGAGGTGACCAAAATGACCCAGAACCCAAAAAACTCAAAGGGGGTACCCTTTGGAATTTCGGGGGAAATTCGAAGTCACCGATTTCCTCCAAACTTGCGCCACAAGTAGAGGGTGGGGCAGGGTCCACAACACCGAAGACCGCGCAATCCTCAGACCAAGGGTGTGGCCGTCAGAGCCATCCAAAGTTCGCCCAAATGACGTTTATGCCTCTAAAAGGGATACCGTGCGCCGGACTGCCCGGCCATTGCACCCAAGGGCATCCCAGGCCGCCCCGGACCTGTGGCTCGAATAGCGCGCAAATCGGCCGAGGTGACCAAAATGACCCAGAACCCAAAAAAAACTCAAAGGGGTACCCTTTGGAATTTCGGGGGAAATTCGAAGTCACCGATTTCCTCCAAACTTGCGCCACAAGTAGAGGGTGGGGCAGGGTCCACAACACCGAAGACCTCGCAATCCTCAGACCAAGGGTGTGGCCGTCAGAGCCATCCAAAGTTCGCCCAAATGACGTTTATGCCTCTAAAAGGGATACCGTGCGCCGGACTGCCCGGCCATTGCACCCAAGGGCATCCCAGGCCGCCCCGGACCTGTGGCTCGAATAGCGCGCAAATCGGCCGAGGTGACCAAAATGACCCAGAACCCAAAAAAAACTCAAAGGGGGTACCCTTTGGAATTTCGGGGGAAATTCGAAGTCACCGATTTCCTCCAAACTTGCGCCACAAGTAGAGGGTGGGGCAGGGTCCACAACACCGAAGACCGCGCAATCCTCAGACCAAGGGTGTGGCCGTCAGAGCCATCCAAAGTTCGCCCAAATGACGTTTATGCCTCTAAAAGGGATACCGTGCGCCGGACTGCCCGGCCATTGCACCCAAGGGCATCCCAGGCCGCCCCGGACCTGTGGCTCGAATAGCGCGCAAATCGGCCGAGGTGACCAAAATGACCCAGAACCCAAAAAAACTCAAAGGGGGTACCCTTTGGAATTTCGGGGGAAATTCGAAGTCACCGATTTCCTCCAAACTTGCGCCACAAGTAGAGGGTGGGGCAGGGTCCACAACACCGAAGACCGCGCAATCCTCAGACCAAGGGTGTGGCCGTCAGAGCCATCCAAAGTTCGCCCAAATGACGTTTATGCCTCTAAAAGGGATACCGTGCGCCGGACTGCCCGGCCATTGCACCCAAGGGCATCCCAGGCCGCCCCGGACCTGTGGCTCGAATAGCGCGCAAATCGGCCGAGGTGACCAAAATGACCCAGAACCCAAAAAAAACTCAAAGGGGTACCCTTTGGAATTTCGGGGGAAATTCGAAGTCACCGATTTCCTCCAAACTTGCGCCACAAGTAGAGGGTGGGGCAGGGTCCACAACACCGAAGACCTCGCAATCCTCAGACCAAGGGTGTGGCCGTCAGAGCCATCCAAAGTTCGCCCAAATGACGTTTATGCCTCTAAAAGGGATACCGTGCGCCGGACAGCACGGCCATTGCACCCAAGGGCATCCCAGGCCGCCCCGGACCTGTGGCTCGAATAGCGCGCAAATCGGCCGAGGTGACCAAAATGACCCAGAACCCAAAAAAAACTCAAAGGGGGTACCCTTTGGAATTTCGGGGGAAATTCGAAGTCACCGATTTCCTCCAAACTTGCGCCACAAGTAGAGGGTGGGGCAGGGTCCACAACACCGAAGACCGCGCAATCCTCAGACCAAGGGTGTGGCCGTCAGAGCCATCCAAAGTTCGCCCAAATGACGTTTATGCCTCTAAAAGGGATACCGTGCGCCGGACTGCCCGGCCATTGCACCCAAGGGCATCCCAGGCCGCCCCGGACCTGTGGCTCGAATAGCGCGCAAATCGGCCGAGGTGACCAAAATGACCCAGAACCCAAAAAAAACTCAAAGGGGGTACCCTTTGGAATTTCGGGGGAAATTCGAAGTCACCGATTTCCTCCAAACTTGCGCCACAAGTAGAGGGTGGGGCAGGGTCCACAACACCGAAGACCGCGCAATCCTCAGACCAAGGGTGTGGCCGTCAGAGCCATCCAAAGTTCGCCCAAATGACGTTTATGCCTCTAAAAGGGATACCGTGCGCCGGACTGCCCGGCCATTGCACCCAAGGGCATCCCAGGCCGCCCCGGACCTGTGGCTCGAATAGCGCGCAAATCGGCCGAGGTGACCAAAATGACCCAGAACCCAAAAAAACTCAAAGGGGGTACCCTTTGGAATTTCGGGGGAAATTCGAAGTCACCGATTTCCTCCAAACTTGCGCCACAAGTAGAGGGTGGGGCAGGGTCCACAACACCGAAGACCGCGCAATCCTCAGACCAAGGGTGTGGCCGTCAGAGCCATCCAAAGTTCGCCCAAATGACGTTTATGCCTCTAAAAGGGATACCGTGCGCCGGACTGCCCGGCCATTGCACCCAAGGGCATCCCAGGCCGCCCCGGACCTGTGGCTCGAATAGCGCGCAAATCGGCCGAGGTGACCAAAATGACCCAGAACCCCAAAAAACTCAAAGGGGTACCCTTTGGAATTTCGGGGGAAATTCGAAGTCACCGATTTCCTCCAAACTTGCGCCACAAGTAGAGGGTGGGGCAGGGTCCACAACACCGAAGACCGCGCAATCCTCAGACCAAGGGTGTGGCCGTCAGAGCCATCCAAAGTTCGCCCAAATGACGTTTATGCCTCTAAAAGGGATACCGTGCGCCGGACTGCCCGGCCATTGCACCCAAGGGCATCCCAGGCCGCCCCGGACCTGTGGCTCGAATAGCGCGCAAATCGGCCGAGGTGACCAAAATGACCCAGAACCCAAAAAAAACTCAAAGGGGGTACCCTTTGGAATTTCGGGGGAAATTCGAAGTCACCGATTTCCTCCAAACTTGCGCCACAAGTAGAGGGTGGGGCAGGGTCCACAACACCGAAGACCGCGCAATCCTCAGACCAAGGGTGTGGCCGTCAGAGCCATCCAAAGTTCGCCCAAATGACGTTTATGCCTCTAAAAGGGATACCGTGCGCCGGACTGCCCGGCCATTGCACCCAAGGGCATCCCAGGCCGCCCCGGACCTGTGGCTCGAATAGCGCGCAAATCGGCCGAGGTGACCAAAATGACCCAGAACCCAAAAAAACTCAAAGGGGGTACCCTTTGGAATTTCGGGGGAAATTCGAAGTCACCGATTTCCTCCAAACTTGCGCCACAAGTAGAGGGTGGGGCAGGGTCCACAACACCGAAGACCGCGCAATCCTCAGACCAAGGGTGTGGCCGTCAGAGCCATCCAAAGTTCGCCCAAATGACGTTTATGCCTCTAAAAGGGATACCGTGCGCCGGACTGCCCGGCCATTGCACCCAAGGGCATCCCAGGCCGCCCCGGACCTGTGGCTCGAATAGCGCGCAAATCGGCCGAGGTGACCAAAATGACCCAGAACCCCAAAAAACTCAAAGGGGGTACCCTTTGGAATTTCGGGGGAAATTCGAAGTCACCGATTTCCTCCAAACTTGCGCCACAAGTAGAGGGTGGGGCAGGGTCCACAACACCGAAGACCGCGCAATCCTCAGACCAAGGGTGTGGCCGTCAGAGCCATCCAAAGTTCGCCCAAATGACGTTTATGCCTCTAAAAGGGATACCGTGCGCCGGACTGCCCGGCCATTGCACCCAAGGGCATCCCAGGCCGCCCCGGACCTGTGGCTCGAATAGCGCGCAAATCGGCCGAGGTGACCAAAATGACCCAGAACCCAAAAAAAACTCAAAGGGGTACCCTTTGGAATTTCGGGGGAAATTCGAAGTCACCGATTTCCTCCAAACTTGCGCCACAAGTAGAGGGTGGGGCAGGGTCCAC